>NC_063282.1:7300555-7615277 GCF_910591885.1 Bombus terrestris | reverse complement strand
GGAATGTCTTCCTTTACGATAAGATCCTATGTATCGGTTGATAGTGTTAAAAGGATCGTAACGATTCAATCGAGGATGCCAGAAAAATCGTAACAACGTAATCAAAGTAACATACGTATAATGCATGCAGTATGAGAACAAGAAAATAAATATCAGCAATGAGAACAGCAGTTAAAAAATTGCAGCCGAGATATATAGCCTGCATTGAAACTTCAGATCTTTATCTCTTCAGCTTCCTATCAATTCCTCCAACACGTTAACTTTTATGCTTGACCGATTTTACGACCTCTCTACATAGAAGCCGCTATACCGTCTCATTCAAGAACCGCCTGTAACCTTTCACACCTCTCAAGTGATTACTGACATAATAGCTGCTGCGATTGACTAAGTACAGGCCCGGCACATTGGTTTATTTTCACCCGAAATCTTGTTATCAGATTACAAGAAGAAAAATAGACTTCCAAAGAAGTACAAAATCAAAAGAGAAATTCACCAGCTAAACGGAAATAGACGCGATTTATTTAATCTGAAACCGATGGAGAATCGCTGAAACGTTCAAGCAAGAAGCTATTAATACCGATTTGTTCAATTTCACTAATAATATTACCTCGGTTATATACGGAGAGAGCCAAATCTACAAAAATATAAAGTAAAAAAAGAAAGAAAAAAGGGGAGCTAGGTTTGCTTGGTTAGAAAAAAAAAAAAAAAATGAAAAAAGAAATATAGAAAAATGTTGAAAAACCGTGCAAACGTTGCAGATGGTTTATTCGCGATTGTTCCCGCGAAAAATGTGGAGTACGATGACTTCGAATAGAAAACAAACCGAGTCGCAGCTTTTGGTCCTCGGTTGTGTGCAACTTGGCGGGAATAATATTCTATTTGGAGGCGGGCCAACGTCAAAATGCAGATTTCTGGTATGTGCATCGGCACCTACTATTTCACCTGCATATTCGCCTTACCACACGAAATACGCGAGAGAGAAGGCACGTGGTGTGCTTCTGTTTGCCTGTCACGTGTCTATGCGTAGCTCAACGTACATTTCTATTTCGCACGTTATCTTAAGGCGCAGAGAAATCGGCGAATACATAGATCCGCGAATCCTCGTTTGTCTATCTATAGTTTCGAACGTATTCTGTCGCGTGATGCAACTTTGTAAGCACGAGGTCCTTCGAAATAGTTCGAATAGCAACTTCGTCAAACAGCTTTGATCTTCTCATTTCCGTCGCTCATACTGCGACGAAATATGGAGAATTTCGCGAATCTATTTCACTGTTGATATAAAACGAGAAATTATGAGTTTGCCTTGAACTACAGGTGAAATATTATCTTTTATTATTTTCATTACAAACCACAAATTTTTCCCTCGTGTTTCGTTGTTTTATCGAAGAGCAAGCAAGCTTTACTTCATGCTAGCAGAACGAACGAAATAATAGAAAATTGCGACACATACGTACACGTGTAATTAGAGTATATGAAAATTCAATGAAAAAATTAAAGATTAAAATACAGCAATAGCGATATAAATTGGCTAACATAAGGCGAATATAGACTTGGAGCAATTTTAGAAAAATCTAACGGTAGGAAGAGACGATTGCGTTGAAAATATAGGTATAAAGAAGAACAATTTGCTAGGGAAAAAGAAAAAATAAGATTCTGAATTAATAGATTATTGTATAAGGCACTTTCTGAGAAAATCCGGCTAAAATTTTGACGAATATACTTAAACTTGGCTAATTTCGAACTGGGAAAAAGTAAATGATCGAAAGAAGTTAAACTACATGAGAAAATAATCCAAAAATATAGAGTGACACTTTTTCACAAAATGCTTTGTTTTCGAGAACAATAAATTTGAAAATGTATCCTGCGTATCAAAACAGTTCTTAAGCAAACATATTCAAACGTATTATTTATTTGCTTCAAAATCGGAACTTAAACGGAAAAATGTTATTTTACATTTCTTACTTATTTTCGCGTGTATAACAACCTCCTACTGATTGTTTACCCATATCTAATCGGAACTCGGCCAAGTTTAAGTATACTTGATATTTAAAATTTTCAAACTCGATTTTCTCAGAAACAAATCGTCCAACGAACAAACCTTATTGAATATTTTCGACATATTTTTTCACGTAGAATCAGCCTGTACCCAATAGTACCACCAGTTACGAACGTGTATATATAAAATATCACGAGTCACTGGTCTATCACTGTTTACAATAAGAGCGAGACGCTGAGTCGGCTGAGAAAGAGGCTTAATCGGAACAAATCGATAACAACTTGAATTAGTACGGTTACGTACGCTCCTTGAACTTGGTGCAATCTCAATCCATCTTGCAGCTGACAAATCGATGAGCGCGAGGATGCAAGTAACAAGTAGGGAAACAGAATCGCAGGTTCAAAAAATTCTGTACGACTTTGTGCCGCATTCGCAACAACCTTGTCGCGGAAGCCGTATTTTACATCGAGACACATAACATAAAGGCTTCGTGTCACCGTACACTTGTACGATTCGTTCAATTACATTAACTCTCTGTGTTTAAACTGTGACACAGAAAAAGGAGAGGACACGAAAATGGGAAATTGAGGCTGGGAAACAGGGGAAAGTGATCGAATGGAAAATTTTCTATGAATAGAGACGGTTGCTCAACCACTTTTTTCTTCTCGCTGTATTGCTATTATTAGTTTTCTAAGAATAAGAGAAGGACCTATCGAAAACCTATTATCTTCTTCAAGAATCAGAATATCGCTGAAAAGTAACTTATCCGAGAGAGAAAAATGTGAAAAACAAAAATCTATCAAATTCAACCGAAGCAAAATATTCAATGAGATTTATTTCGTTGCGTTCGAATCTATAGTTTCCTGGTCTTCGCTATCCTATTCCTAGCTTTCTGAGAATCTATCTAAAATTTTCCTATTTAAAATTCCTAATTTTTCGAAAAATTGTCCCACAATGTTTTAAAGCTAAAATCTCGCTAAACTAACGTGTTTGAAAAAGAGAGGAAGAGAGAGATCGTCCGATCTATAGATCTTCGAATGGCCTCGCTTTTACTTGCGATCATCCGAACGACTCTAAATTACCATCACCACTATCTTATCGTGCAGTCTCTTCTACAGGATCATAAATACGAGAGATGTACAAAGCTCGGGAGAAACGGCCACGTGCCTGCTCTTGTCGTTGCTGTAAATTACTCAAAACCAACATAATAATGAGTAGGCAAGTTGGAAGCAGATAAGCTTTGTCTTGCAACATATTACCATAACTTGAGGATGTTAACAAGTAGCAAGAAAATCTTCCTTCGACTAACATCGTTTTTCGCCTTCTTCTGTAACACCGCTATTTTACACCTACCATACTTTAATTCCCTTGGTTCCAGGTGTCTAAATTTTATTTGTACGTATTTTACATTCGAACACCATGACTGGATTTTCTCTTTTAAAACTGCGTTGCAACAGTGATTAAATTTCATTTTTATATCTGCAGCATGGTTTAAGATACATCAAACGTCATATGTTTACTAAAAAGGACTAAACCCGGTATTAAGTTTAAGCAAACAACCATATGTTCAATATGAAAAGAAGGCAATTTCAAATTTTATCTGGAAACGATTATAACGGCATTTATATATGACAATGTCGAAATTTTGGATAAAATAAACTTTTTGCAAAATATACCAAAGCCAACATGAAAAACACGAACAACATAAACTTTAAAGTGGAGGATTTCTTGTAATAACAACGAAAAGAGCAGGTCATTTTTATGGATTCATTTTTAGATCAGTTATATTGCGATACTAGAACTTTTTGGGATGTAAATAGATAATCTTGAAGTATATATAATTTTGTGTATTTCAGTTCTTTTTATTGTTTATCGTATATTATACGAGTCTCGTGATTAAATTTGGCAATGGAACCATTGTTTATGCACGCGATAATAGTATTTGTCACGGTCGTCACAATGCAAAAGTAAAGGAATGTTCTTAAAGTTAGATACTTTGCGCTGAAATTGAACCTATGCTTGAAAGAAAAACATGAAAATTTGGAGAGTCGTAGCGTTTAGAAGAAAAATGTACTTCCTTCACAGGGTAAATTGAGTTTGTATCGTTTCAAAAGATATTATAAAGAAACAATGGAATAAAAATTTCAGGTCCATTCCCTGGAGAAATTTGTAAAAAGTGAGTAAACCTTGTTCGAAATTGATAAATCAACTAGTCTTTCGTGCACGACAGTTGGAGAAGCATTGAAAGTGGCAGTTTAAAAAACTAATAAACAACAAGGAGAATTGAAATAAAAAATTACATTTGTACTTCAAGGCTGCATTTACATCCTAAAAGGGTTTAGATACAATGTAATTAGTATCTAGCCTAAAAAAATTTATAAAAATCACTTGCTTTTATTGTTTTTACACGAGAATCCTTCTGTACTAGAAAATTCTCTCCTTTTGTATCAGAAAAAAATTTCCAAACAGCAGAAACTTCTGTATCAGAGATTATTTGAACGTGAATTCTTTAACGTATCCTTAAGTCCTAACATCTCAACTTTATAAATGCTGACATTGGTACTTCTTGCATCAAGCCGCAGATACATTTTACGCAGATACACATATTTAAGTGTATATCATATTCAGTTTCTTTAAATTCCAAGCAGATTACTGTCCAACAAAATTTTCATTGTTACATATGTACGCAATTTAAATACACTATTCTCTATCGTCTTTCTTTTTCACTTCGCGTGAAATAATGTCTGAATTTTACTTTTATACGTATATCGTGCGTATTTTACAGAACAATTTTCTCAAACTTTTAAAGAAACAGTTAGCTCCTGAATTTCGTTTCTGTATATCTGACCAAGCACTGTCTCCTCAAATTCTTTATAATGTGTTCTTCCCCAAACTGAAATGACGATGTCTAGCCTACCATATCATAAAATTCCCCATAAATGCAGAAATATCCGCAATACAGCCACTAAGAACCAACCAATTCCCCTTACCAAAGATAATCCAATAAACTTGCCAATAAATTACCAATATATTTCGCTTTCGAGCCATCTCCTATACAACGACAATGATCTCATACTCTAACCATCATCGCATGACCAAACCAGCCCTGAAAAACATTCTATCTTGAAGCCTATTAAAAAATCGGCTGATTACGGTTCATAGGCGAAATATATAAAATTTGGTGCAGCAATTAACGCGTTAATGGATCAGAAAAGTTCCGCGTGATTCAACGCACAAGGGGGCAGACCTTGGCGTTCGGCTGGCACGCTCTGATCGATAAAACGGAAGCAGGCATCGTTCATGGGACGGTTCGACGTTGATATCTGGCGAAAGGGGTGCAGGGGCTGGAGTCAATCGGAAGATCAGGATGGGGACGAGACATCAGGGATGGTGTTTCACGACGCGACGAGGTCATCGAAGCAAAGAAAGAGAAGGCAGAGCTTGTCGTTTCACCGCAAACCCGAAAATATCCATGTCGACCGGTATGTTGAAACCTGGCATAAGCTCTGGCCGGTTGCCAAAAGAGCGGTACTCGTTTGGAGGCCACGCCAGGCCAGAGGCGAGCGGCCTCGTCGATCCCAACGTCCGTTAGGCCTCACGGAAAAAAAAAGAAAAAAACAGACAAGTAAAAAGAAACCAGCCAGGAGACCATAGACCATGTCCGTCAATAACGTGCAAGAAGACTGCGAAGCACATAATTATTTATTTGCAAAAGAATATCGAAACGGATATAGAGGATATAACGTTCCAAACGTCTTGTAAAAAGTTAGCTGTTGCGATCTCTTTGCAAAGTGTGTACCTAAAATGTGTGGCAAAAGGTAAGCGATGACGAGTATACTCGTCAAACACGGAGTATGAGTAGCTGTCATAATAGAGAATTAAGTTGTAACGAGATGATTGTTTTATTTTTTAATTTTGTTACTGAAAAGGCTCGTGATAACGCAAAATACTGTTGTTTCTTCCTAACGAATATACTCGTCAGAGACAGGTAACTGGTTAAATCGAGCGTAAATGAGAAGGAAGTTAATTTGCGGATTTCGATTAACTTTAAACTTTAACGATAATTGGCGATAAAGATGTTTCGCTACTTCTGTTTTGTCACGGATTTTGAATTTTCAGGAGACAACCGTGTGGTAAGCTGCACTTTCACGCCAACGTTCGCAAAACATTCAGGTCTGTCGTCGAGAAGTAAACTGCAATGTTCATCGGACGTTGACGCAAAAGTGCAGCTCATCACACGGTTGTCTCCCGAAAAAGCAGCAGCATGACAAGATGAGAGCGGTGAAACATCTCTAGAAATTCCTAAGCGACGTAATCCTTGTCCAACTAACGTAGCTGCAGTGAAACAACAACAGCATACACCGTAATTGACATCTGTTATACATAATATGCCCATCATACAATGTAAATATTGTATAATGGACATAACATTTGTTATAACATGCAATGTTGGTAATTACTTAATAACAGACTGATCTAATATAGTATTGTACAAGCCTATGTAATATATCTGTATACTATAATACTCGCCCAAAGGTGAATGCGAGTTTAGATAAATAAAATAATAAGAACGTAAGAGTGACGTTGCTCGAGGAAGAAATCGAATCACCACTGGGTGATATCAGTCTCTTAAGATTATCACTGAATTACCCTTCGGGAATTTTAATCATCCGTTGACCTTTCAACCGGCTAACACCAGTTAACTCATTTTCTTCTTCGTCGTCCTGATAACTTTGTATGCGAAGACACTGTTATATTATACCAACATTATGCAGCATTCTCCTCCTGGATTTTTTATTTTTTTCACAGAAGACAGGAAAAATAAAAACGTCCTGGAAATTTTTTTGTGATTGCAGAGGAATCGTTTAATAATGTCCGGCGTTAGTATTCCATCGATGTCTTCATAATATGAACGTTTTTAGGACAGAAACGTGCCTGTTATAATGTGAGAGTCTCTTTTCCTATAGAAAAAAACTTCATAAACTTTTTTTAAAAGATTCTGGGACACTTACCGATGCTTTTACAATGCGTTATAAGATCTATCGTTAAGTCGAGCTTCTTAAAACTTGTTCGATAAAACTACAGATTCGAAAAACAAATTTCGCTTGAAAGATTAACTTACTTAAAATATATCGAACACATATATCGCAGGAGTACTTCAAGATTTATCCTCGACAATGCCATCGACTGTTGAAGTATTTAATATTCTACATGCGAAGATTGTGCATCTAACAGATAATTATAATAAGTACTGATTAATCGGCGTAACGGATAATCTAGGCAAATATCGAAAACTTATCGTAAACACTTCAAATAAAAATTAGAATATCGAATTGTACCACGATTAATAAAGTTCCATTATTTAATATTTACAGACATCAAAATATTAAAATCTGGCTATTTTAAATACATTGCCAATTAGTTGCTGAAACGAGTGGGATGGATTGTTAGAGCAAAACACGTGGTGTGTTCGTTTCCACCCACGGCTACTTTTTTCAGATACCCGTAAATTCGCAATTTACTTCTATTTCTGCAATGACAAACGTCGGTCCTTGAGCGAAGTCATGACGTAACGTGTTATCTCAGTGTCAATCTTGAAATTAATGTCCAACTACATCGCGTGAAAGTGTCGTACACGATAATTACGAACAGTAAACTGCCTGGTCATTGAATATGCACCAAAAAATGCCTCTTTGTGCTATTTAATCGCCACCATAAATCTGCCTCGCTTACACATCTAACACTAAGTAAGAGAATTTAAATATAAATTCTCTTACCAAGTCCACGTGTTATTTTAATATTCGATAAAACGACTGTTATCCCTGTCGTCTCTTAATTTGTGAAAATACCATTGGTTTTGCTGAATCCTCATTTCCGAGATATTTGCAAAAATAAACATGAATTTAAATAAAAAAATAATCATCATCTACTAAGATGGGAATTAATTAACTGATAACTATCCATAACATTATGATACAGAAATAATAGCAGTAATAACAACAATATTACCTTTGTTTTTATTAGAAATTTAACTTATGCCTTTTTTAGTAGTAAAGAAAAAAATACTTCCGTTGCGAAATAGTAGTGAACTTACTGTTTCCTGAAAAATTTACTTTTCTTATTACTATTACTTTTTTAAGAAACTAATGATATATATATATATATATATATATATATATATATATATACATATAATGAAATGTAATTGAATAAAGAACGCCATCTTATCAAAGCTATAAACCGTGGATCAAAGATAAGTTAGACACGATAACTATACCAAGATCGTCGGGACAATAGTCTAATGATATTTAATCAAAATCGATTTAAAAATTAAACGTCTGTAGCGTAAAAACTCAAGTGTGAAAATATAGATAACGATAGTAGATGTTGATTTTCTGTATGGTTAACTTAAAAATTTGTCCGACTCACACGGCGCAATATCGACAACCAAAATAATACCACTAAAAAAATAGATACAGATTAATCGTCTCAAATGCGTAGAAAGGTATATAAATATGTAAAATATTGATTTTTGTAAAAATGATAAGCATTTTTTTTATTAAAAAAAAATTATTTTTCTGCAGATATGTACGCTTATGCCAAACAGATTTTCAATTTACTTCATAATTTTTCCTTTAAAAGCTACCCATGATTCCCACGTGCTCAGGGTAAACTAACCTCTTAAAAGTAAATAAAAATTTTTCAGAAGAACTCGTGAACCTTCTTTGGTTGAAAACCTTATTCGTCAAATACCAACCTAACCAGCGAACTTTTATCCACATTATAACTACTTAAAACCTGAAACAAATAGCTAGTACCTAAAACAAATACAGATCGGCTATATTACTAAATAGCAACAACATAATGATTTTCAAATATTTCTAATGATTTTTATGATTACTCACTCTAATCGCCACATGTCACCTTACAATGAAACCTATTTCATCGCGAATAGCATATGAAACTGGTTGCAAAGCCGAATGGGAAGTAAGCCATTACGTTGAATCAGGGAACTGTCCTTAATTTACTGGCTCTATGTTTCGAATTATTGGTACAACGCCGTTAAGATAATTAACTTCCACTGGATTACGACGGTTTCACTCTTTTTTTTCTCTATGTAACGTACAACGCATTTTACTTTTTGCTTCACTTTCTTTATTTCTTTGTTGTTACCGATAGACAAAAGTTGAACGAATGCCGCGATTGCGCAAAACACAATTACCTGAGGTGGACTCGAACCTTGTTCCATAGATAATGCAGCTCTCATGAAAGTCGGATTATTGCCTCTCGATATACATATGTAACTTGAGAGACGCACTTTGGATCGTTACTTACATTTTACGCGTCACACCATGTAAAGTGCTATGTAAATTAAACTAGCGAGAAAGCATGTCTTCAGAGAAAAAGCAATGACACGTTTGAAATGGAGCCTCAGTCGATTATTACACCAGAGCTCTTTTACACAATAATTTATTAACTGCTATTAGTGTACATTAACAAGTGACAAATCATAAATCATACATATAGACTTGTATTGTACAAATGATTCTTATAATCTCACAGTCTTATATCGAACAGGACAATCCTTAATTTGTAAAATTCACTTATAGAATTGTATAAGAAGAGATATTGGTAACTTGTAATTTCTAACTTATACAATTTTGCTAATAATATTAGAACAAACGTGTTAAAAAGCCTAGCATATAAAAGCTAAATAATTTCTAAACTCTATACAAATATAATTCCATTTGTGAAGCTGATGTAGAACTATGAACGTCAGTTAAGATAGATATGGTCGAATAGCAAGCTAAGTAAACACATACGCAACCAACATTTTATTTCATTCTCCCTTCTTTATTACTCCCCCACTCTGTTTCTTTTAACACATTCCATGTACACCAATTTTATACGATTTGTACAAACCGCGTGGAACATCGATGATCCATGTGCCCACGTGTGTTCATTATACTTGTTAAATAAATTATATTTCGTAATTACACAATTATTATCGAAAATGACCTAATTTATAAAATATTGATATACTCAAGTGTTCAGGAATTATTTCATGATTTTGTATGTCTAATACGGAATGTGTCAATAAACTTGAAAGAACACGCATTTTTTAAATTCAAAGCAATCAAAAATTGAATACCAAAGAATAACAAAGCATTGTTGTAAATAGTGATCCAGAAAAAAATATGATTCTATAGACAATTGACATTCAATAAATATGAGTCGATAGTTTTACCATGAAATTGTCACTTTGCATTGAAATCTATCACATGGCATTAAAAGCATTCCTCCCATGATCAAATCGGGAAGGTTAGTTAAAATCGCTTAATAAAACAGTCGTATTGAGCCGAACTGAATCGAGCATATAGGTTGAGCAAGTGAAAGTGAGGTTAGGTTGGTAACATCACGTGGTGCACCACGGGGTCCAAACGAGGTTAATCGAGAGACCAAGAAGCGAGCGCCGGCGCAACCAATGAACATAAAATGCGTGCTTACTATTCTCTATTCCTTTTTTCCTATCTTACTTCAACGAAATCTCTCAAATAACCTCGTCTTTTTTTCATTTCCTTCATACGTTACTGCTCGATACCAATGAACAAGAGGAAGGAAAAGCAAACGATTAGCATAAAAATTTAAACGTCACAGAACCCCTCCATGTTCAAAGAAAAATATCGACGACGCGACACAGCGATTCGTCAATGAAAACACGAGAGAAAAACGTGTTTGGTATTCGTCGAATCGCCGCCAGTCCGCGCTGAAGTAGTATTGTGCGCGAATTTCGAAGAAAAGGAAAAATGCGCGTTCTAACAAGGCAGAGAACGAGCTAGCGATAGGAGGGGAGATTATCGAGCTCGTACAGAAAAGATACGCTAAAAAGATATATCGTTATATTTATCTGAAATTAAATAGTATTACAGCGGATACTTACCAATCAATGGAAAAATACTAGGTTGATCGAGCAGCGACTTAAGACTGTTTTCAACAAGAGTGGGAGAGGAACGATCCTTGTCACTCATTTCACGCACTGCGCCACGAAGCCGCACGTTCTGAGGGTTACACACGCACACCACAATCCGTTCAGTACACGGAACACCGCACGAAAGAACGAACGGCAGATATAGATAGACTTTCTATGTGTGTACACACGGGACTATACAAACTGCAAGTGTGTACGTGTAGGAGAAACAGCACACACAGACACACGAACGTAACGGTGTGTAGTAATAACAACGAGCACGCAGGCCAACGAGAAACGAATGTGCCTCCCGTGGGACACGATTAAACGACGTTCTTCCAGACCGGCAGAGAGAAAAGGCGCCCGCACCCGAACCTCTCACCTCGTCACGATGTTTCTACTATCACCCGAGACGGTCGCGGCCCGTTCGAACACTCTGGCCACGTTAAAATAAACGCGGAGCGCTATACCCAGTGCACGGTGCTCTTGAAAATCAATCTAAAAGTGGATCGGCTGGTGGCGCAATCTCCTGGCTAACCTCTGGACCGACTCGCGAACAAGTGAACGACGCCTGCCGTACTGATAACGAATAGTGTCTCTACTTTTGCCTTATCGCGATGCGCGCGCATCCGTCCCCCGACCTCCCACACCGCCCATCTACGAACGTTTCTTAGCCATGATCAGCAGTTTTCGTTTCGTTAAATCTTTGCTCACGATATCTCTTTCCTTTTTCTTTATTTCACGTTATTTTTCCTCATTTAATGATCAAGTGTTTTCCTCGCTTAAATCTTTTTAAATTTCTAGCCTGCGTTCGTTAAGTTCGGTGCTCTGTGTGCGTTTCGAAGTTAAAAGCGCTGACGTTCGCTACTTTCTACAAATGTATAGACATTTTTGTTATTTATAATGTTATGTATAATATTTTCGGTATTTCCTATATGCTATAGTTATTTATAATGGATGTTATAATGTTAATTTTCAATAGTTTATAACCAGATTGCAAATGCTTATTATATAAATCCAAGTGTACAAAAATGTACAAAATATCTATATTTATAATATTTAAGAGATCCTATTTTTGTTAGTTATATTTCATAAAAATGTAGATTTGTATAAACATGTTCAGTCTACTTACAACTGCACAATCTAAAACAGTGAATCAATGAAAAAAAATACGTAAAAGCTAAAAGTATAAAGAAGTAAAGTTATTAGACTAATAAAAGTATCGTATATCACATAATCAATCATTGGTCTAATGATTACATGCATAAAAATTAATTAAGATGCATATATTCATATAAGTCTAAAAAGGACAAAATGTTATAATATAAACAAATGTTATCAAAGTATTTTATATGTTAGTATATAGGAAATCTTATAATTAATTATATTGTTAGAAGTAATTATATTTAAGGTGAAGAAACTTCTACTATATTAAATACTCAAATACTTTATATATAATTATTTATGTACAAATTCATGAAAGATAAAGCTGAGTACAGCCTTAATGACTTATGCTGCATAGTAATACTTCTAAGTACAAATTGAACACTGTTTCAAAGTGGAAGTTGAGACTGTTTAAAATATTTTAAAGTACCAGTAAAAAGGCAAAATGCTCAATTACAATATCGGTACACATCTAAGAGATGTATATGATTGCTGATTGCTTTTGTCAATACAAATGCTGGAGACAACTTTTACAAAATCTTTTGCATATAACCATCAAGAATTATGTTTTCTTAATACATGTAAAAGTACTAACTATGCTTGTATACATATTAACCTTCTAATAAAACTCTGGACAAATTTATATTCTATAGTAATGCATCAAGTCATTCATAAAACTAAAATCAAATGAGTGAGAAACAAAAAGAAATTTTAAATTAACTAATTAATTAATTTTTTGTATTTTTTTAATTTTAACTAATTAATTAATTTTTTTTAATTAACTGGTTAATTAATTAATCAGCATTATTATTAGCATTATGTTTGTCTCTAAACTGTTTTAAACGTTTCTTAAAGAATAAAACTTTCCTGAACAAGAACACATAAAATGTAAAACTGATCTGGAAATATTCAGACAGGAGCAAAAATTACTGTATCAATAATCGACTGTGCCTTCTATGTTCAGTCATTTGTTTACATTTGAATATATCAAGTGCATTCATCAGAGTCATTTCGTTTAGAAAGTAGTTTATGTATATTGCTAGCAAAATCATTCAAACCCAGACACTTAAAGATTCAGTGGTAGTTTGAGAGGCGGTGAAGTTACTACGATGTTTATTAAAGAAAGCTCGAATTTCAGCAGGAGTGGAAGACCACCTACGATGCCTAGCTTTTTCCAATGGTACCGCCGGTAAACCCACCTCTTGATGACAACCTCTTATAGGAGAAATTGACAGAACGTTAGGTAAACCAATTTCTTGAAAAGAACTCATAGAAGAAAATCCACTTTCGTCCTCGACGCTGCTCACACTGGCAGTTGGCTTTGATTTCGAAGATTTATCCTTTTTCTCCACTTTTCTAACACGTCTATTTGGCGTAGATGTCGGCGTACATACGTAAATATGTTTGTGATTCGATATGGATACGTTGAAACAGTTATTATTTGGAAGTAGATCCTCTTCTTCGGTAGTTTTGCTGCTTCCTGAGTTGAGTGAGGTGGTGTCAACGGATCTTCTTATATCAGGAAGAAGATCGTGGAAACCTTGACTGATCTCAACAATGTTTGACGATGATTTTACGAAACACCTACTGTCGTTATCGGTACTACTTGATTCGTTCCCATGGTCATAACTAGAACATCTATTGTACCCGATAGCTTCCTGCAAGCACGTTGCATTTACGTAACTACCATCCTGCAAGGTCACTGATACCTCGTTGTGATGATTATTGTAACGATGACGCTCTGTGGGCGATGGGGAGGATTCGTTATTTTCTATCGACGAGATTCTGACCAGATCCGGTTCTCTCATTGAGAGCAACGACTGAACTGTTCTCATTAATCTGAAACAATTAATTTACAATTAGTTAAAAATAGTTTACTATCTTCAAATATTTTAAATAAAGAGATATTTAAAGTTACTTATTAATAACTAAACACTACAAAATAATTATTTTAATCACTTACGTATCTGGTTACGTACCTAAATGCTTCTTGGGATAGTTTCTGGGGCGGTACATCATTCGGGTCCAACTTGGGTTGCGTAGGGGCTTTATAAACAACAGCGTCATGAGTTTTATTGAGACTCTGAGATTTATTACGTGAAGAATTGAGACCCTGAGATTTATTACGTGGAGAAGTAGAATGCGCTGGATCGTTTCTACGAAGCATCGACCAAGTGAATTCGCGGTAGTTGGTAGTGCACGGTGACATCTGTGTGACCGATTTCGACTTCGTGAAACGAGAGGAAGTCGAAGACGATGGCGCTGAGGAAACATGATTCGACGAGGAATCTGCGTGCTCAGTGTGAACGCTATGGCTACGTGGAAACCGTCCCGTTGACTTCTTATCCTTAGGATTACTCTTCTCGTGAAGAATATCCAAGCTTTTGCGGGCTCGGTCCAGGAAGCGCAGCACTTGCTCCATCAGGGCACGGTACATCTGTCTATTTGCTTCTATCTGTAAAATTTTTTATAAATAAATATTCGTGCAATTTACACTGTTTTATTTCTATAATAGATTTATATTATGTTTCAATCATATTGTATTATTAACATATTATATTTTCATATAAAAATTTGTGCACAGATTTGGAGTATTAAAAGCTTCAAACGTACACACACACACACTTACTGGATGTTCACAGCATTTATGTTGCATACAGAATAGTTATTTATACATGACATCGTATGTAACTGTTGCGTGGGCAATAATAATGCTGTGGTTATTCATTAAGTGCACAAGTACAATAAATTTGAAACTTTAATATTTAAGGAGTGGGGATTCAAAGCGATTTTGTGGTATTTTTATTAAACTATAAAAAACTTTGTTAAAAGAGATGTAGAAATAGTTGCCTCTGTCTAAAGTTGAAGCTGTACTGTTTTAAAATTGCCAAAATGTTTCACTTCTTTGCATATTTTTAATTCTTGATATTTGTACAGGTACTAAAGTATTAAAAATGGCAGTGGAATATTTTTCGGGGACAGACGGTGAAGTATTCAAGGAATGGGGATAAGGTAATCTGGTCGAGGACATCAACAATTTCCTCTTGTAAATCAGGTATGTTAAACGATCGTGGTTTATGGTTAAATAGAGACCTGTTTCAATTGCCATTGCAATGTTTCAACTTGTGTTTGCAGGAAAACATTGTCGACTACTTGTACGTGAGGTGTTTCATTGGTCGCTAAAATTTCTTGAAGTCTTCGGTTCTCTTCTATCAATGATCGGTATTGCTGAAACAAAAAACAGAAATGACAAAATCAGTTAACGATAATTATTGGTGTTTTCTTCCTAAATTCAATTTCTTACTTTTATCACACTTTAAGTTTAACGAGGAAAGTGTCCAGCTCTCGAACGACTTTCCTGAACGTAATAATCGTTTCAAAAGAAGAAAGAAGCGACATGGTACGGCGTATATACACGCGTTAATACAAGGTTTCACCTTGCGTAGGAGATTTTCACACGGTGGAGTGAACACGATTCGACGTTAGCAGAGCGTACGCCTGTTTATTGTACAGACATTGCTTTACCAATAGCGGTATATTTTATTTAAAATAATATATTGCTCTAATCACCGTTAAAAGTAAAAGAAACTTTAAATATTTGCGTCATTAATTACCTTAAACTTTTTGTCGATTTTCTAATTAATATTCTAACGCCTTCATTTTATAAAATAATATTCCAGGTATAATATTGCACAAGTCTATGAAATACAAATGTATACAACCGTATAATAAAATAATAAGATTTAAAGTTGGACTCTAGATAAATAAATTAATGAAGAACTATTCCGGAATTTGTATTAAATTTATTATATGCTTATTGATATTACTACCAGGTTTCTAATTGATATTCTAGAGCTATTATTTTATAAAATAATATTCTACAGAATTTCCAGCAAATTCATTATCACGATATTCCAAAATTTCCTTTAGACTTAATCAACCTTCTAAAATATCTGCCAGATTTCTCACTATTATCCTAAAGAACTTATTTACATCCTGAAACAACATTTTAGGAATTTCGCTAGAATTACAGCCAATATCAACAAATATTTAACATATCCGTGATAAATATTTAAAAAATCTCCTGCTAAACTCGTATCATCAAGAAACATCCAATAACGGATCAATAACAAATTTCCCCCCAAGAATAGAAATCTTTACCACACTGAAAATAATTAAACGACCCAACATTACTGATCCTATTCGGCCAACATCCTCGGAAGTATTTTAAAACGCCATCTAATACGCCGCAACAGAATTCTAATACAAGTCGAATAGAAAACGCACAAAGGGGAGTGGAGTTTTCCGCGAGTCCAGTCACGAAGTCCTCATTGAGCAAACAATTAGACACCAGCGAACAGTTACTTCGGACAACTTGAAAAGGTTCGAGCATCGATGATGCACCGCCATTCGAACGGATAGGCCCTTTAACATTTGCATATTTCTTTCTTTTCGGTGGCCGAGTCGCGGACACCGGGAATAAAAGAAGTTCGAAGAAACACGAGGTTTCTGACATTTCCATACAATGACGGGAAAAATACGGTACGAGTTGCGAGATATCCGGCGATGGGCCATGCCTGATAACGAAGCCAGGACGCGCGAGATGTTGAAAGAATCATGCGTTCATCGTTCGGTCGCCACGCGTTCAACTATCACTGTTATTAGAATCATCAGCGAAGATTTGCTCTCAGCCAGTCGCAGAAAAATACACGATATTTCGAAAACCTTGAATCTTTGCTCTTTTCAACGCCCCGACTCTCTTGGTCCGCCTCATGCAATTCAAATGATACATAAATGACGATTTATGACAATCCTTTTACGTAAATCCTCTGCTATAATAGTAACAAGTTTCTATAATAATATTAAGTAATATTTCATATAATAGATTCTTAATAATTAAATTAATAAATCTGTGCAAAGTCAAATTGTAAGAACTGTTTGTACGATAGAAGTCTGTATTTTTCTTCGTTCGTTCGAAAGGATGGAAAGACAATTTTTTGAGGAATATTTCCAAACTGTAACTTGTATTATTTAAGCATAAACTTGGTAATTATCGATTATTATATTATTGACTAAGAAAGAACCACGTTGACTCGGTCGGCTGGCACTTGGGACCTTGATTATCGAAACTCAATATTTCCTATATCCTAATAGTCGAATTTTCAGCCAGCACCTCTGAAACTTGGATTTATTCCTAGTTGCATGTGTTTATTTCATCGTGGTCTCTAGTTGTCACAGTGGAAGCCATATAAAGCTGTAGGTCCACCAAGGATGGATAGAATGAGAAATGAGAAAAGCAATGAAAAGATAAAAGGAATAGAAGAAGCAATGAGAAGATGACAACAAGAGTTGTTCCTTTTCTATCTAAAGTGTTTTCATCTGCTGTTGCGTGTATTATTGATTAAGAAATCATTGAAGAATACAACAAGGGTCAAGAATCGCTACTACCTCTACCTCTTCCTCTTCCTGCTGATCTTTCCTTGGAAGTATCCTTTTCGTGTATTTAAATGATATATCTGTTTAAATTTAAAGTGGAAAACCACTTACTTCAGTAAAATGTGGATTCTCTCTGGACGATCTTACATATTAAATAAACCTTCTTAATTGGTTTTATGTAATATACATTTTATTTATCGTATTTAAATATGAAGTTTAGCCAACAGAAAACGAGACGTGTTATCAAACCAAGCGGCTCGAAACGTCGTAAAATAGAAAACCAGACGAAACTGCAACTGGGATAATTAATTGCACTCGAATAAATAAAAAATTAGCAATTACAAATTCTTGACACTCGCTTTCACAGCCACGAACTCCGATGATATTCCTTATTTCTCTAATAAAACATCCATCTCTCATCACCAATAAATGTAGAACAAATGTATCATAAATTACATGTATGTTACATATCATAAATTATTAAAAAGTTCGTAACACACGGTGAAAGAATACAAAGTCCCAGGTTGGTTTCACCGATGGTTTCACCGTATCACAAGGAGCGCGAAGAAAAGTCGGTATCGCTTTTACGCGCGTAAAACGGCACTATGATGGAAGGATAAGACGACGTGTTTTGCCTATGGTTTCTTTGACGATGAGCCGGCAAGGGTTTCTTTCAGTGTCCCGTTCACATAAGGGAATTTGTACGGAAAGCTGAAATTTTTCAGCGGGGACCTAAGCGGATGGGGTTCCGCATGGTCGCTCAGCTTGAACCGTCCACCGGCGGAATACTATCATGACGTCACTCGCTACGGTCACTGCCTGAATTATTCAGTATTTCTTCGTTTCTACTTGTACACACTGACTATACCTCTTTATATCTAATAGTCGTCACGACTCAAACAAGATAACGTGCATAGTGTCACGTAACTGATAATGCAAATTCTATATTTTAAATTTGTACGACATTTATTCGATTATTCGATGACATATATTCATATTTATATTGGTATATCTCGCCTTCGATACCGTCTCTTATAGCAATTAATAGTTACACTTTGTTCCTACGTTTCCTCAACATTCCAGTTCACTTTTTAAGGGCACGTCTGAAACCGAACGAGTGCAATCAACAAAGAGGCTGATTTCTTTTTTGATTTTGGTAGATATAAAGATGCACTTATCAAGGTAGAAACAACCGTAGGACATTTTTACCATGTCATGTTGTTATTTCAAAAATTCTATGTTTATTTTCCTCGATGAGCAAGGGGGATGATTTTTTAAAATTCTGACAGGTATAAAGATAAATTTATCAAAGTAGGAAGAATCATAGGAAACTTTTACCAAATCATGTTGTCATTTAAAGAATTCCATGTTTATTTTCCTCGATAAAATTGATCTTATTAGCAAGGGGGGTGATTTTTTAAAATTCTGACAGGTATAAAGATAAATTTATCAAAGTAGGAAGAATCATAGGAAACTTTTACCAAATCATGTTGTCATTTAAAGAATTCCATGTTTATTTTCCTAGATAAAATTGATCTTATTAGCAAAGGGGTGGTTTTTTAAAATTCTGTCTGATATAAAGATGAATTTATCAAAGTAGGAAGAATCATAGGAAACTTTTACCAAATCATGTTGTAATTTAAAGAATTCCATGTTTATTTTCCTCGATAAAATTGATCTTATTAGCAAGGGGGTGGTTTTTTAAAATTCTGACAGATATAAAGGATCTATCAGGGTAGAAAGAAACATAGGAAATTTTTACCAAATCGTGTTGCTATTTAAAAAATTCTACGTTCGCTTCGCTCAATAAAATTGTCGATCTTATTAATAGTATTATATACAAGGTGTCACGTAATCGACAATGCAAACAGCAAAGGGTATGATTTCTCAAAATTCTAATTAAGAGTCAATCTGTCCGTAGAAAAAACTTTAGGAAATTAAAAAGATAGCGCTAAACAATTCTATGTAAATTTTCTTTAATTTTATTATTATTGTATATAGGTTGCCTGCATATTCGAATATACAGGATTATGAAAAAATCATTCGAAATAACAGAGTTGTCTCGTCCGAGATTGCCCATCCTAAATATATCCATTACTTCAAGCAACAAGCGAAAATATTGCGTAGAAAATTCGTACGATCGTTAGAAGACATAACACGGTGACGATAATCTCTTCAAATGGGAGAATCAACTTTTTGCGACCTAATTCAGTTGAACAGCGAGTAATTACCAAAAGACTCGCGTTATTCGAAGAATATTTCTTACAGTATAAATCATAAAAGTTTTTCGTTTCGAACCAGTATTAGTGTGACTAATGGATTTGTGCAGAGAGTACGGGTACCATTCGAACGTGCATGACACAGCACAGAAACGATCAACATAATAAAACACGGAAATATGATAGAAAATAAAATTCTAGGACGCGAATCAAGTCTGAATATCTCAGATTTAATACCGTAAGATTTTTGTGCGATAGCCTACTTTACACTCTGAAGCAGAAACGCGTGTATTCATCGGATATTTAAAGAAACGATTTAAATAAAAAATGACGAAAGAAGTGCTTTAACCATTTAAAAGAATTTCGAACTTTTTCGTGCCCATAGGAAATAGCTGTGATATTAAAATATACGGAATGCTACGAAAAGAAAAAGCTAATTATACTTTCTAAGGAGTCGTTCATTCAAAATTCATAATAACAAAAATCAGCACGCATCGAGCGTATCTGGGTAAACTTTTATTCGATACGATTTATGAACGCGTCAAAGGAAACATACACAGGCGTGCGAAAGTAGACGTCTTCTATGAACATATATCATCTGCGTAGTATGAAACATTTTGAAATTTCAATAGCATTGCGAGACTCGATTATCATGATTACTACATCGGTAAAATTTGAAACAGATATGAAAATGTATATAGAAATTGCAAGCTATTTAGTATAAGTACTTTCTTTTTATTTATAAAAATATCTCAAGATACATAGAATGCACATAACGCGCAAAGACACTTCAAATATTCAGAATAACTGAAACAGATTTTCTTATTTACATTTCGTCTTTTTACAAAACTATATATTTGTATAAATATCCGCAATACTTTCGTGAGTCAGCGTATTATCCTTTGAAGCAGCTGATAACTCCGAAAAAAACTGACTAACTGTACATACATCGGGACAAAGGAATCCCTGTCCTTCGAGTAATTGCAAAATCTGGCTTTACAGACTATTGAGCATCGCCTTAATCGAAACTATCATCCTTCTAATCAGCCTTGAATGCGTCCGCTCGATTTCACGTTTAACACTAAACCTACCGACACTTCGTATTTACCTATTCCTACCGTGTGCGGTCAAAATGACCGGTGATTAAAGAAGTAAGAATTTTTACGATTTAACTTAGATAATGGTTAACTTATAACTAAATGTATATAAAATGATGAACTTTCATAAAATTTCGTCCAAATTTAATTTTTTTTAATTTCAATTATAGACTTAAATAGAATTACACTTTTATTTATATAGAAATATATCCTATTCAACTTTGCTGCATTTTTTACAAATTATCTTATTATCGAGTATACATTTGCCGCATAAATATTTTCCGCGTCTTAAACAAATTTTCCTAATTTTGTAGCCTTTACAACTTTTTACTTGACAAGTTTTTGTAGTAACGAAACTGAACTTGTTGATAGTTTTATTGCATGGCTTTTTTCCCGCGATTCTTTATATAAAAGTAATGTATGCACCAAGCTTATAACAATTTTGTGAATTCTCTGTAAATTGGCCCCATACTGTAGATACCATTGCAAATTTATTGGTTCGTAAACGTTAGCTTCTTTCGCTCTTCTTATCAAATCCTATAAACCTCATAATTTCAGCAAAGTCATTCTTGCTCATTGTTTTCGAAAAAAATGCAGGTCTCCAAATTTTATTCCACAAATATGAGACATCTAAATTTTTTATATAACATATAGCATATGGCAGAGCAATAAATGCATCTAGTTTTGTTGCATCTAGCTCCCTCTTAGTCCCCAATACTCTAAATTCTTCTTCTTCTGTACGTTTTATTATATGATCCCTTGTACAGTGATCAATGATAAGATAAAATGCCGTCTTTACTTGTCCTTTCATAATATGCCGTTTAGCATATCCCTAAAAATATTATGAACTGATGTCCTGCCAGGTTTGGGACTTGCATCTATTTCTCTCCAAACTGTCCCATCAGGTCCAGCTTCGATACGTTGGTTCTCTACATCAGTCTTTGTTGTCAACGATAATTTCTTTCCTTCTTGTCCTGGACTTATTTATAATATTCAACTCTGATTCGGTTGTAAATAGCTTTTCATGTGTTTCCACGCCGTTTTCTGAATAGCCTTCTTCTATGTCCGTAATTTTTTTTTTTTATAACTTTTTTTTTAAAGTCTTGACAGTTCTAGGGTAAATATTTATCATAGAATAATACCATGTATGGAATACAAAATTATTATCAAATTTGATATACTTTATCTTCCCTTTTATAATAACTTTACGCAAAACGCTATGAGATGCTTTCTGCCTGAGTTTTAGAGATAACAAGTTAGATGTCAACTAATTGACTGACAAACTGAGATGTATTCTAGTCGAAAGGACAATAGCAAATAAGAATATGGCCTGTGACGGCGATATTTATAGAAAAAAAAATTTTTTTTTTTATTTATTAGAATATTTACAATCAATTCTCGTTGAGAATTTTCAGTAACTTAATTTGGCGTGATACAATGACATGGATTATAATAGTTTTATATTGTTGGTTCTAGTAGAAACTAAGGATTTAATCTAGAGGGTATTTTCTTTTTAGTCTGCGGATCTGGTCCGTCGTGTCCAGTAGTTGGGTGACTAGTGGGTTATGGTGGTTGTTGACTCTTGTGTTATATCTGCTTCTGGACTTGTGTATTTCATCTTTGACTGTAGGTATCTTGAGGTCACGGTGGATTGTTTCGTTGGTAACATACCAGGGTGCATTTAATAGGGATCTTAGTGTTTTCGATTGGAAGCGTTGGAGTATTTCAATGTTGGAATTACTTGCTGTTCCCCATAGTTGGATTCCGTAGTTCCAGACAGGTTTTATTACGACCTTGTAGAGGGTTATTTTGTTCTGTATGTTTAGTTTGGAGCGTCGGTCCGTGAGCCAATAGAATTTTCTTAGTTTATAAAAAAATATTGATGAATATTGCCGTTCTCCACCAACGGTTACTCGAGGGTGGAGTTGGGAAAGCTTTTCCCGTGTTTTATCGCAATGAGCAATAACCCGAAGAAACTTCTCGACTTTTAAAATATTTGTAACAATGGACTGTAAAAGATGCTAAATTTTATGGCGGTTCCTTAGGTTTATTATGGGCCTGAGTTGATATGTTTTAACAACTGGTGTCCATCTTGATCGAGGGATAAATTATGTTTTTATGACAAGATTACAGGTGTAACAGCTATTATTATTTGTTATTACTGATTTTGTTTGTCATTTGACCTTGAGATAGCCTTTTATTTGTACTGACTGTATTTATTTTAAGAATAACGTTAATATTTTTTCGGACGGTCAAAATGACCGCTCACGGTAGTCAAAGCAGAGTAGAAATTTTTCTCAGAAAATAAAAAAGCAAACTAAAAGTAAATACCGAAAAATATATTTTATGCGTGTTTTAGGAAAAGTCAGAATTTATGAAGCGATATGATAAAGTTTAAATATGGTTAAACTTGTGTAGAAGAAATTTGACCGCCGCTGGTAGATTTAGTGTTAAAAATTTGTCCTTCTGCGGCCACCAGATACGAAGTAAGTAATACATTAGCCGCGTCGATAACAAAGGACTTTTCAGGCTTAACCTTGCCAATGATCATGGTTTTACTGTCTTAGATAAGCTGTAATCTCTTAGGTACTGTTGAATTTTGTGAGGGGCTGTTTCGCTGTACGGCAGAGTTTGACGCGAATTACGCGTAAACGATACAACACTGCAACGTGTGACGGATAATGATGTTCTCTAGGCAAGCACATTGGAATGAAGTTTTTGATAATTAAATTATAATTTTTCTTAAAGATATGATGCATATACTTGAACTTAAATAATTTACTTTAATAACTGATAGTACAATTGAGTATGATATATTTTAAAACACGGTACGACACATAAAACCACGTCACAATTTTCACATTCATAACGTGATAGTGTTTTCCAATTGCTGTTCGTTTTCTATTTTCGAGCGACATTTTCAGCTCGAAGATTCTAAAAAATTATAAGGATACAGGATAAGATAAGGATAAGGATACAATGGGATCGCGCTGCTTGGGACTCAAACGATTAACAATGTACAATAACATAACGATAGAACGGTTTACCAGCGGAAAAATATCTATTCCTTGGAATCACGTGAGCCACGATTGGACGATATTTAACGCGATTAGGATAATCGACATGTAGTTGAAATTTGTTATTACGAAACAAACATAAATACTTTACGTGTTGGAATTAACATGAAAGAAAAGGAACGTTACAGCAAATTCTTCCCTTGCTATGGTTCTCTTGCACGCAAGAATATTCAGTGATATTTTTTGTCTTCGATCGTACAATTCCTTTTACGCGATAATTCCTTTTATGATCCACCATCCATGAAATAAGAAGCATCGTGAAACGAAACACAGAAAAGAAACGTTTGTTCTTCTGCAAGAAGACTATACCTACACTTATATTAGTCGAAATTTCCAAATTTCCCTTCCTGTTAAATATCAGGTACAGTGCTGTGAATAATCATAGAGCCAAACGCAGTTTCTGCATTATTTCTTCAACATTTCTAAGAAACCATCGACCGCGCCTGGATATGTTAAGCGAAGTTGTGTTTCTAGAGGATAAATTGTACGATAGAATATCAGGAGATTTTGCACGGTGAATTATTTCCTTTCGCGACTGAAATAAAAGACAGAAAGACAATTTTTTCAACGAGTCGACGCTCCTCTTTGTACAGTTGCCATTACAGAAACGTGGTTCCAAGATTTCGGAATAAAATTATTAGCATAGCCAGCATTGGGTCCTCGTTTGAAACTGATCGAGAACCTGTGGCGAGTTTTAACAAGAAAAGTTTACGATCGGAAGACTACTTCTAAAGATTATATTCCTGTGCATTACAGTAGCGATCAAAATATAGCCAGGTAATAAATTGGATGAAGAGCATTTAACGAGGACTGAATTATTCTCGCTTAGGGTTACACGTAAGATCCTATTCGAGGATTGCTGGCAATAAAATACGTCAAATAAGAAATGCTACGTTCATTTACAACTAACTAACTAACTAACTAACTAACGGTATTTCATTTACGAGTCAAACATCGATGAATATTAATTACAAATTAGAAAAGATAATGATAAGAATAAATTAAAAAAGATGAAATACGCGATGAAGAAGTGTGATAATTTTTAACTATAATAATTTTAACGATTGGTTATAATTATATGAATTTTTAACTATACGTATGTCCATGTTTCTACCATTATCATAAACGTACAATCTTTAACGTCGCACGATTAATTCTCTTTATCGAATCACCGCGTTTTACGCTAATTAATATAATAATTATATATAGTATATATAGTAAAAATTAATATAGTAAAAGTAGACTGCGGATTTCTATGCATTTACAGGAACTTTGAAAGTGCAACATTGCACAAAATGTGCATCATACGAAAATATATACAAGACATCCAAAGCATGTGTATGCCGTGCTTTCTATTGTACTTAGCGGGCAAAACAATATTCTACCGAGGTTCTACATTTTTAATTACATTCTCGAAAATGTGTAGAAATTCGTAATCTAAATAGATATCTAATTAAGTATCGTTTAATAGTATACAGGCTGTTTTATTCTTATCCTGTCAAACGGTGTGAGTATATTCTATGATTGAAAATAGTTAAGAAATGTTACAGAAACAACAATTCAAATGCTCAGAAATCGTCATTTACGCTGGTCGATCGTATCAATAAAAATGATTGGTCGGTAAACGTAGAATGAAACATCAATTGTCCTATATTCGCACATCTTTCTCCTATTTTCAATCACAGAATATACCGCCACCGTTTGGCGGAGTGAAAATGAAACACCCTGTATACCCCTGATTATTTCTCGAATTTAACCAAAAATCAAAATTTCCTGTCGAAATCTATCGAAAGCCGGAAATATTCGATGTTTCTCAAAGCTCGCCACAGCAAAGTTCACGCTGGCCAAGAGACTGTAACTAAGAATCAAACAAAATGAAACACTCTGTATACCCCTGATTATTTGTCGCATTTAACCAGAAATCACAATTTCCTGTCGAAATCTATCGAAAGCCGGAAATATTCGATGTTTCTCAAAGCTCGCCAGAGTAAAGTTCACGCTGGCCAAGATACTGTAACTAAGAATCAAACAAAATGAAACACTCTGTATACCCCTGATTATTTGTCGCATTTAACCAGAAATCAAAATTTCCTGTCGAAATCTATCGAAAGCCGGAAATATTCGATGTTTCTCAAAGCTCGCCACAGCAAAGTTCACGCTGGCCAAGAGACTGTAACTAAGAATCAAAGTCGATGCAACAGGCGCAAACGCGCGATTAGGGGGATCAGAAACGCGATACGATCTAGAAAATATGTGACAGAACGAGTTCGGAGATGCGAGAATAAGAAAAGAGCGAGAAGGGGGAAAGACAAATGCATTAAGGGGTGTGATCTCGAAAATGGCGGTGGTCTCCGTCGGCTGAATTTATTTTTGGTGCATTCCAGTCAAACGAACCGGGAGAGAAAGAGAAAAAGAGAAAGAGAGAAAGAAAGAAAGAGAGAGAGAGAACGAGTACCCCGCGCCAACACGCAGACGATGTTTCGCTAGGAAGATCCGCTCTGTTCCTCTTGTTGGAATACTCGAATTATTTTTTTCTCCTCTCTCTTTTTCTCGTCCCTCGCCATGCTCTCTTTCCATTTCCGCTGCAGCGGTTACCGCTGCATACTCCAACGCCGCGAATCCATCGCTCGAACGTTCCTTTTTTCCGTCGACGTGGCTGCAACGGAACGACGGCCAGCCGTGTGTCCGTTTTCTCGGCTTTTATCGTCGCTTAATTATTAAAACAAATAACACCGGCTGGTAACGTTCGTTCCTTCCGACGCGAACATTTTTCACGATAAAACAACACAACCACCGATGGAAACAACGGGTACGACGATTAATTTTACCGTTACGCGGAAAAATTTGTATTTCAATGAGAACGACGGTTAATTAGATGGTAATCTTACGTCGTGGATATGTGTTAGCGTGTTTGTAGGAAGTTCGAGAGTCTTCACGGGGTTGTTAACATAGGCTTCTTGGTAAATCGAAGGGAGTTTCGGTTCGGCAACGTTATATCAATATCGGTTCTCGATGATTTTGTAATTTTAGAGGACATTCAGCTGCGTACTGCAGTGCTCCAGGATTTTCAAGTCGATTCTACGATTGTTCATTTTATGAGATTTCTGAGAAATTTGTACAAATTCTGTACGAGGAGATTAAAATCTTTACGTTTACGACACCGTAGCCACAACAGGATTGAAAAGGAAAAAGAAACATTTCGTACGGAAGGTTGTAACATAAATTCGTACAGTCTTCGTACATACCTATAGCTATATCGTAATAAATAGTTTTATGTAACATATGATGTAATAAATTACAAATATTTCGCCTTGGATATTTGCCTGTTGGAACAAACCCGGGATTTTCCATCAAGGAACAAGCTACGATGTTCGAATTGAAACGTGTAATTGTAACATTAGTTGTAACTAAAATCGTATACAAATGAAATTATAACAAAGTTATAAATGTAAATGTAGCAAAATTGTAACGTAAATTCGTCTTGTCTTTTTATATATCCATAGGTACATCGTAACAAATAGTTTTCTATTATATATGACGTAATAAATTACATGTATTTTATCTTGAATTATCCCGTTAGAATAATCTTTGGATTTCCTATGCAAGGACAAAGTACGATGTTGGAATTAAAACGTCGGATTCTACGTAAGAAGATCATAAGGCAAGTTCGTCCTGTTTTTAATGCATATCTATAATTATATCGTAACAAGTAGTTTCGTATAATATATGACGTAATAAGTTACAAGTATTTTATCTTGGATATCCTGTTAGAATAATTCTTGGATTTCCGATGAAGGAACAAAGTACGATGTTCGAATTAAAGCGTGTAATTACGGGTTTTGCATACGGAACGAGCTCGTATTCATCGAGCATCAAATCGTCGAATTTGCACATCGGTATGATACTCGCGTAAAATGTAATTTCCGCGGACAATAAGATGTAGCGACAACGCGAACGTTGAATACAAATTAAGAGGACGATGAATCAGAAAATCGCTGCTTTCCTCTGGCCACGATCGATGAATTCTACACCTTGACACTTGCCATTGAAATTTTCTTTTCTTTCTCTTTCTTTTTTCTTCTCTTTAAAGAGCGAAACGAGAGTGAAACAAGACGAAAATAGTTGTCTCGGCATATTCATTATGGTCGTAGACTTGGAAGATCGGAAGTTGGAAAATTAGAAGATTTGCGAAATTGGAAATATAGAATTTTGGAACTTTGAAAACTTGGAAATTTGACGTTTCGAAGGACTTGAATTTTGAAAATCCGAACGGTCGGCAAATTTATAAATTCGCCAGTTTAATAACCGAAACATTTTTTAAATCGCTTAATCGTTTAATAGTTGCGAGCTCTAAAATTTGTATTCTAAATTATTCTAAAATATTTAGAAATTTTGCGGCTGTGAAATTTGGGAATTTAGAAATTACGGGATCTTGGAATTTGTAAGTTAAATGACTGAAAGATTTACAAATTTGGAAGCTCTCGGATTTAAGACTTAGAAATTTCAAGGCTTTTCGAGACGTGAAAATTCACAAATTTGAAAGCTTTAAAATTTAGCAGTCTAAATGTTTGAAAATTTAAGAATATGCAAGTTTGCAAATTCGAATATCTTGAAGATCTAAGATCTAAGACTAAAGTGTTCCACAATTTCTAAGATTAAAATATTCAATGTGAGGAGTACTACTGTCACAAATTCCACTGCCAGGTGAAAGTTATCGTAGGAATATGATAAGAGAGTAAAAATGTATATCAAATCGAAAGATAAAACCGTGAAAACGAGAGAAAAAAATGGACGGAAGTAATAGTGCGAAAATCGAGCAACAGAAAATTATTAAAAGTATACTAGCTAAGAAGATCGCGGAATGTAAACCGTGAGAATGATTTTCAGTGACACTGTAGTATCTTATCTGGCTGGCGCGTAAATAGAATCCCGTCACTTGCGGGTAATTAAGGTGCAATTTATTCGTTACTCGCTGATTAGTTAATTAGCGGTGAAGAAATCGATCGGAACAGCTTCTGAATTGTTAAAAGAAAGCGGATAGGAACTGTTTCGAAAAAGTGAATAAAGCATGGATGAATATATTCGCAATAAATGTACACAATTTTTTAGCAATAATTTCAGGTAAATTGGAGGCATACACAGGTGAAAAGTATTCGATTAATTAACAAGTTGCCTCAGGCATGAGTTTTATGCAATCAAAATTGATTAGATTAAAAATTTCAGGCGAGCTCAGCGGAGTGTAGCAACGCGATCTATTTACTGGGTATATGCGAGGATTAAAAAAATTGAAAACTTGAAGAGCCGAAAAGTTGCATATTTGAAGATTCGAATATTTGGATATTCCAACCTTTCGATACTAGCAGATTTGAAAGTTTAAAATGTTGAGAATTCGAAAGTTTCGATATTAAAAAAATCTGAAAGTTTCAAGTAAAACTTTCGACCTACAAACATTTGAATATTTGAACATTCCAAATATCCAAAAATTCTTCGATCCGAGAAAAAAACTCGAGCAAATTCGAAGCTTCGTAGATTTCAAATTTGGCTAACGAAAAGAGACGAGATTTTCCATACTTCGACCACAAAGTATCCGCACTCTGTTAAAACTTGTCGAAAGTTTAATTCTGAAACCGAGTAGATTAAAGACGAATAGCTGAGGATCTCCGGTGACTTTGAATGAACCTGTTCCCTTGAATGGCGCGTTCCGTCTTTGGAACGCGATCAGACGACTCGACTCTGCCGTCTCGCACTTTTCGCTCCATAGAAATTCGATACGGATAGCCTTTTTTCCTGGCGGACGCTGAAAACGCGGCTTTACAGGCTACCAAACGTTTTCTTCTATCGCGAACGGAAGGATCGTGAAACGTGGAATTGGCCGCGGAACGAGAGAACGAGGAATTCAGTGGTGCGGAAAATACGTTCGTCTGCCAAGGAAATTGCAGTCGGTGAACTTTCCTCCATGCATCGACCACCGCTTCTAACGTAAAAAAAGAAAACCTTCTTTCAGCTGAGTCTTATATGTACTATGCACGATTTCCATCGATGCACTCTTCCCGATAAAACCCTCAACGATCGTATCAGTTTTGTCTTTTCCATGGCAGTGAAACGTCCTTTCGAACATGATCCATGAATCCTCGAAAAGAAACATTCGAATGGTTCAATGTTGCGAGTTGTCGCATCTGCATGAGTTAGCGAGTTGTTGGAAGCGAAAAATTGAACAAAATTTATAGGGAGAAATAGCCAAATAGCGTGTCGTATAGTGTACCTAATATGAAATAATATTTTGAAAATTCTGATGGATTGTCTCGTAAACGATTATAGATTATGTTACTCGTTCACTTTGGTATTGTACATGTTGTACGTGATTAATCGAGTTTTGCTTGCTGTTTGTTTTTTGTTGTAAATAATAGATATGCTATTCATATAGTAAATCTAATTCTAAAGAGGATTGAGAAGGATTAATCGTTGGAATTATAAATAGTTCCAAACTTTTGCTTTTTCATCGTCGAATTTTTAAAGCTGTTTCTCTCAAAAACGCTAAGAATGAACGTACGATATTAGAACAGTAAGCCACTGATTTATTAAAATCAAACAGAATCGAAAGAAACGAAATGTCAAATCCAGTTTTACATCGGATTGAAAAGATTAAATCGCTGAAACTATAAATAGCTGCGAACTTTTACTTTTTCACCACCGTATTATTAAAGCTGCTCTTTTTTCCTCTTTTTTTCAAAAACGCTAAAAGCGAACGTACGATATTAGAGCAATAAAGCCATTGATTTATTAAAACTAAAAAGAATCCAAACAAACAAAATGTCAAATCCAGTTCTAAACTCGATTGAAAAGATTAGATCGTTGAAACTATAAATAGCTGCAAACGTTTACCTTTTCACCACCGAATTTTTCAAGCTGTTTTTCTCGACAACGCTAAAAAATGGACAATATCGATGCAGTACCTAAGTCACCGATTAATTAGAATCAAAAGTAGAATGGAAGCAATGTGTGGAATTCAATTCCAAATAGAACACTGAGTAGGATAAATCGTAAATAAGCTATAAACAGTTGCAAACTTTTGCTTCTACAACACTGAAAACTCCTAAAGCTGTTTTTCGTGAAAAACGCCGAAAGATGGACAATATAGATGCAGTACCTAAATCACTAATTTATTATACTAATTTCATGATTTTGTACTATAAACAGTTGCAAACTTCTGCTTTTACAACACCGAACTTTTCAAGCTGTTTCTCCTCGACGAACTTCTCTAAATAGGACTTTGAAAAGGACAAATCGTTAAAACTATACCACAGCACCAAAGTTTTCCACGCTGGTGTACTCATTTGCGAAATTTACTCGAGATTCACGAGCGTTCAGTTGACTATCGAACGTTCTCTCTGTGTCTGTTAACAGCAAGGATCTGACCGATCCTTGTGCCCGATTCCACGAGATATTCTTGCCAGTCGAACACGTACTTTACTATCTGATATTTAATATTAATATCATTGGACCGTGGAGGTTCTTGCAGTGTGATATTACATACAGTTGTGCTCGTATATCTGCGTGACTTCGAGTATGTGCTAACTGCTGAGCGATCTCATCCTCGTGAGATCGGAAAACATCGAACGACTTCGAACTTTACAGTTATGCCGTATCATTCAACACCCGTTCGCACGTTCTACAATTTCCTCGATGACTTTACCGATTCCGTTTATGCCCTCGTGCAACGTTTCCTGTTATCACGGGCCATTAACTATACCGCATCGGGGAAAAAGTGCCCGAGCCAGGCTCTTTATTCCGGATCCAAGTTTTTCTGCAAATTTTCGTCGACAATTCGATAATACAGCGAATTGGAAAACGATGTGCCTGAGAATCACATTCGTAGAATTCGTAAAACGTTACGTTCGAAACTAAGTTAATATCTGTTTTTACAAACGCGATTATACGATCTTGTTGTTGGCGTACCAATTGTCGACACACTGACCGTCGATTACGAGAATTCGGGAAAACTATGGAATATAAATTTGAGAAATGGAAGCAGACTGGAAGCGATTTTCATGTAGAAATTTGTCAGGTCGATCACAATCGAGTACGAGCATTTGGTATATTCGTATGTACGTCTTTCGTTTTTGAATTCGAAGATTTGCTTGCTTCCTAAATTAAATCATTATTATCATTATTACATTATTATCTATGAGATCGATCGTACCTGTTTTCAGATGATCAATATCCTACAAAGAAAATTCAGGCCAACGTTCGAACGTTCACGTTCAATCGTCAATTATAATCTGAGAGAATTGCTGTCGATATTCATTCCCAAGCCCGATGTGTTTTTACGTAAAATTCCCTTTAAAGAACAAATAACATGGAAATCACGCTACTCCCCGTGTACTCTTTTCAATCGCTCCAGAAATGACGTTAGATTCCTTCTAAACTCGGTGATGTACCGTCTAAACTTAGACATCAACGACTTCACGAAGTTCGAATTAGAATGGTCGACAACGAGTCTAAGCTGCACTCGAAGTGTTCCAACATCAAAGAAGACTTTTTTTTCAGAAATCTTTCAAACACCGAATGGATCATCTTATTGGCCGATTTCGGTTGATAGGTTTGGCCAGGGACGAATCAACAAACTGACAAAGAAGATAGAGAGAAACACGGCTGTGGAATCTAATTCTGTCTCTAGCTGCTCGGCCTTGAGCATCTTCCTCTCCATCCCTAACATTCCACGTTCCTTTGCTTCGAAAGCCTTAAACGCGCCACTCCTCTCCGCTTTTATACTTCCTTCACCCAGAGCTAGAATCGCTATTTTCTGTCTTTCAATTTCATTCCGTCATTCTGCACAGCCCGATTAACCAGTTTCTTTCCATTTCGACGAATATCCCGTCGAACAAAATTCCGCGAGTGCAACAACTTTTCTATCGACTCAAGTGCAACAACGTTTTTTCTCTTTTATCTCTTTTCTTGCTTTCCTCTTCTCGTTTGCGCTCTCTCTCTCTCTCTCTCTCTTGTACCTTCGCGATTTAACAGGCAATTTGGTGTCACGCTGATTTCGCATGGCATTCCGCTCGCAGCACGTGGGTCGCCTCGCGATGACCCACGCGCGTTAAACCGTTCAGAAGAAGATTAGAACGCAACACGCTTCCAACAGTTTCTTCTTCCGTCTCTTCTAAACAGCTTGCGTAATTTTTAGATTAATTTTGGGTCGCCAGGGATCGAAACACGACAGCTGTTGTCTCAAAGAATAGAGGAACGACCGGATCGATAGTCCAGACACTTGGATTTACCCTCCGTAAGCAAACTGGGTCATCGATGATCCGACTGAACGAGAATTCATCCTTGAATTTCTTTCCCGGCATTTTTTTATTTTTATAGAAAATGTCAAACGTTCCTTGTTGTCTCTTTTATCGCGTTTCTTCGGGTCGATTATAACGTTTACTTGAACTCTTTCTCTGTAATTCGAACGTTTTTCCAAACCACAATAGCGAGAAAAATAAAAATAAAAGCTAGTATTGCTATAAAGCAGTTGTTAAATTTATTGTACGCTTATTATTTGTTAACGTGTCCTCTCTGCATTTCTTTTATTTCTAACGCAATTGAAAATTTAATTCGATAGAAATATGTATATGAAAGATTTGTGATGGTTTGAAGTGCAAACGTAATTTTCTTACTTCAATAACCACTTATCGTTTATTAACTTTTCAAGCTACCACGTTTAATAACGTTTTAAATAACTAATTAAATAACTAAGTAGTTCGAAAGAAAATAGAGAATAGTGTATTTAAATTGCGTACACATGTAACGATGAAAATTCTGCTGGACAATACTCTGCTTGGAATTTAAAGAAACTAAATATGGTATACACTTAAATATGTGTATCTGCGTAAAATGTATCTGTGGCTTGATGCAAGAAGATCCAATGTCAGCATTTATAAAGTTGAGTTAGGACTTAAGGATACGTTAAAGAATTCACGTTCAAATAATCTCTGATACAGAAGTTTCTGCTGTTTGGAAATTTTTTTTTAATATGAAAGGAGAGAATTTTCTAGTACAGAAGGATTCTCGTGTAAAAACAATAAAAGCAAGTGATTTTTATAAATCTTTTTAAGCTAGATACTAATTACACTGTATCTAAACCTTTTTAGGATGTAAATGCAGCCTTGAAGTGCAAATGTAATTTTTTATTTCAATTCTCCTTGTTGTTTATTAGCTTATTAAACTGCCACTTTCGATGCTTTTCGAATTGTGGTGCACGAAAGACTAGTTGATTTATCAATTTCGAACAAGGTTTACTCACTTTTTACAAATTTCTCCAGGGAATGGACCTGAAATTTTTATTCCATTGTTTCTTCATAATATCTTTTGAAACGATACAAACTCAATTTACCCTGTGAAGGAAGTACATTTTTCTTCTAAACGCTACGACTCTCCAAATTTTCATGTTTTTCTTTCAAGCATAGATTCAATTTCAGCGCAAAGTATCTAACTTTAAGAACATTCCTTTACTTTTGCATTGTGACGACCGTGACAAATACTATTATCGCGTGCATAAACAATGGTTCCATTGCCAAATTTAATCACGAGACTCGTATAATACACGATAAACAATAAAAAGAACTGAAATAAACAGAATTTAATTAAATAATTAAATTAATTAATTAACAAACGTGTCTAGTTCCATATAACCAATATTTAGTCTACAAAATATTCATAGAAATGACTTGCTTTTATTGCTATATTACACAAGAATCCCTGCTAAGAGATTGGTTTACGAAACAGCTTGAAGGAATACGAAAATACGAGGAACTGTGGCCCAAAGCTCTGAGCCGAAAGCCAAGCTTTCTGAACTATACCAACGATAAAAATAATAATATTAGTAATAACAACAACAATAATAACAACTACAAAGTAGTTGTTGTTCAACCATGACCATGAACAGTCTTCGAACGTAATCTACTGACGACTATGAAGCGAATAACGATAGAACGTTAAATATAGGTTGGAGCGTTAAATTTCGAAAATCTCGCTGCAAATTTTCCTAACATAATATGACAGAAAGAGCCACCGTGTATAAAGAACGTGAAAGGAGTACGCGTGGGCCGTGTTGGAAGCCGGGGTATCATAATGGCGCGATGGCGAAAGGTATATAGACGGGCGAAGAATTAGAATCACGGGCGGCGCGAAATTCCAGTCACCTTTTTACAGCCGACAGATGGAAATGGAGAGAGAAAGAAAGAGAGAGAAATTGCGGGAGGAAAAGGGACAGAAGCTAAGCAGATCGGCAGCCAAGCTTCGACGAAGAGCGTGAGAAAACGACCTCCGCGAGTTCACCTCGCTCCACAGCCGTATAAGTAGTCTGAAAAAGCCAGCCAAGCTCAACAACTTCGTTCAACCCTTTCGTTAACACGGTTGAATATACTCGCCAGCAACGTTAAACTCATATTTCTACAAATATCTCTACAAATGCGCGCACTTTTTTTTACCACTTTTAACGACGCTCGACTTTTTCGTATTATTTTTAGCCAGCTACGAGCGATACGAAATTGGACATAAAATCTTAGGAAAGAAATTGCAGGTTTGTTTAGGAAATGTGCTCTTTAAAGCGCACAGCATTTCTGAGCGATAATTTGCCGGTTATCATTCTACCATAAGCTTTATTCCAGTAGGATAAAATCGAGAAATTATTAGAAACGAGGAAGATAATTTGCGATTCGAACAATGAAAATAATAATAAGCGAAACACCTGCGAAACTAGGATTACGAAATGATAAGGACGCTTCTTTTGAGAACACCAGCCTGTTTGAACAGGGTCTAATCCCTCACCGTGCCGAGAGGCGATTATCACCGCTCTCCTTAATTAAAGTAACACGTTTGACATTTTTTTCATTTTTCGAGATACTTATCCTATGTCGAAACGTTCGAAGTGCTCCGCGCGTTTCACATTTTAAGTAATGTTATATTATACAAGCCGTTACGAAATAATGACTGTTGCGAAACAATGTTTTAAATTGAGTGAAGAAAAACAAAGATGGCACAGATGATAAGACTTCAATTTTCTTCGTTTTTGAAATGATAGTTAGGAGTTTTACGTTTTCGTTTTAATTGCGGAACACGGCCACCCAACCGTTCAGTGTTCGCCGATAATTCATCGTTCCTAATGCTCGTCTCTGGCTTTTCTTATTTCTCCGCGAATATTAATGCTCCTTCAGCTTCCTGAAATACAGGAAAATGGAAAATGGACGCACGGGAGGGTGTTTCGAAATTCCGAAAGTGCAATTCTAAAAGATGATTTCCGCGTTATGAAGTGATCGCGTTTCAGGCTTCTCTGTATGATACGGTTCTCCTTATTCGCCACAGCATTGCAGGCTGAGTGATTAGAGAACAATTTGCTGACTACGATTGTCAGCCGAACAATTCTATTCAGCGCGATCCATCGAGAACGCAGAGGCGGTTTCAGGAGCTTGAACTCGAATACTTGTACTGGAAGAACAACTTCCTCTCTCAGCGAATCGAACAAATCAAAGTCTATACTTGCGTTAAATTATTTGGTAAAATACATCGTCCTTTAGTAACGATTTATAAGTGTCAAAGATTTGAAAAATGAAAGGTAAGAAACTAATTTGCTAACCAGATCTCTTAATAGGAATTTCTGTAATCACAGAAGCAATTAATTAAACATCAACTTCGGTTCGATTGATCTGAATCCATGCAAATGTAAATATAATATATTTTTAATAGCAATGAAAAGCAACAGGTTAAAAATAGAAGATGTTTAAATAGAGCAGTTAATGTAACTTGAAGACATTATTGCATTACGTTATTCTAATTTCAAGACATTACCGTAATTTCATATTCGAACATTGTAAACTGATTAGAAGCGTAGTGCTCGTTTTTTAAAAGCTTCACTCTGTTTTCATATGGAGGAAGTTGCCTAGTCTACGTATAATAATACGATGTCTAATAATCGTTTCGAATAAAATACGAGCAACAAGATCGTAACTGGATCGAGAAGATTATATAGAATTATACATAAAACATAAAAGCCTTTTTTCACTTGGCCTATCCTACGCCAAGCAAATAAACGATAGGTCGAAAGAGAAGCAAGATGTTCGCCAATTATTTCAAAGACAGTTTTGCTAATTTTGATACTGTTTCCATTACCTTACGATATTGGCTGTTCTAAACTTTCATCATATCCCTTTCACTTTGGTTACTCTGTTAGCAGGTAGAATATACGTCTTATCTTCTAAAAAATATGCCGAATACCAGGCGTACGAGGCGGCATGCTCGGAAGTAAATTCTAATTACTGGAGCATAGTAATTAAATCTGCGCTAAAGAGATTGATCATAGATTAGAACCACCTCCTGTTAGGAATTCTAATCGCTTCCTTCGCATCCTCAGAGCATCGTACACATTTGTAAAGATGAAATAAAAATGAGAAATAAGAAATAAAAATACGAAACATGAAACAGCTAATTAACAGGCCCGAGGAAGCTAACGTTAAGACTATCAAACTCCTCCAATGTGTGTACCTAAACATGTATATCAAAACAGGTACCAAAATACCTGTTCAAATACCTGTACTATCAAAAATACCTGCACATTTTTAACCGATCGCAAAAACAACGAAATACGAAACTTAATGTTTCAACAAGTTTAACACGGTTCTAACATAGAAGACGACATATTTACATTTCCACGATAAATCACAGTACCTGGTAACTGTTCAACGTAACGTTCAAGCATAAATACTTAAGTAAACATAAATATTAAGTAATAAACGAAATAGCCTAAACCCTGTAAAACTGCTTCCGGAATTTCAGGATCATCGTAACTTATACTTAATTATCATAGTCCCCCAGTAACTTCCTTTGACATTACCAGTCAATCCTGGAAGAGGCGATTAACCGAACCCTATCCTTAAACTTTTGCACAAAGCTGTACCGTTTGAACGAAGAATCGTCTATTGGCAAACGCTTGGACACGACCTAATCCCCACTCAATCCATAGAAAGGATCAAAGAACAACGGTCGAAGCCTCTGCAATTCATCGACCGTGCAAATGGTTCGTAAACGAGACTCTACGTTATTTCAGACCAGCTTCATTCGGGTGCAGCTATCTCAATGTGACAGTGACAGGACAATAAGTGTGTACAGGTATAATATAGTTGGGATATTCAAACGTTTCGAGTATTGCAATAAAGATAAGCCGAGGATTATCGAAATTGAGATAGTGGATATTCAACTCTCCGACAAAGAGATGAAATTGAATGGATTTTTCAATTTGGACGAAATACATTACTCATCGGTGTGACTGATAGCTGAATAATATGATTCCTAATAACTTCTGATACTAACAATAAATATACTAAGAAATCATTCTAATGGATTCAATTCCAATTAAATTTACACAATGAACTTAATTGTCTTAATTCCATTCGAACGTCAAAATTAGGAAGCTAAAAAGCTACCTCTCTACTACCTTCTACTAGAACCAAAACAAACTATGACAAACCACGTACTATTCAAACTTCGACAAACCAAAAACTTTCTATCCTTCCGATCATCACGATACTCTAAAGCCACTCGCTCGACAAATATGTAGCCATCGAAATATCTCTACTACCGTCTGCTCAGGCCAAAACAAATTTCGTGAAACCATGCGTTATCCAATCCACAAACTTCCACTTTCTTAACCTTCCCGTGCATCCATAGTACCCGAATCTCGAACCACTAATCAATAAATCCAAACTGTTCTGCCTAGAAGCGTAACAAAATGCAGTAACAGAGAACGAACGGCAAAGATTGTAAATTGCAGGCAAAAAGAGAGAAAAATCAGTGGCAAATAGATGTCGCTTGGAATCATCAGCCGGCAACGACCGGAAGAGTTTGATTAATGGTTTGTTCATTAACGAGCGGCGCAGATAGAAGAGGTAGCGGGAAAGGCTACCTAGTTGTCCACGGCTCTGGAATAATGATCATCCTGGAAAGACGGCGAGTCGGGACAAATTATCGTGTACGCGACAACGATACCTAACTCGTGCCCTGTGCACGGCTACTTCATTAGAAAATGCGTGCATACGGACTATCCATTATAGAACGATACTACTCCCCGTTCCTTTCTCGTCGACCAACTCTATCAGCCAACCAACAGAGCCACGCTTTCGCTTCGTCTACAATCCACAGTGTTCCTGCTGAGAAAATTCCCGTAATCCGCTTGGCTCCAGGTCTGCCTTCCTATCTTGCGTTACGTACCAATGCTCCAATATTAAACTGATACGCAAGAAATCTTGTTTTCCAAAGGTCCAGTTTGCCAGCTGCGTGTAATCTTGGAAATTTTCGTTCACTGTTATATCATTATACCTAGCAGCATACCGTGTTCATACGGATTTTTTAATAGCGAGACCGTTGGATGCGGAATGAAATTCAAGTTTTTGAAGCATCGTTCGGTGCTTTCGAGGCAAACGTATCATTTTACATTCCGTAAGTTCAGCTGTTTATGCGCAGAACTCACTTTTTACAGTCCTAGACTTCTAGCCTCGGATAGGTAGATTATACAACAGATTTGTTGAAGCAAATTATTACGTATTTATACGGATCTTCTTAATAGTATAGAGTGCAAAATGAAGTGGACATTTTTTAGATGTTACCAGATATTCTCCAAGGGAACGTATTTCTCCGCTTTTAGTAAGTTGAATCGCTTATGCACGAAATTAATTCTTCTACAGTCCTGGGCTTTTAGTCTCTCATAGATTATACAACAAAGATAGATAGCTGTACGATAGAGTCGTTGAATCAAACGTTTAATTCATCTTCCGATAAAATAGAACGTTTCTCGGTGTTATATCGTGACGTGCAAAATCACACCGATTTTTTGCACATTTATTCAAGCTCTTTGACATTGGCGAATACAAAATGACAAACGCGAAGAACACGCGTCAAGGAGATATCTGTGTCGGAAAGAAAAATTACACGCGTTGCACTTTGAACCGTCGGGAATATCGCTTGGGAAATGTGAACTTTCTACGAGTGCTCTGACATCGAATAACGAGATCCTTGGAACTTTCACAGTCCAGATCTTTGTGCTTAAAGTTCCCATTAGAAAATCGTCGAACATTTCCGCCAGCTTCTTGCCACGAACGTTACCGACTTACATCGTCAAAGATTTCATTACTCCTGAAATCTTAATAGCCTACCCTTAGCAATCGCAGTCACATTCGACGTTACATCTTGCTCGTCTTAATCATGGACTCATGGCCCATATTAGGCAAATATTTGGTACCGTTTTCTGCAAAATTTCGTCTGTCATTTGCATATTACTTAATCAGCCGTAGAACACGATAGAACAATTCACGAGGTTGTTCTTTCTCGAAGCGAAGATACGTTTACGTTTTTAAAAAGATACGAGAAAGAGAGAGAGAAAGGAAAAAGAAACAAACGAACCGGCTTTGTACAGCTGTTAAAAAAGAGGATTTCACGGGAAAGGAAATGAACGGGTAATTTTGGTAGACGTGTGTACGTACGTGCACCTACATCCTGGTGGTCACGGCATCGAAAAAGAGCAGGATGGTGACGTCACAGAAAAGGAAGCAACGCGTGTACGGGTCATCGTTGTCTGAATACGTATATACACGTGCAACGAAAACCACGATTTCACGGGCGTACACTTGTGGACAAACGTACAAAGCTACCAATGAGTGGTGTATATCTCGACTGATAATTACGGAAGGGGCTCGAGCGAACTTCCGCTCAATAAAAGCTACCCGATCTCGACAACGCAAACGCCTCGACCGATGTACTTGCGTATAAGAGCTTCTACCTGAACAAAAGCATAAAGTTTTCCTCAAACCCGGTACGGATTATCATGTACCGAGCATTAAAATCATCGATCATCCATGTAGCTATACAACCACAACTGTCAAGTTGTACATACAGAATACACATTACGGTGTTATTTCTGCAGGTTACTACTGTAACTATAGCTGCTTACTGCTGATGCTTCCTACTTTATAGCTACAATGAATATAACTTTTAATATTATACCGACAATATACGAGAAACGAGATATTTACTATTACGACCCTGCAGATGTTTCTACGACTGCAACAGGTATAATTTCCTAAACCTGTGCATATCCTCGAGAATATAACAGCCTGAGTATAACAATATAAGAGCCTGTGTATAACAATATAACAACCATATTTCTACTAGGAAAAGTAGGACCTCTTAGGTTCTTGTGACAATCATGCTCGAGGATTATACGACGATTCTGTAACTATAAACCGTACACGACTGGGACAGCTTTCTAGTAAATCTGATAACCATATCTCTGATAAAAACATTCGTATACCATCAATGAACAATACAACCCGTTGTTACCTGAAAACGTTTCTTACGACAATAGAAATTACTACTCAAGCAATTTTCTATGTTGTGAGAGATGACTCGTTGCGACTAATTAAATCTACCTGAGTGGTTAATACTTCAGAGAAGATGAAAAAATACGGCGTGTCGTTCTGAAAGAACGAGCATGACCTTGAAATCTCCTGCACCTTCGCTGTATGTATATTCGTAAGTTACGTTCTCCGGAACGATAGCCTACTTTTTCAGACTAAATCCAACAAAGATTGGCCAAAAATCCGCATGCCCGCGACAAATAGAATTCCTATCTCCTACGAGCCGTAGGAAAGTGGAAGACGCGAAATAGAATTACTACAATTAAAATTCGAGCAATAAATAATAATAGCATAATGTGTTGCGCCGATACTGAAAGTTATATCTTCGAAGATGAAACTTGCGCTAGAAAAGGCAGGATTCGTGATTCCTTACTTTTTCCGATAATAAATCTACTTTTTTAATTACGTTAGAAATGTTATTAATTACATTAGATATAGTAGAAAATGATTGGAACACGGAATCGACGGGCCGCGTTACGATGAACATGAATGGCGCATGAATCACCGGAAGTCCATGATATTTAACAGTAGTAGAACTTTCATTAACCGGGAAAACATGCATCGCGATTTTATACTTAAAGCGCAGGCAAAATGAGATAATTAATCCGATCGTTCTTTTCCTATAATTGAATTGTACCGGAAGTTTTACATTCTGCGCGACATTGACCGTGTGAAACTAGCTCAGACCATTTTCATCGATCAAACTGGTCTAACTAGGTTTGCTACTTGCATTATTCAAGCGTTTAATTAAATCTTGCAACGAGACCAAATATTATAATCGTTGGCAAAATTACAATCAAAAGGGCAGCACTACAAGGATATTATAAAAATATAATAAATATTCTAACTGTTTCTTTTTTCATAATTCCTAGCCAATTTCTATAGTCTTAGGTTTTAATCACTCCCTATAAACAATTTGCAAGCGGATTAAGAATTTGAAATTGTAGCATGAGACGGAAAATGGCAAAAATTTCACTGGGAAAAATGAAGATTATCGGGTGAAAAACGCGAAAACAATTTAAAAATTCAACGGGTTATTTAATAAGCCAATGCTGGCTTACTAATGTAACGAATAACTAACTGGTGGAATATTTTGATGATTTTTGCGAAGTCTATGCGATGAATATCTTGTAATTTCTACATTTTCAGATTGATTTCAAATTTTGCCAATATAATCATGATAGTCGTATCCCAATACAGTGCTAACGAGATTCCAAAATTTTTCCTATTACGCACATAACATATATTCACCAAAAATGTCTATCAATGTTCAAATACTTTCGTGAGTCACTAGATCTGTGGATACCTTCCAATCGGAAAATAAACACGAAATGAAACATAAATAAATTAGAACGGTGAAAAGACGCGAGAACAAGAATGGATGATATGTATTATACATATTTCCATTAACTGGATAAAAATATAAAAGATATAGTATACTCTCCTATAAATGTACTATAAATCTAAATGTCGGTCTTTAATCTTCTAACAATAATTTTCTATAACTGCTCGCATCTTTTCGTGAGTCACTATATCTACTTCCGAATCGACTTCGAACAGTCAATGGCTGTTAGGACAAAATCTAAAATATTATAAGCTCTTATATAAGCTGAAAAGACGATAATAACCGGGAACGCGAAAGCGACAATTCTCGGAAGATGCGGACAACGGTACAAAACAGAAATGTCAAAATAACTGAACTGACCTGACTACCGGTTAGTCGCGAAACATTCAGGCAGCGAGCCGGTTTATTTTCAGTATTGCCACGGTATCGTTTTCAGTTGGGCAACCCTCTATTTTCGAGCCGGCAAAACGATTCACGCTTTTCGAATTGTTTCGCAGAAACAATCGAAACGGAACGACATCGGTCGAACCGGGCAAAAAGTTGCTCTTTCAGGTTAGAAAAACCCGGTCACAGTGCTGCCAAATTGCAAAGCTAATACCAAAGTAATTTGATGCGCATGCGCAATACGAGACTCTCTGTTTCTTAAGTATTTCTATGCAATTTTTATGCTAATATATTACAAATGAATAGATGTTTCAGGCCTAATATGTACTTATTGGCGTATAAATTTGTATAGAGATAATCGTAAAACACCAATTATTATAATCTGCTTATTATCATCATGATAAAGTATATGTATTTAGTAGAAGATAGAGAACCGACGCGCGAAACAATCTTTATTGCTAAGTTACTTTCGTAAAGTATTGATATTATTGGTAGTCACAATCTATGAAGAGTATTATTTTTTAAATAAGATGCGATAAAGTGAAAATCATAACTTTAGAAGAAATACAGTAGTATCGAAACTTTTTCTCTGTAAAACATATTTTTTATAACACAACGCATAAAGTTATGCTATAAAAATAGAAGTAATGAAATAAACTTACAGCTTTCAGCGTCTCCAGTTCACTGATATCCGCCGAGGATTGAACAGGCTATAAAACAGGAAACGTAACGTTAAACCCAAACATAGATAAAAAAACACAATTACTAAATTAATTCATAAGTAATTTTAGTGAATTTATCTCTGGTGTAATATGCACAACGGGCTTCCAATAATCGATACTAGGGAAGATTTATGTAACTAATAAAAGACAATAACTCTATACTACAACTCGATAACCCCTTATTGTACATAACAAGTAATCTATATTTAACGCAATCCATACTCCATTTCCGTTCAAGAAAATATACCTACTTATGGCGAAAATACATGATACAAACGATTTGGTTGATGAGAGGTTTAATAAAAATGAAAAAAAAAAAAGAATATTTACCTCATTCGTTTTCCAAAGGTTTGGAGAGCCCTTCTTAAAGGCGTTATTATCCACGACGGTCGTTATGTCACTTCCGAAATTGACGAGGGATAGGAAATTATTGTTGTTGCCATTGGTTTGTGTATCATCTTCCTCGGTCGTGTTGTTAGGGAGTTCGTAATCCAGCGATTTAGATTCACGGCAATTGGTCACGAAAGAACGCGCAAAGTTACTTTTGAAGTGGTTCAACGACACTTCACTTCCAAGTGCGAACTCCACTTTCGGCGTATTGGAATTCATGATTCCGGATTTTAATAAATCTCGCGATCGTTAACAATAAAAAAGATCAACCTGCTCTCCCTGAAATCGAGGTTATTCCCTTTCGAGATATAACCTGGATGCAGAATGACTACAAGAAAAGACGGTCTCGTAGCGCATCCCGCGAATATTCACGAACACCATTAACCGTTGATTATAATTAATAATTCTAGACTCCTAATTATCTTGCCGGTTTTCACTTGTTTTCCACGGCCACGTCGTTTTATATATAAACATCAATAATTTGATACTTTGTTACATGAAAATTGAAAATTATATTGACAGGAATACTAAATGTGAATTCATTGATTAATTCAAGATTATTGTACGTAAGGAAGGATATATGATTATAGAGAAACTTGCAACACCTCACACTACCGATGCACACAGAACGCCTGTGCATGTCAAACTGACAACGAAACCATTCGGTTGAACGGATTCAAGTTCTAACCTCACCCCTCTATACCAAACATTGGAAGCATCTGTAGGGATTCACGTGTTGCACATGCGCTGACCCAAAAACTATACACTATTCGATTCATCGTATAAATTATCCTTCTACCTAAATTTCATACGGAAATTTTATAAACAAAGTCTCCTCAATATATAATTAAATACAAGTTGTAAATATGAATAACAGCATTATGATTTTTATAATGATTAAGATTCATTCGTAAATTCGTTTATAGTAAATTCTATTTATGAAATATGTTGAAATCTCTTTTGAATTATTTTAATAATAGCTAGAAATTCATGCAAATTTTTTGAAATATGAAATATAATATAATATTTACTATATCAATTGTTTTAGTTAATACAAATACCTTAGCGCCAGGTAGCGCTAAGACACTAATCTTCGTTAAGACTCCCCGCTCTACATTGAATATTTTTTATGATTATTAATTAATTTAATTGTAAAAAAATATTAATATTTTTTTATTTCTGTATAGGGATACTAATCATTAAAATATTGTACTTAAAATAAATACTTATTTATTAATTTCCATTAAATACTTTTGTAAATAGATGAATATTTATTAAAATTAACTTAAATAACTCTCGTTTTGAATATGAATTTCTTTTACTTGAATTAATATTGACTATCGTAATGATTAATTAAATGTAATATCAGGTAATATTCTAATATATATAGATTCCAAATTGTTGATGCCAAATTCATATCTCAATAGGTTGTCCAACTAATCGCACCTAACATAACCTCCAATGATGAGCTGAAAATTGAAGTCTTCTACGTGACAGAGTTGTAATTTTGTGTTGTAATATAAATCAAACTGATAAATATTTAACAAAATGCCACGTTTACCATTGCATCCCTCATCTGGGATTGGTATTTCGAATGCTTTCTATCCTAGATCAATACGATTTGTTCGTTATGGATGTGCTAACAGACCTTTTTATCACATTGTTGTTATGCCTGTAAGTTTTCACAAATGATTTTTAATTAAAACTACAACCATACTACTTTTTAATAAAAAAAAAACATTATTTTATGTCCGTTTACTCACCTATATAAACATATAACTTTTCAATATGTTTTAATTTTTCTATTTGTTAGTTGCATTTTTTTTTTGCTATAATTGATTTTATTATGATTTCTTTTTTAATGCATACAAGTAAATAACATAGTTATTTATATTGTATATAATGTTGTTTCTAATATAATAAATTACACAGACTTGGTTGTTTACATTTCTATAAATAAAATTCTTATAATGAAACTTCCTGATAAATTCACTAATATAAATCTATAAGTATGGTGTGAACTAATTTCATTTCAGACTAAAAGTGGACAACACAAACCCCCGATAGAACAACTAGGTACCTATGACCCTATGCCAAACAAATATGATGAAAAATTAATTGCTTTAAATTTCGAACGGATACAATATTGGTTGGGACAAAACGTAACAGTATCAAAACCAGTAGCAATATTGTTAGGACTTTGTGGTTTCTTTCCAATACATCCAAGAACATATATGAAAGCATGGAGAAATCGAAAAAAAGCTGCAGAAGAAATTGAAAGAAATAACAGTGGAGAATCAGAATCGAAAACAGAAACAGAGGCTATAGGCTAACATATTTTAGTTATTTTATTTATATTATATATTTAGTATGTAAACAATGTATGCATTTGAATAAAATTGTTACTAAAAATAAAATGTTAAATTGATTTAATAGTACATTAATAAGAGCTTAATAAAGAACAAAGTATGCAATAAAATATGAACAGTACAAATAAATATACTTATTAGATTTCTGTCTTAACACATGTTTAATATGATAATTAGTGGTATGTAATAATCAAACATAAAAGATGTAAGATGTGCTTTACATGTTTTAAATTCAAATATTATAAACTTAAACATAAAAAAAAACTTCCCCAGGTGAGGCTCGAACTCACAACCCCGGCATTGCTCACAAATTTACTGTCATATAAGTACCGTGCGCTAACCGATTGCGCCACTGGGGAGTTGTAGTTTGCAATTTCTTATTCATATATAGAAAGACATTAATCAAAAATATTGATCAAAATAGACAATAATTGTTAAATACATCTTAATACGAGTATTAAAAAGATATTATGTTACGAAAAAGAACAATTTCACTAATTACATACTTCTTAACATAACCTGTATATGAATATATGAAAATTATAATGCACCAAATATATTTGAAATAAATATTTATTGATTCTTTATTATCATACATTATATGACGATAGTTTATTCAGTAACGTTTATAATAGCTTAAGTTTAAAAAAATATTACTCCATATCATCATTAATTTCCGATTGATTACTATCTTCGTACATGTCAATAACAGAACATAGATCATCCCATAAGTCAATGACATTTTCTTTTGTAAGGTTTGGTTTGCAAAAATTTTGCAGCAAAGATTGATTTTCTTGGGCAAACTTTGCAGTAAGAGGAAAGTGCTGATTACATATATTATCAGTTTTTTCAGGATTTATGACAAAATGATGCTCCATTTTCCAATACTGCTCCGAAAACAATACTGACCATTGAAGTATTAAATACACCTGCTTTACGTTTTCAGTTAAATGTATATATACTAAAATTCCACCATTTTCTTCTTTACATTGTTTACAACTTACATACTTCCCATCATTCAACTTATCAAGTATCCTTTTTCTTACCACGTTTTCCTCACTGTATTGTGAAATTGCTAGAAGAACAAATTTTAATGTTTAAGTACTGCTTTCTCGTGTTACACAAAAAATTATATAACTTGTGAATTACCAGATGTAAGAAGTGAAAAGTTTTTCATTCTAGTCATATTTTGTACCCAAGATTCAATCTCCAACATATAACATTTATCGATATTTATAAAATGACATGTTATATCACAAATTTCAAATTCTTTTTCATCCTAAAATAAAGCAGAAAAATAATACATCAAAACAATGTATTTTATTATAGAAGTAGTATTATTTTGTGTTATATACCTCCAATTTTACTGTTAACTCTACATATAAATTTAAAGCTTTCGTTTTTAAACAAGTTGTATATTTATAGACATTATCATGTAACCATTTCTTATCTATATCTTTAAATGTTATACCAGAGACTCCACAAGAAACATTACATAATATATGTGTATATTGTCCTTGTAATTTTTCTTTTGTGTTATTACCAGATTCTGTAGTCCTTGGCAAACTGATTTAGAAATAATAAAAATTAATATCAAGGATATAATAGATTTGATACAAAAGGATAAATTTAAGGATAAATATAATACAACTTTAACATAACAACTTCTTGCTGATTTTCCTGTTCTTTTAATTTTTCAATTAAGTTCTTTGCTTTTGCAACAAGGTCATTTTTTAATTTATTTAATGCAATCAATTCAGGATCTTCCATCATCCTAAAATAGAATTAGATTTAAATTATTAAATAACTGAATATTTGAATTTGTATGATAAATAGATAATTTTATTTGATAAATTTTTAAAATAATGTGCATTTAAAACAATTACATGCAATATTCTCTGATACAAATACATACTTATAATTTATCAAATTCATGTATTTTTATTTTCAACTATTAAAATTACTTAGATGTAAAATTTAAGAAATGCATTAAAAATATGCTAGAATATAATTTATGATTACCAAATGATATCTTGCAGATTGTAGATAGTATCAATCTAATATTTTTGTATTCAGGTTATTAAAATATTATAAATTAAATATCACGAATGAAAGTATAATATAGGAGGTATTCGTAAGCGCACATAACTTAATTTGTAACGTAAACATAACCTTAATTTATACGAACATCTGTTGTTTATGTCAATACGGGAATAATGTACATAAACGTAGTATAATTTTATTTTTATTATAAATTTACGTGATAACTATTTGTTTATGTAGTATGTAACAAGAATATTGAAAATTTTTCTACTGTCTGTAACGAACAATAAAATTCATTGTTTGTTAAGGAACAATTTCGTTCGTCTGTGAAAGATATAAATTAACGAGAAAATTCTCATGTTTTGCGTGCAAGGGTTAAGAAAATTATAAAATATTGAGAAAATGGATGATGAAACATTAAACAGGTGAGTTTAGGCTTCGCTTTGTTCATGCCTGAATACAAAGGTTAACTTGTATTATTTGCATATGTATTTCATTAGAGATAATACGACGCTTTCAAGGTTATAAAATAATGACAATAATGTAAAACCTGACATAACCAGTTTGTTAAGAATTAATAAAATTATTATACTTTAAAATACTTGCTATAGTCTGTTTGTTGAACTAATTTAGGATATAATATAAAATATATAATTTGATTCTTAGACTTGCAGTTGAGGCATTATTAGAAGAAGCTAAGATTGGAGCAAAAAGAGCAGAAATAATGGGACCCAGTGGATGGATAAAACCAAAGGAATCTATTAATAAAAGATTTCTTCATTCAACATTACGTAATGTTGTTCTTTCAAACAAATATCAATTAAAAAGAAGAAGTGAGAAACAGTTGCATATATCTGAGAATACGTTAAAGTAATTTTTATTTTTTGCTCTTAGTATAAGTATTAGTTCCTTGCAACATTCTTTACTGTCCTTCTATTAATTTAGGATTAAATCATTCAATATCATGAAAATCTATGTCATTTAGTACCTATTAAGTAATTGTAAGTTTCATTTTAAGCTAAATAAATGTAATATAAAAGGCATTCACTTAAATATAATGAAAAAAAAATTAGTCACCAATGATAGTTAAAATGATGGAATAAATTGATATGGATTTAAAGATGCTGAAAATTGTAATTAATATAAAATTTGATAAATACAAGTAATCGAAAGAGAATTTTAAGCATGAAAATATTACATAATATAGCAAAATGTGATGTAATGTAATGTACAATGTAAAGTAGTGATAAGGGTTGAATAAATATATTACAATATATTCCTTGCATTAACTTTATAAAAACATACGTAGATTAATAAGATAGAATGAATGTTAAGAAAGAAGAATGAAATAAAAAACAATGCTAGAAAATGTAATTTCTTATTTCAGAAAATTATAAAGTTTTAACTATTGATTAATTAATTAATTTAACTGTCTCGTTTAAAAATGTTTAAAAATGCTAAGTTAGTGGGCAAAAGTTATTTTTATGAAAATTAAGGTAATTTTCATGTGTTATATGTATCGCATTGCATAAAAAGTATTGATTCGAATTGAATATAACATGAAGTAAATGATCGACTAATTAAGACCAATTTATTTTAGAAATAGAGAATTATTTTATATTTTACGAAAATATAACATATTTTAAGACAAATTATAATCCAAGCAAGATATAAGTTCATCCGGTAAAAATATTTTATTTATTTATGAATTTGACTTTACTTTTCAGAAACTACTTAAAACAGCTAAAATAATCGTTTTATTACATTAAAAAGTGATATAATTGTGATAACAGAACATCAATTATACCTCAATTATACTATTGATCATAGTAGTCCATAAAATCGGAAACCACGTGATTTTCTCTACTATCATTTCCGTTATAATAAGAGAATATAGGTCTTTTACGTGTTTGAAGCGTGAGGAATAGCCGGTAGTTTATTCGTCTGGTCTTATTGCTATACTAATATAACTTATATAAAATATAAATTATAAAATATTATTTGTTCGTTAAACCATGGCGACCAGTCTCCGAGGACTTCGTAGATTAAATATTTCTCTGGCAAATAGTGCATTTTTTAAATATAATTTTATAAATGGTACGTAATATTCTTAACCTAAACCTGTACTACATGGACTTAAATTAGAATAACGAGTTCAAAAAAGGCCATGACGCAAATAATATAAGAGGAGAATGGTTTCAAATATTAATATTAATATTAATTCTAAAATAAATGGAAGATTTCCGAAGTTGATTTTTAACAATACTTTTTATTGTTTGTAGTTGGGGTTCGGTCTATGTATACGGAACGAGACTTAGGCGTATCACTGTATGAGAATACGAGATACGTATTTCGCAATCAGTTTATGACGATAGAAAATGTATTTCGTGAAAAAATGCAGGAAATATGTCAGCATGAGGATGGAGTGATATATACAGAAGATTTAAAAGCAATGATACATTTAGCACAACCTAATGAAAATGATATGCAACTGTTAAATGTTATGTTAGAGAAGTATATTCAGAATCAAGAAGAAAAGAAGTTTGGTAAATACATATTTGGACCAGTCGTAATGAGAATGTATTATCATTTGAATCAACCAGAATATGCCTTAGGGGCATTTAATAATGATGCAATAAAAGATAGCTTTAATTACCGCACATCTTTCCGCATTTTAATGTGTTTGTTATATAAAAATAATATGTATAAAGAAATGAGAGAGATATACCAGAAAGTTTTGGATGCGGAAGGTATGGAATACATTGGGAGCTCTGTCGTCTTAATATATGCAGCATGTCTGAAGGAGGTACTTTTTAATTAGTAATTCTATATTATTTTAATTAATATTTTAGGTTTTTAATTAATCACATTTTTTATTTAGAATACTCCAGAGGCAGTAGAATTTGCATTAGATCATTGGAAACATCAGCAAAATACAATGAAGCCTTCCATAAGAAGTTCTGCATTATTATCATATTTACTGATTAAAAATAATAAACCTGAACTGGCTATGGAAATATTAAGCGCAATACCATTAGAGAGAGTTATATCTATTAAGAATCTTAAAATGTTGGCATATATTCATTTGGGAAAATATATACAAATAATTCCTATCTTGAAATATGGAACAGATCGAGATACTAATCGCAATAAACAGTACTATTTTTTCTCTGAAGTGGTATGTAAAACTAAAGTTTATTACTGTAAAGTTAATTCAATATCCATATTTACGTGCATTGTTTAATTTGTCCTGTTAATTATTAGTTTCGATTAAAGCAGATCTTACATAATAATTATAGTATTCTACATTCTTCCTTAATTGTTTTATAATCGCCTTATAGATAGATAAACTGGAAGAAAAATTGAAGACAGAAGAAGTAGAAGAAAGCAAGCAACTATCTTCTTTAATAGAAATAGCGAGACAGCATGATTATATTCAAAGCAATGTAAGTTACAGTAATTTGTAATTATACTTTGTAATTAATGTATAATTTTTATTTTTTTAAGTGTACTTTAGAAGAATTTATACTAAAGCCAATGACGTTTTCAAGAAGATACAAAGAAAGCTCAGGCGAACAGAGAAGATACTACCCAGATAAGAGAAGTGAATCTAAAAGTTATATGTAATGCACTTTTTTAATTCCTTCATCAATAATTAATTACATATGATTTTATCAATTTTGTTAATGAGGAATATTTTCCATCAACGGACTGTGCAGTCAAGTTGTATCGTTGCCTGATAAGTAAAATGTTTTATCTATACTTTTTAGATATAGTTACTGTATAGAATGTAATTTTATGAAGTAAATAAAATAAGTTCAGAAAAATGTAAAAGATTGAAGTACGTGTTGTTTCTTTATGCATGTGTTCATGAAATTGCTAGCAAACTTTTTTGTAGGTCATAATAAAGTATATTTTGCTTTTAAAATTGCATTTTATGATGTTTATGACGCTGATGTTCTACGTGATAATACGTTTACATAAGATGAATTTATATACACATACGTAGTTTCTATGATCTACTATTCAATTTGTCCTACTAGAATCTGCGATAATCGAAAAATTATTTTTAACGATTCAAGATGCATTTCCCCCGAAAAATCATTAGAATAATCGATAATTAATCAATGCGTTCTATATAAGATACATCGGTGCGATCAATCGATATAAACGATCGAATTCGACTTAGCTTTCGAAAATTTCGATATGGTTCCGATATTGATCGAACGAAAGTATTCTTTTCATGAAATTCTGCCGAATGGGTCTGATTGTCAATAACGTGCACTTTGGAAATGATCAGAAAACATTCGGGAAAAGAATATGGAAACCCTTGTTTGCGGTAATATATATGATTCTACCGGTACGTGTGAACATGTCAATTGATGCGGTCATGTTGAAAATCATGATATTTGAAGGTAGAAGAGGTACGAGTGTCAGACGGACGATAGGTGGGACATGTTAGGCGAGAATTAGTAGCGCTCGTGATGGTAACCGTACGAAATGAAGGAAGAAAAGGACGATGCATCATACTAGCTCCGATGCGGTACGGGGTTTGGGAAGTGGAATGACGTCATGTTGCTAAAGCGACGCGGCAACGCTAAGCGTCTGCGTGGGTCGACGGGTGTCTGGGCCAGGATCAATAGCGTGCCAGCAACCAGGTAGTAGGTGTGAGTGTATGTAGGTTTCTGAACGGTGGCAGTCCAGGAGACGAACCTTCCGAGGTAGGACACTTCACGAGTCGAGTACAGTTCCAGTGTCGTACCAGAAAGCGCCATGCCAGTATCACTACGTCACGGAGCCCTCATTGCCTAGGATTATCAGCTTCTCCAGGTAACTACGACTTTTTTCTTTTCTCATATCGTATCGCTTCGTTTAGACCCTAAATTAATACCGGGTAATGACAACTTGCAAACGTATCCAGAGTGTTGTGTGCAGCAACGATTCGGGGCCACCACCCACGGCCAAACATTCCAAACGTCTCCCTCAAATGCATTTCAACCGATTATCCTCGTTAATCACCATGTACTACCGTATTAATTTATTTTACGATTGGTCGTAGCTGGACCGATGTGAACGTTGAAACCTTTTTTGTGAAAGCGATCGAATCGAAGCCAGAACAAACGAAATTGATAGAAAAATCGGCGAGCAGAGTTCAATCTGGTCTGGTGGTCAATCGAGGTCGTAGTATAGGTCAACAGAAAGATTGACAAGGAAGACGGGGGAATATAGACAGTCTTAGATAGAATAGCGAAAGGCTTAGATAGAGCTCGTGGTGGGGATTGTGCGTAACACAGATATGGATCCCTCGACTTCTGCATGAATGTTGGTTGTCCAGTCGCTAGGAAAAACATAGGCTTGCTTTGTTATCGTGAACTAATGACTAGCTCGTTACCGTACACCCTCTCTCGGTGGCGTCACTGGGGATGCCTCGTTACACGTTTCATCTCTGGCTATTACGCGCAACTTGAAAAGACGCATAACCGAGAAACAAGAAAAAGAAGAAATAGGAGATCAACTACTTTCTATATGAAATATTTCACGTATGAAATGGGATAACATTTTTTTCACTACTCTTTTACACGACGGTTTCGTAAAGCTCGTAAAGCGAGATGAAATGTGTCGAGCGGAACAAGTCGAGCGTATTTTACTTGATTAAAATTAACGCCAGATGGAGGTGTTTAGCAACGGGGGGAAAGCAATTACTTAAAAACACGTCCATGTATCCAGGATTTGTTTGATAAAGAAATTTATTCACGCTCTTGCTTAAGCGCTCTCGAGAAGCAGCAATACAAACACGTTCCGCGCATACGTGTACACACATGCACATAAGTATATATGTATGTACATACACGCGCGCGCGTATGTGTGTGTGTGTATATATATATATATACACACAAACGCTTACGTATATGTTATGTATATATACACAACTCACATATACTATATACACATCCGATGCTGACCTAATTCGTATGGAGTACCGTTCGCAGCAATCATTTGCCTTTCGTGTATCCTGTTGTCGCTTTCAACTTTCAGCTTCTCGCGCGATTTGCGTAATTAAATGGAACGCGCGATGCATCGCATTATTCAATCGACCCGTTCCATTTACTCTTTTCCCAAGAACAAGAGAGCTCGACGATATATAATAAATTACATGGAGTTCACGAATTCATCCAATTTCCAAGATAACATTAATTACAAGCCGGATAATTCATAGTTTCGTCGATTCTCTTAATGAAAATCCATTTTTCGTGCTCGGTCGAACTCACCTTTGTCACTTTCTCTCTTCCGACGTTTACTGCAAAGACTAATTACTAATTAACCGATTTTCAGTTAATAAAATCCCCTGCTCTCCCTCTCACTTTATTTACCGTCGGAGGTAATTATTAATTAAGCGATTTTTATGGAATGGAATTTCAAAGCGAATTCGACGATCGAGAAGGAGGCTTTTCACTTCATGAAAAATCCATAGGCATATACGTTTTTTTTTTTTTTTTTTTTTTTTAGGCTGTTTACTGATTAACGATACGTGCCTATTTTCGAAAGTTCGTCGTTGTTTTCTTCTCGAGTTATCGAACCGTTTACATTTGACGGTGATCAACACCGTTGCGATTTTATGCGTGTTTGAGCGGCGAGGAAAACATCGATCAAGGAAAACAGCGTATACGCAGGCAGGGTGGCATGGTTGAAAAACAAAGCTGCCTTAACTGTATGGTCACTTACGGTGTCCGGTATATGGTCACTGCAGTGTAGTAGGTCAGTGTGCGGCCAGACGCTCGCCCAGTAGAATCGGTGCGCGCAAAGTCAGGCAATGTCCAGTTCTTCAAATATATACGAGTTTCTGTTCTCTTCCCCGATTTTCAAATAATCTCCACTCTTTTTGGAGAAAACATCCCTATAAATTGCTAATCCTATTAAATTGCTGTGAAATACAGTCTCAGGATTTTTAAGTGTTTAAACAAAGTTAGAGCGTCTTATGTGTATTGTGTGATTTCAAGACAATGCCTGATTTGTTCGGTCAATCGTTTTATGGTGTTCTAAAAAAATACTCAAAGTCCTGATTAATTGAACATTGAAACTTCAATAGTGTGATAATTTCGGGAAATAAAAATTGATTCTCAAGCGTTGAGCAACAGTCAGACGTTGGATAGTTAATCGGTTGCAATACACATTTTCTGAGATTTTCTGATCCAATCTCTGTTAAAACATAGTATCTTCATAACTAAAACATAGTATCTATAACTTCCAACATAGTATCGTAATTCCTGTTCGACGGTCGTTTATACTCGTTTACAGCTACACGTACATATGTCTCTATAACTTGGCTTCGCTTCAAATAGGCAAAATTCATCGCGTCTATTTTCTGGAAATTATTCGATTTTTACTTGCTCCACCGGGATATAATACATTTTAGCTTGCTCATAGAGCTAAATTACGGATATTTATAAATATAATAATATATTCATGACTCTGCGTATTTGTGGGATAAAACTGATAACCCGTTGATGTATACTTTTATTGCGCGTGAACCGTGTTCGAACCGATGCATATATTAAATTTTGTTGAATATTCTAAGATGAAGTTAATTTAAAATTCTCGTTAAAACCGAGCTAAAAACATTCGCGATTAAGTTTATACGAGGTAATTAGAAACCAAACTAGACAGTCGCATTTACAGAAAATTTCCTATTTCCGGTATTAGAATAGACATAGGTATGTTTAATTTTCCAGAAAGTAAATGATTAACTTCGATAGAGTCAGTCGGTTTGACTTCTACGTGGCTCGTATAAATTCCTAATAAAAGTTAGAAATCGAAATATTTATATTTTCCGATCGAATTGAAGATAATATAAAACTTTCTCTTCGTTTTAATAAGTTTTTTCTAAGGGAATCCAAAAGTAGAGAACATGCATAGGAATTATTTTATCGATTCAAATATTTCTTTTGACAGAATTATTGCTATTTAACCTATTAGATCATACTTTAATCACGAATAAAAACGTAAATATCGACTTTCATTAACGAATTAAATTCTCTTGTAGCATTAAACAATGATTTATTTCTGCATTACAGGCTACCGCAATGTGGCCTGGAGTATTGAAGTTATTGGTGTTACTAACATTCTTGCTACATCTATCAAGGTACGTTTCTCATCCATTCTTCATCATTCAAGCTTCTAATCGCAGGAATCAATATCTTACACTTAATAAATAAACTAAATACTTTGGAAAAATAACTGTAATCCGTTAATTTAATAATATTATTGGTTAATAAATTATCGTGCAGGAAGCTCCAACGTTTAAGCTATTCGCGATCAGAATTAAATTTTCAACTTTTAATGACAAATTCCAGCTGCTCGAATTTAAATTTTATTATCAATTCGAGGTCCAGAAAAACAACAGAAGTCTGAACGAAGATAAGATTATGCAATCAATTAAATCTATTACTTCCAAGGGTTGAAATATAAATTTTGCATCAATTTGGTGTCTAGAGAAATGAACAAAATTCTGAATAGATCAATACTATAATTTATAATTATGAATTTCAAGTTTTTATATATAAATAGATTGTAGAGTTTTAAGCACTTGTGGGAAATTTGAAGGTATAAGAATGCACACAATGCATATAATATGCAAAAATATATAAGATAAATATGTAGTGGCACATGAGCCAATGAAAAATTCGAATCTGGAGAGACTCATATTATTCTATCAAAGTTGTACCAAGGTCTAAAGGCAAACGAGCTCCGGACAGATTGTTATTAAAATTACGGGTAATCTTCAATTGGAGTTACATGACAAATATAACTTTGAACTTCTTGTAATAAGTCCGTCAATACATGTATATGAACGTGTTCCCTAGAACATAGTTGAATTGTTATCCTTTCTGCGATCTCTACTTGTACTTTGTACTTGTACTTCCACTGATTTTAATATAACCAACTATTACAATTTCATCCACTCGTTGCATTATTAAATACACCTACACGTTTAATCCACCTCAGATATATTATATTATATAAAATATACAAGATAATCAAAGTAGAGTATTTATTATAGTATTTAATACACGAAGAAAATTTCTATTTACATTCCGCTTCTTTAATTATGTTCATAGAAGTATAAAAGACGCATCAAAACGCGCATTCTACGTACAAGTTATAAATTAACTCCTTAACCTGTAACTACGGGCATAGCCCGTAGTACGATGATCGGACCAAACGTAAATATTATGGGTATAGCCCTTAGTACGATGATCGGGCTAAACATAAATATTACGGGTATAGCCCGTAGTAGATGATCGGATCAGTAGGTAAATTCTCGAACGTAAATCGTACGTTAAGGGGTTAATTTGATGTCTAGAAGAACAAAAGAATTCAAAACAAGTGCAGAAAGGATGTTATTTATATATTTCTTGTTATGATTGCAGATGTGCGCAGCTGCAGAAAAAGGTGGTGAATTTCCGGGAAAAGGAGAAGGAGGTATTAGACGACATTCTAGGACCAGGACGGTACGACGCGCGTATCCGACCCAGTGGAGAAAATGGAACAGGTGAATATATGAATGTTCTTTTTTTACGTCCATTATTCCTTCCAGTCTTCCTTATCAAAAGAAAAAAAGAAAAAAATCGACCAATTATACCAACATTGTCATAAAGAAGTCGGATACGATTAAGAAGACAATGAGGCCTAAAAATTTAGCTTGAATAAGCCTCGGATAAAAGGGTAATTCGTTTTGTCAGCTGTACCGCTTACAACAGCTCTAAATGAAATTTTATGATACTCTAATCTGATCAAGAGTCCTGCAACTGGTTATCTAGCTGATATTTTTTCAACGAAATCACGGATTAATTAATGCGCTATTCTAGTCGTCATTAAATAGTCCACGTTTTTGTAGTGCAACTTGCAAATGATTTGAAAAGTTAGAACAAGTGTTTGAAACATTCTTACGTATATTCCAACGCGTATATTACTTTAATAGATACTGTGTTACTTTAATAGGACTAGCTAACAGAGAGTTTCGAATTATAATGTATATGAATCTTATTATTTTTGTGAAACATTTTTTTTTTATCGAGACGCCTATCAAAATTCTGCATATTCTAAATTTGTGCAATCTGAATGTTAATTTTTTTCCTCAAGCTAGAGTTTCATTTATTTCTCGTTTCCTATGTATATATATATGTTGCTATGTGTATATATATATATACACACATATATAGAGAGAGAGAATTTTTCAAACTAATCAATACTTGAGTTGCACTGTGAGGTAGTTGTTAGCAATTCTGAATAATCTAAAATCATGTTGTCGGTTTGCTAGTAGAGCGACGCATTTGAGATTCCTATCCGTGAGAATTAATTGTGAAATTGAACTATTTACTAGAATGGGAGTGCCACAATTATCCGATCAATATACCATTTAACAAGGATATCATATTTCATAAAATAAGCTTTTAATCCTTTTTTCAGCGAGCGATATAGATAGATAATACTTTACCGGAGGCTGATAAATGTTTTCATTGCAAAGTAATTGGCCTTTCTTGTAAATTAATCATTTTCTACTTAAAACTTTTCATTTCAACCGTTTAAAAATTTATTTTTCTCCCAATTAGCTGTGTCACTTGTCTAGCAAACCAACGATGTGCCTCGGACAGAGCTCGATTCCGCAAAATTTCGTCTTTAACTACAACTTGCCGTTGATTTGCACAATTCTTACTAACAGGCATAGTTGTCACTACTCAAAGAAAAAAAAATAGAAAATATATATATATATACAACGATATGAAAAAGAGGGAAAGATCGAATGAAAGATCGAATGAAAACGTATCCGCAGTCGAGGACACGTATTCATGGGGGTCGTTATAGGCTTTACACCCGGCGAAGCACGTAAAACGTTTTAAGAAGTAAACGTGTCAAAGAGGAACAAGCTACTGTATTCGAGGTAACATCCCTGTTGGCAGTGTGCCGACAAATTGCAGGCGTGACGAGTTTTGCAGCGGATCGGGGAAACAAAATGCGTCCACGAACACGACTTTTGTTGGAATCGATACCGGTAGCAATGGTCAACGACGAGCTGGCACACGATCCGCTGTCATTCCGTGACAGCGAGTACCAGATCACGTAAACGAATCGTGTTCATACACATACGGACACTGGCTTCTATGTAGTAGAGAATGTACATGTGGAAATTCTATCAAGCTTCTAGGAACGTCTTCTTGTAATAGAGCGATGAAATTCCTCGAATAATTGGCATAAGTGATCTATTTTATTCTTGATAAGTTAACAAGCTCGTTAATTTAATATCTAAATTACTTCAAATAATAGGGGAACATGCCACGTTTCAAAGTTATATGATCAAACAAAATACATGATATCAGTGGCAATTGGCCTTTCCTTTTTTATAAATTCGAAGGTCAATTTTCTTTCTTAAAATAAATTTTATGTGACTTCTGGGACGAATGTTGCGTAGGATGAATGCTTTCAGAATTTTCAAATAATGAGACGAACGAAAATACTGGAGTTGTTAGCAATCTTCTTTTGAGAGTTTGCTTTTTAAAATCTGTCGCATTCTCTATGGGAACACACACACGTGATACTGTTACTATTGTATTTAAAAAATCAAGATTGTTCTCCGGATCCGCTTTACGTCATCTGTAAAGAAACGATTGCCGTCAGCATGTTTCTTCTTCAATCTTATAACTCTCACAAGTAATATGTTCACGTATTATTTGAAATAAGGAAAATGTTTTAGGTAAACATAGCTGGTAGGACACCCACGTATGTCAGAAAATAAGAAGGAAAATTTAGATTTCTGTTGGTAACATTCGAGATACTTTCATGTAACTTTATCCCTTTGGAAGATCGTTTTGATAATCGTTGTAAGTAATTTCATGAAGAGTATATTTTCAGACACTGATACTCGTATTCTCAATACAGAGTGTTTGAAAATCACAGATTAGAAAAGTACAGAAGAATAGAAGATACATTTTTGATCTAATGGATTTACATTCGTTTCTATTTCACTTTTTATGTAACAACGTCTAATAATTACTATTACATGTTTGTTACAATTTCTTACTGGAAAATTCCTGAAATCTGAAACCGGAGGACTCAGGCTTTGTTCCTTAAAAGTAAAAGGGAAACGACGATACGTTTATTAGACTAAAATGTATACTTTCCTAACTAATAATATTAAAACGCTATGTTTATGGCGCTGACATTGTCTCAGTATATTTCTGAAAAATAAGAATACTTGCAACTCGTCAAAATTTCAACACAATATTTCAAAAGCGGTAATTTAAAATGCTGAAACTTTTGATAACGATAAAATAAAATATCTATCGTGCTGCACCAGGATTTATTGAAAATGTACAAGTCACGTTAAAGAAACAACGTGAGGAGAACACAGGGATCAATTTTGCTTCTGTGTAAGATGGCAGTCGCAGCATGACGTATTTCACGTAGCCTTTCGCTTATCTGACAGAACAAGACAGGAAATCAATATGTTTATATATTCATTTGTTTTTTTTCCAAAGAAATTTGAATGCAAAGTAGTGTACGGTGGTAACCTGCCAAATTTCCATATCGTGAAGATATTAAAAATGGAGATGATGATGGAGTGGAGGAGGAGAGGAGAGATAGGCAGGGGGATGATTCTGCCTTGCTAGGAAAAAAGGGATGATGACACTTGAGCAAGCGAAGGTTTATTATTTACATATTTTTTTCTGTTTATATTTTGTCTTTCTTATACGAATGAAGTGGATGAAAATGTAGACAAGATACCTCTATTCATACGTATACACGACATGCATACATGATAGTATCTGAAAAAGGGTCGCTTGTTGTATCTTTATCATTAGTTTCCATTTTAGTTTCCTTTATATCTTTTTAATACCTCTACAATTTCTACTATGAGTTTCCTGCTAAAGAAATTTGTCTTTTCAGTTGCAGTGAAGCTTTTAACCATTTTAATACTGGCACAAACGTTGACTACGCCAAACTAATGAAAGTTGTCCTACTCTCTTTGAACATAATTTTTTTTTTTAAGATTAGTTGAAATTTTTGACCGATTCGTTAAAATCTACGTTTATTGAATAGCATCCTGCGTGATTCTTTTGTTTTATTTGTAGCAAATCTTTGCAAATTTATTTAATTTAATTGAAGCAGATACTTGTCAACCCTTTCATTTCCAAATTACGTAACAGCCTAAGAACGTATCTCTGCAATATTTCTATCCAGAGAAACAAGCGATTTGCACAAATATTTGGCATAAAGCTTATTTGGAATTCTATCATTACAGTCCGACGAGAACAACACTCTATTTCATACGATTACTTTGTAAGGATGAAATTATGATCCTACGAAGACATACGAATTTTTGTCTCTCGTCTCAGCAAAATAAAAGAATACAAATTTTAAACGTTTCGAAACCGAAACGAGAAGCACAACGACGATTCTTTCATATTTTCCTTCAAATTAAATAGTCGTTCGACGATAGAAAATTACAATTGGACAAAAATTGATGTAATAGGGTTAACAGGTATCGGTATCCAGGTTGTGGGAAATTTTTCGATTACTCTTCACAGTCTCTCTATTAGCCGCAATTCTCTTCCTCGCTGGAATTTCCAACGTTCTAAATTCCTATCAGCGAATCACGTTGCGAGCTAAGTTCGATTAGTCCTAATTATGCGCCCGGAACATATTCCATCTCGCGTAACTGTCTGCTCTGTACAAAACACCGTGTAGAATTTCAGACAATGGCATTGAACGCCTCGGAAAATTGGACCGCGAATTCCTATTGTTCGATAGGTCAGAGAAAGTATAGTATATCGTCGATAATTACAGTCGACTTCGTACCGCCTCGAGGTTCATGTTGTGTCACGAGGGTTTCTTTTTTTTTCTTCTTTCTCTACCATTTCCAGATATACTCGTTGCCCTTTCTTTTCTCTTTACCATCAGACAGCATATTTAGAGAGCAGCGGTTTTCCCTTTTTTTCCTGTTTCTCTTTCTTTTTTCTCTTTTCTTTTTTTTCTTTTTGCGGCCATACCAATTTACAGCCACAGACGAGTCTCTAATTAGAAACAGGGAAAGATTTCGTTTCAGCTGGTAGCTATGACTGAGAAACACAACCGTCTGCTTGTTAATCATTGTTACACGATTGCTTCTTGTACCGTACTCGAGCAAAGGAAAACAGAACGAAATGGGAACAGTTTATCGGGTTTACTCAAATGGCAAGCAAAGGTAAGAGCAATTCTATCTATATTCTTACGATGGATCGAATAACTTACGACGAAACAATTAACGTAATGCAAAAGAATAAGCGAAATGTTTTAACAGCGGAGTTCGTTCCGTCTATATGCTGATACAGTTATGTAATTAAACACGAGGGATAGATAAAACAGTTAATGCGTCTAAGTAGATAAAAGGTTCGAAGTAAATTGGGGCAGATAATTACACGTTTATAATTTATCGTAGTTACATGTACCGGCAGGGTGTTTCATGTAGCGCGAATAAAAATTTAATTAAAAAAAAAAATAATAAAAACATATAATAAAATACCTTCAAACGTATGGAATTTTTAAGGAAAATTCATAATTTTTCTCAATTATAAATCATCGAGAATACACAGTGGACGTTAAACAAGCGTACTTTTATTACACTCAATGTAAGAGCGATGGACTTTTATTTTGACAATCAGCCTTCGTTATGTTAATAATGTAGTAGTTTTACGATATTGCCATTGATATTGCAAGAACTTTAGATAATATTTCTCTAAGTAAATACCATTGAAATTTCTTTGGAAATCTCATGAAACAGCCTGTATATATGAAGATCTATTCTTAATGTGAGAGTCCGATTACCAAATCTGTTTCGGTGTCTGTGTCACAGCACTTTGCCCGTAGCTTCCGAACGTTCTAGACATTTAATCCCCTAATCCGTAGTAGAGACCTACACACCGTGTACTTTTTCTACTTGTTACACGAGCACATCCGAATTCTCGATAAAAATGAAACAAGCCTACTTTGGTACAAACGTTCCCGTATATGTGTGTATCTAGCCACAATGTATGGCACATACGAAATGACTACAATCCCAGGATTAAAGAAATCTTTAATCTGTCCGATATCTAGACGATTATCGACAGCGATTAGGACAACTTACACGAAGACCACACGAGGAGATGGTTCGAAAAAACGATTGAGGATTTTCGTCTAATTTTCCCCTTACTCTGTCCCCTTTACCTCGACAACCCTTACGAAAGAAAGTAACACGGCCATTCGTAGGAAATTTGGAAAAAAAGAGAAACGAAAAGAACACTCAAGGAAATGAACAAATTTTTGGTAAACGAAAGTAAATCACAAAAAAAAAAAAAAACGAAACAAATAAAAAGACAAAACTATTCCAGTAGAGTATTGTAAGACACGAAAAAAAAATTGACTGACTAAAAGGGGGCTCTATTGTTTTTGCCCTTAGATGGGCCGGCCATTGTCCGGGTAAACCTGTTTGTGCGAAGCATTGCGACAATTAGTGACATCAAGATGGTAAGTATACATTAAACCAATCCAAAAATCTTTACAACGCGGTGCAATGCCATTTCTCTCTTGGCGGGTACTGTTTCCTTATTTTTCTGTTGCTTGCAATGATTAAAAGTAGGCGCAATGTAGGTCTTAGAGTCTCGATAATCAATTTCAGAAGCAAAACGAGAACCAAAAAAAAAAAGAAGAAAAGAAAAGAAAAGAAAAAAGTAAAGAACGTATAAAAGAAAAGAAGAAAAGATTGTTGAACAAGGCCTCAGCATTTACGCGAACGGCGACCATAACAATGGCAGCAAGCCAGCATCTTGTCCCTTCTCCGTTACCATTCATTATTGTGTCAACACTATCCGTTCCTTGCCAGTGATGCCAGATTTTATAAGAATTTTTCTGGGAATTGCGTGTTAATTCGACAGAGAAAATCCGATAAGGAGTTCTAATTGTTGATCTTGCGTGCGATTTCTTACGACTCCAATAGAATATCTTAATTCGAATAGAAGGTTTTTCTTTTTTTAATTCGAACAGAATCTTTTAATTTCACAGAGAATTATGCGAAAATTGCGTTTAATACGTTTCGATCGAAACAAATGAATTTCGAAACGGAGAATCATCATCCGATAAGTTTTTCATGCGACTCATTACAATTCGAATAGAGGAAATCTTTTTAATTTCACAGAGAATGATGTGAAAATTCTATCATACGACCTATTCGAATTGAAATGGTAAATTCGCTCGATAAAATTTCGATTGGAATCGAATTCTACGGTCGTGTGGAAATCTTCCATTTATATACGTCAATGAATAAGATTGCAGTACGATATACGAATTGCTAATGGTACGAAGGAACAGTCGTTAGAAATTCGCACGAGACCTCTGTCGAGTTTACCCTCCTGCTAGAATCGCATTACGTCTAATCGATCGCAAAAGGAAGTTTGCATTAATCGGAACATTAGGAAAGATTTTTCTTTCTCTTTCTGTAATAATTGGGAAAGCAATCTTTCCTGATGCTCTGTGGTTACAGTCATACGTACGAACATCGTCCGAAAATTCATTTTAAATATTTGAAGAATCGTCTGGCCTTGATGTAATTTATCTTACCGTGTGTACACGAATAGGCATTCCCGCCACAGAATTATTCGATCTTTAACGAAACGTTGTTGGCCGAGCTTACGTCTTGTATCGCCGTACGTAAATGTTGATAATTGTTGGCGACCAGGTTTTGGCTAGACTTTTCAATAAACGAAATTAAGCGAGCGAAGCCAAAACCAATAAAATATCTCTTACCAGTACCAGCGCGACGGTACAAGACATTATCTCCATCAACGATATTTCATTTTCGATCGAATAATTCTATTCAAAAATAGTTTTTCACAAGTATTCGGCAAATGGCCACGAAGGAATTTTCACGATTATCAATCATACAAATATACGATTCTAGGCACGGAGGGTGTCCTTCCCGAAATAAATCCTTCGATCTGGGAACACTGTCGCGCGACGCTCGCCATAGATCCCTTCGTAGATTCTGATTAAAAGTTCTGTCTGCTCCCATCGATCTCGTCTATCACTTTGTTGATTACTACCTGTCGCCTCCCCCTCACACCCGTTCTCTCACACAGCCAGATATACATATTAATCAATATCTGTTGCCTTTATTTTTCATCTGTGTACAATATTGATTCTCCCCTTTAATTTAGAATGACTAATCACACACAAAACCAATTAGCATCTCTAGCATAGATACAGGCATGTGGCATTCTAGCTTCGATGTTCACGTATGTACATACACAGTTTATACGCTATACATAGGAGCACAGGCGTTGTTACAGAGGGAGAGACGAAGAGAGAAAAATGAAAGATGAAGGGAGAAAAAGAGACGAAACTGAAAGATAAAGGAGGAGAGGGATAGGAAAGCGAGAAAAGAGAAACGAGAGGAGAGAAAGAGAGAGAGAGAGAGAGAGAGAGAGACAGAGAGAGATGGAGAGAGAGAGGGAAAGATAAGAGAAAAGAAATGGAAAGGGATTATATTGGCAGAGTGTTTGGTCTCATAGGTTCCCTCCAAGTTTTTCATCCCCGTTTTTCGTAGTTCCTCATAGTGCTTGATGACTTAGTAATTACGTTTTGCTACGTTTAATTGCGTTCACGAACGATCAGATACGTCCGGTTTTACTTGTTCTACCTTTTCAACGTGTCACACGATGTGAGTACACACAGAGGATCGATACAATTGTGCGTGGTTCGTAAATTATTTTCCGATCAGAGGCGGTCCTGACAAGTAGTTCTACGATAGGCGAAATCACACGTTTCACGTAGCTTCGTGACGAATCGTAGACGCGTCCGGATATACTTGAGACGAGGTTGCGACGTTCTGCGAATTTTCTGCATGCATTTCGCGCGATTTGCAACCTGCGTCAGGATATTGAGAAATCGGAAAAGGATTGGAATTTGAAATTTATCATAGTCTGTCTGGACTATGATCGAGATTCAACGATAGAAAAATTAATTAATAGAATGTACACGTGTAAAGACACAGGACAATAACGCGTCCAACCAAAGTATTGAAATTTAATGAAAGTAAACAGTACGTGGAAAGTGAGTCAAAAAGATTTATTCGAAGAGCGTCGAGCAACGAGGATGTTTTTGATTCACTGTGTCGACGATCTCTGTTTTACAAAATGCATTCGATAGAGACAACGATTCAGAAGAGAAAGCTATCCAGAAGTAATGTACAGAGTTTGTTTCAAATTTTCGATACCGGAACACGAGAGTCTTTTATGCTCACGTAAACCTCCTATCGAATTTCCATATTGCTAAATACAAGGCTAAGCCGCTTCTTACACGCGCGCTATAGAATGATTTTCAAAATTCGAAAGTAACATTCGAAGATTTGAAGAATCATTTTAGTAGCTCTGCGTTTCGCTTTAAAATGCAAGATCGAGTAAGATGCATTTATTTGTTTCATCCTTTCTTTTTCTTAATGCTTTCTTAATCTGAGAATAGTAGCATTGACGCAAATTATGTAAATTAAGGATTAGTGAATGCTCGACACTGACTACAGAAACAACGTGTCCGACGTCTTGTCCTGGTTCATGTAGGGCGGAATGTTACGCAAACACTCTGTATGGCTCAGGACGATACGCCTGGCTCGTCCAACCAACAAATTAACTCTTAAACAACTTGTTGAGATTGCCCATGATATAACAACGCAGAGAACAGTTATATCAGAAGCATCCAACGTAATTCAGTTTTTCAAATTGTCTTACAAAAATATCCACGTATTACACGAAACAATACAAATAAGAATTTATGGAAATTTCTATGAATTACATGACACACAAGACGATTCGATTTTTACTTGTATCTATACTCGCTTGAATATTTCAAAAGTCCTAATATTTCCTAGATATTTATTGAGAATGTTCGTCAATTACGCGAAATAATTGAGATTTTCTGTGAATTCAGATTTCATTTACAAGCTGTAGTCGTTCAAATATTTGTCAAAGAATATTTGTCAAGAATATTTGCGAATAGAAGCGAAAAACTAGTCGGTCTCTTCTTCATTTAACGCTTGTACGCGCGAGAAGTTACTTTATCTTGTTACCAAGAATTATGTACACGAAATTAATAAGACGGCAATATTACACGTATATTTGTTCAATATATACGAAGATCAAAACCAGGAGGAAACTATAATTTCCTGCAGCTATTCTCGATCCACTGAACTCGAAAATTAAGTACAGTAATTCTGCTACTGCTTCGTTTTTTAAATGGTAAAACCACGTTCTTAAGGATCCGTAAAATAATATACAAGATGTTCACGTTATTAATTGCCAGCATTTCTTTGTGAGAAACACATACAATGACAAGTCTTCTTTTATTTATTTATAAGTCAATGATTGTCTTCTTTTATTTTTCTCACAAAAAAAAAAAAAATAACGCTCGGAGCTAATAACTTGAACACTGTGTATACACGAATGAAAAGTTCTTATAAACGCTTGTAAAATTCTTAGACTCTCGATATACTTATATGTTATATTCATCAAATAAATTGTTCCTTAACTCATTCTTTCCACTTCTTTTTTTTTTTAGTGTCTATCTTCTTTTCTTCTCTTTGATGCTTTTCGTTAAGAATCTGTATTTTCACTAGTTTGCTTTACGATTGATTAGTTCGATCTGTTACTCCCCCTAAAGTTATCGTTCATTTTTTACTACGATATGTATACGTATAACGACCCATAAGAAACTCAAAGATAGTTTGATGATTTTCAAAAATCAAATGATACGAATCACTCGAATCAACGATTCACCACTACTTTTTCGAAGAAATCAATTCTCTTAAAGCGAAGAAAAAGAAATATTCGTAATAATATTAAATAAAGTACAGAGAAATACAAATAATAAATTAACGACGAAAAGAATATAGAATTTCGAAAAGTTTGCCCGTTTGATTGCAGGAAGCGCAGAAAGCGTAGAAAGCTCGAGAAGCGTTTCTTTCTATTTTCATTACATCCCTTCGATGCGACTGATATTACTCAACGATTGATTAATTTTATTTATTCTGTTTGCTATGTTAGATGGGCCCGCGGTTGTCCGCGTCAACATATTTGTTCGAAGTATCTCAAAAATAGATGACGTTACGATGGTAAGTTAAATAAAAAAGAAAAAAAAAAAATATCAAATGCCCTAAAAAATCACAAACACACGCCTACACGTACCTCTATTATATTATATATACATACTACTAAGTGTTGTACTACTAAATGTTGACTGTACAATCTGTATGTATTATAAATACAGAGATCGATATATATATTATGCTATTATACACATAGAAGTCGTTCTCTGATTAGTTAGATTATCCCAGCAACTATGGAGTTGTTATATAATTGTTCGTCGTTCTTTTTTTCCAAATATTCGCACGATTTCCGATTAGTAAACTCACTTTTCTTCCAATTGTAAGAACGAACTTGACGTACATCGGTTCCTTTTTCCGAAGAAGCACTCGTACGAAGAAACAGAGAAAACTTTGTCTCGTGCCCCGCGTGTTTATCAAAGTCGATGGCAAATCTACGAGATTCCTAGTATACTTAGTCGATCGACCATAACAAAAAAAAAGTTCTTTCTACGATCGAAGCGTAACTTATGATAGACAAAATTTTTTGATCCTTCTAGTATACCATAGCACGGTCTGGCACTGATGTTTCCGCAGTCTTATAGTTGAAAACCCCTTGAAAGTCGTTCTCTCGAGGAATGTGAATAGACATTTGAACGTTTAGAACGTCTAGAAGACGAGAAGATTTCGATTATAGTTGGCCAGAGAATAGTGGCTAGACGTGCAATGAATATCATTTACTATGTGTTTGTATGATAATACATACATATTAACCAACGTATTATACATACGCACACGTATTTCACTGCTAATTCTCTACGTAGTATTCTTATAATATATAAAGCTGCTCTTTGTCTCGCAATATATATATATATATAAAAATCTAGAAAGAGAAAGAAAAACGAAGAAGAAGAAACACACGTACACGTTACACGTTTCCTCTTTACCTCTTTGTGTTGTCTTTCCCTTTTATACCAGGCTCTCTCGTGCGTATTTAAGGCCCACTATCATAAACTTTTTTAATTCCACTATTATATTATCTCGTATGTTATATTAAGCAAGCATATGTTTTGTATGCATAAGAGAAACTCGAACTGTTACGAATAGCACGACCGGAAATTTTTCTCCACTCGCGAGGCAAAAGTACGAATTCTAAAAATACGGTATCTCTCGTCTTTCTAATATTTTTAATATTTTTAGATAACGATAAAAAATATTAAAGATATTAACAATTTTCGGCGAAGTATCAGAATCTCATTCCAGATAATTCGTTAAAATAGCGTCGTGCTGCGCGTAATTAAAAAAAAAAAAAAAAGAATACACCATATATACTGTCGCTCACACGCTATTGTGTCGTAGATGATTTAATGGAGTTTGTTGTTTTTTTAACATACGCATTCTCTGTTTTGGTTTTTCTATTCTTTCTTTTTTTTTTTTTTTTGTTCTTCCTATCAAGTATTGTATCACGTGTGAATCGTTGAGATGCTGACAAAATTGCCGTTCGCCTAATGGCGCGATATACACGCAGTATCAAGAATATATACACTCTGTTCGAATTTCTTGTTCGTTTCTTTACCCGTTTTATTATATTATTATCCTCCTTTGTTGTTTTATATCGCACATACGATTATATTTCAAGTAACATCCGCTAACGATTTTTCTATTTAATCCCTTATTGCATAATGTCAACTAGACTCGTGTGTTTCGTGCTGCTATAGTTTTTTTTTATTCATAGTACCGCTAAAAAGAAAACTTCGTTTTCCCGCACACTAACGCGGCTTTGTATTTGTTGCAAACTGCAAAAGTAAAAAAAAAAAAAAAAGAGAAGAAAGTGGGTGCTATCTATAATATGGGGTATTTTCTTTCAACAAAAACGTTAATGGTGGCGTTCACATTAACGCCACCCTATTTCCAAAAAATATCCTTTAATATCGTTTCTATCTCTTCTGTCTTAGATCTGCCTTAAAAGAAAGTTCAAAGAATATTCCCAATATTTAGATATTTTTAAACGTTTCGCTTCTGTTTGGTGATTCGTTAACTCTTTTAGGGGCAGAAAGAAAATTGTCGTATCTTTAGGATTGTTTGAAAAAATCAGCCCTTAAAGGTGTTAATCGATAAACTGGCGAAATTAGCGTGCACAGAATGGGACTTTGAGGAATTTTCGTAGAATTTTGTAAGACATTTCGCTCCTCGCCAGGTGTTTGTCGAATGTTAAACGAAATACTTTTCAGCTGGCTTACGATTAGATCGGACAATTTTTAGCTACATTTTACTTTTTTTAAAATAATCGTAATTGTTTCGACAGATATTTTGTAGTATTTGCTCTGAATTTCGTCTTCTACGTGCTATAGCAGTAGAGCTGAATACTTTTCCTTCAAACTGCGAGATCCGTTCAACTGGTGAGTCATTCCCTTTTTTTATTTCTCGCATGTGTTCTTTCTCTCGATTTGTCTGCGTAGAAAGACTAGCTCTTTTTATTTATTCTCTTTCTTTCGTATTTTATTCTACCTATTTAACGAACGCAGTAATTCTTTGTCCTTCTTTTTTTTATCCGTAAAATAGCACAGGTAAACAATTTTTCCATCCGTCTTACGAATTTTGTAGCATTTACGAAGCTTCGTTTGTTATTTTCAGTCGATTAATATATCTGTGTCTCGTTCAACGCACGTGGAAGAAATTATTTAATCGCCAATCGATACTGTAAATATGTTTAATACCGAAGTCGTAATTATCAAATGTTTCATATTCCGTGGCTTCGCGTATTTCTCATCAACTTTCAACGCAATTTTCTCGTAATTCCACTTTTGTTTAATATTACAGAGATAGAAGATAATAATTATTAAACCTCGATTCACTCGAGACATATTCGATTTCCTCGTTCGAGGTAGTAGCGACGTAGCAGCAAGGAACGTGTGTGTTCATCGGCCGATCTGTCCTTCAATCAATGTAAATTAGAGTTTAACGAAAATATTTAAAATATTTTGCAAAAAGAAAGAAAATACGAAAAGAATAAAGACAGATAAAAGAGAAGAAGAAAGTAGAGTGCAGTAAGGGATTAAACGATGGCGGGGCATGCACAGCATGTTGTACAGATGTGTGCAATTTTCAATCATTTGGAAAACGAGAAATCGTCGAAAATCACCGGTCCGCTCGGTAATATTCTAATTAAAACTATCGATTTCTGCGTGATGGCGTCTATAAAGTTTCAAAGTTGTTCGATGCAAAAACGACGACGACTACGAGAAATTATATGAAATTGTAGTTAATAAAACGAGATCGTAACAGAGATCTCGTTTTGTCAATAACGAGTTCATCATCGTGAACAAGCAGATCTTTGGAAGTTTGATGTAACTTCAACGTTAGCCTATCGAATAATTTTCGAATATTTTTCAAGATACTTTGTCTTATTATATTTTCCTATCTCTTTTTCTGTATGTTTTCCGTGTTTCCTTTGTTCTTCAATTTGTACGACGCTTAACAAACATTCTATGTATATATACACATGTATGCGAGCTTTTCTATTTATCCTTCTTCGTAGATCATTTTCCTCAAAGGATGCATTCGATCGAGATTTTTCTAAGGGAAAAAGGAATAACAGGTTTCGAGAAACGCGGTATCTCCGACGATTCCAATGGTTCTCCTTCGTTTCTCTGTGTAACATGCAAACAGAAACGAGGCAAGAATCGTTCGCTATCACCGTCTGGAAGCTGCTTAAAAAATGAAACGATATCATCGTTCATCTCATTCCTCACGAGTTACACGTTCGAATACCTTCACGAGACGTTCAGTCCATCATCCATTGTCAAGAGATCTTTTCCCCCTTTTGTTTCGACTTCGACTCTCGTTTAATCCTCTTTCGAACAAGTTGCGTATCGTCGCTGAGAGAAGTTGAGACGCTTACAAGCTCCAACGTAATTTTTGTTTCTTCGCTGTCATAGAAAATAGTGTAGCTTCAACGATATTATTTTTATAGAGGTTGTCTTGTCAAATTTTGGGACGCCTCACTCGCTACCTATTTGATTATCGTTGCATCTAATCAAGCATCTCCCCGTCTTAAAATATGTGACTGTAATCTTACCATAATTTTCATCCTTCATCGTGATTCAGCTTTAAACTGAACACGTTTTTTACGAAATGTTCAAAGTGCTCCTTTCAATCGCTACGTAAATAGTAAAAATAAATTGTACAACACTTGATCTAATTAAATATCGTAGATCAAGAAAACCGTTCTAACTCGTAGCGTAAGACTCGATAGCTGTAAAAGAAAAAAGAAATCGTCATTTTAATCGTTGCTATTTCTATTACAGGATAAAGAAATATGTTCGAAAGATTTAAACGATATACTAACTCGACCAATTCACATATTGTAGTCTAAAGTGGGACCACCTTTTCAAGAAGGATCCACATCATTGACGTGACTACGTTAAACGAGTCAACTTTCTTTCGCACAGAAGCGTGAACGATTTAAAAAAAGGGATCGAACTAAAACAAAGTGCACTCGATCATACCATTGAAACCATTAGCATTCATATAGAGTGGACACTAGTGGCTTGCGAATTTTTTATCATTTTTCCAAACTCTTCAGCCTCTCTTTATCTATTAATAAGTTTCTTGAGATTCGAGCGTCGAACGACTATTATATGAAACAAATAGAAAAATTGCCGAAAGGAAAAAAGGAAAAAGAAGAAGAAGCTTGGGAAGATGTTAAAAATTCGCAACATTCGTCGAGCTGTGATATCTCGAGGATCGAACACACGGAAGCCACCATAATTCGTAGCAAGTGGCGCGAAACGGCGCCGAATCGTTGCATAAACTAATCCGACCGCTCGTTTACTTTGCAATTCAATTGCCGAGGCTCGCATCGTGAAACATTTCATCGTGCAACATTAGCTAGCTTGGATGTTCTCATGCGTACAAATCATACCTCCATGACATCTCATAGTCATCCGCTTGTCCTATATTACCGGAGGAACGACGATTTACAGGCAAGCAAGTATCGCGTTGAAAAGTACCTGAGAAAAAAAAAGAAAAAATAAAGAAAGAAATGCTCTATCTTTTTTTTTTAGCGAGATCGATCAAAATTTCGAGAACCGCGAACCATTTCAGAATTTCCTTTGAAAACGAAAGAAAACGACGTGAAACGAAAAGTTCCTCCTATTCATGATCCAAAAGACAACCATTTCCTTCTTCATTCATATATACAGCTGTTTCGAAGGTGAAACAAAAAGGAAGGAAAATTATGCCGGATAGAAGCGGCCGAGTAACGAGCGAAAAGAGCTAAAGCCAAAGAATTAAAGAAAAGAATAACAAATAAATAAATAAATAAAAAATCCATGTAAATCTCGGTGCCACGGCAACTGATTTTTTAATTAATCGATTTGTTTTGTTCTGTTCCGGTCGACGTATTAGATGGGCCGACAAATGTGAAGGTCAACATCTTTCTCCGCTCTATCAGCAAAATAGATGATTATAACATGGTGAGTGCAATCTAAGTCAATCATCTCAAACAAAAGGCCTATATATACCAATCTGTATATCCACACATTGTGTATAACTATTAATATTTAAACGTCACGTGTATATGATGCCGTAAGACTTGCACTTGTCTGTACTTGTATTTGTATTACATGTGGTGTGTATATATTTATACGTATGTGAGGGGCAGCTTCGCAAACGAGAATACATACATATATAAATATATACATGGTGGATAAGCCGCGCTAACAGTTGGATGTGTGCTATCAGTCGCACCTCGTTGATTTTTCTCGATGTCGTTGACTGTCATGTTGATATACATATCTATAGATATATATATATGAATATATATATATTTACTATTTCATACATATGTATACATGTATGAATATACGTGTATATCCGTATAACGAACGTTATATGGTTCAGTTATCTACACGATATATACGTACATTCATATATATATATATGTGTGTATATATACATATATATTTGATTGTCGGAACGTTCGATTTTTTGATTGTGCTGGTCGTTGCAACCAAGTCTGTGCCTTGTTGGAATCTTTTTGCTAGAGAACTCAAGAAAAAAGAGGCGCGACGGATAATGAGAAATATACGAGACGATGCATAAAACATATAGACTCGACCCGTGGATTGCTTTCTTGTTCCACGTTTTTTCTTTATTATTCCTTTCGATCATGCGTGCGAGCGATCGTGTCAATCCTGACCCATCCCCTATTCTCCTATCATATTTTTCTATATGAGTTCTTTCTTTCCTTTCCTCCCTCTCTCTTTTTCTCTTTTTTCTTTTCGCTTAACTCCCTCCTTCCGTGAGAATTTTAGTTTTATTCTTTATATAAGTTGGTCAATTAAATTTTCCTATCCAAAATGCAATTCGGTCGAGATAATATTGGCCCAGAAAGGACGATATATTTGGTCTTGCAGATGAATGTCTGTTGAGGATTGTCTGGTGTCTTCGAATCGGTGATTGACGTGAGTCCCCTTGCTAAACGTGTCCTGAGTGAATTTGTTTCAGTAACAGGAGTGTTATCATTCGGCTCGACTAATATGCAAGTTAAGCGTGCGTATGCGGAGTTTCATTTCAAGGTTCACCAGCATTGCGTCAACCCAGCCACTTCCATGTAAAACACACCCTTATCGATTACGTGGAAAACCACGTTTTCTTTCGAAACGTTACCACAGAAATATATCACGTAAAAGACACTTTTATCACAATACGTTGGAAAAATCGACTTGCACTTGAAGCTACGTATTGTTCAATGGGCTGTATTATCTTAAAGACGAATTCTATCAATCAAAGATCCATCTTCCTAAACCTTTCATTCTATTCTTTTCATCCTTCATCTCTAAAAACATCGACTCTATGAAATCTCGAAAGTTACATTTACGAAAATGGTTGGTCCACTTCTCACCGAAAAAAAAAAAGAAAAGAAAAATACGATCCTTCGTACGCAGGCAGTCGAAGTCGAAAGTCAAAAGTCGAGGCTCCTTTAATCACTCCTCTTTTACGCGCCATATTCTCTTCTTTTTCTTTTTCTCTTCTCAGTCTTAATTTCTTCTTTTGCTGCGTGACTACTAGAGCCTGGACGGAGCAATCGTTGCGGAACACTTGGAATCGTCATGATCTGCACCTGTCATTTTATCCATCCGATTTCTCAACCCTAGCGTCGATCTTGTATCTCGTCGGTAACAAGTTCGAAATATCGAAAAGCGTATTTGCATTTGGCTATCGCGCTCAATTAGACGACGAAGACGACAGTGGCGATGGTTTCGAACGATCGTCTTTATTCCAGCTCTAGTGATGTTCGCGATGTACATGTTACCGTAAATATGTCCGAACACCGGCGAGTGTTAGGTTTCCCGGGTAAATCCTAATATCTTCCCGTATTCCGACTTTTACGATAACATATACGTATTGTACACTGTTCTGCCGTGTGTTGCTTCTGCATTTGCGGGTTACATCGACGTTTTACGGCCGACGGAATTAAGATAAGCAACGTAAGAGATTTTAAGGGATTTTAAGAAATAGTTTAACCTTGCTGCAATCCTTGGATTCTTGTTTTTATCCTATTTTTATTTCATTCTGGTTCTTATTTGAACGAGCAAAAACAGATTTGTCATGTTCCAAGAGAAACTCCACGACGGATAAAGCCGAAGAGAAATTTATTAAGAATAAAGAGCACGATCGGGTGTAAAATGATCCGAAGAACGCAGCACGGTTAAGAGGGAAAGAAAGAAAAATTAAGAAAACTTAAATTGATAACCAATGGTCACGCGATAACTTTGTCTATCGTTAGCATATTCGTTATTGCGTCTCTAACTATTATCTTATCTCTATACTTGCATCGTTGCTAGAAGAAAATATATGAAAGCATATTGCGGGTTGAAATTGGACGATGCAGAGAAAGGTCGGATGACTTTTGATTTTCAACATACCGCGCTTTACAAATATTTGGGAGTTTTACTTACGCTCGTATTTTGTAAGTATCTCTTTCAAACGAAATTTGCATATTTCATCACGAGTCGCTTGTTCGCCAATATTATTCTCACGAATATCGTTCACGAATATTAAACTCGCGAATATTATACATATCATTCTCATAAATACTCTTCGCGAATATTATTCTCACGAACGCTTGCAGATTCGCTTCGCCGACACTTCTCAAGGACATATGCAAATGTTGTCCGTTCCACGAATTGATTGCACGCAAATTTCGTTTACCTCGCCGATATTCTTCTCGAAATTTTTATTCCACCCATTCGCTCGACGATCATTCGCAAATGCCCTGCGCATATTTCATCGTCGATACTCGTACTATCTACGTTCGTCAGATTTGTACAACGTCGGATTCTTCCATTTTGCTCCGACGTCGATCGCAGACAAATAACACAGTCGTGTTATTTAATCCGTTTTAACGCCTTGTAAATACGAAAAACGACCGTTCCGTACGTAGGGCCGGGCGTGAGGCGTGCAAAGATTTAATGACTTTCGACTCCGAAGAGGAAGCTTTCGATAACATCTGTCAGCCTGCAAACTGCTCCTTAAACATCGCAAACACGCGCGGTTGAGTCTAAGGGTGACGATGAAACGAAACGATAAAAATCGACTTCATCATGCAAGTCCTAGAGTGGTCTTTTTTCTTTTTTTTTTTCAAAAGCTGATTCAATCTTCCGGCCTCCAGCTTCTCTAATCGTCGCTGAGCATGATAGAACGGTGATATTTCAGTGGCCACGGCCGTCATTGTCGGTACATATTTATTGAAATGGGAACGAGTTATTGTGATTGGTTACGTCACGAATCGTGCATACTTGTCTCTATCATTTCTTTTTTTTCCCCTCTTTTTTTAATTCTAAGATTGCATGTTCTATTGTACACTGTCGATACAAAGTTTGGAAGTATCGTCGTATGAGATTTTTTAAATATAACGTGTTTTCTTTTTGTTTAAGACAAATAACGTTTTCTATAGATGTTAGAAACCCTCGACATTTCTTCGACGTGATTTTCTAAATAATCGAATGACGGCGAGCTCGAAGTAATTCGTACATGACTGCATAACTTTTCTTTGCTTCTGTAAGTAAGTCGTTCTCGTGCGAATAAATCTGACGTTTTATTAGAAATTGAATTGAATTCAAGGAATTTGTACAGCTTTGAGAACGATTCTCTGCTTCCAAACTTTCTGTCGGTGATGTATGTATATGTACATCCCAGCTCATAAATATTAGAACACCTGCTGGTCTCGTTCCAAACCTCATGATCGATTCAAATTAGCACGACGATTATTATGCAGTCAGACTCAGGCACAAGTACATGCGGTAACTTCTTCGAAATTATCATTGAATGTTTGAACAAATTTGCTCTTCTAGGTACTGACGACGAATAGGTTAAGAATTTTTGAATATTTAAATTGCTTGGCGTTAGAAATTTGCCTTCCAAAATAAAGATTTACGTATGTACTTCTCTAGTCTCGAAGATTGACCTAGATAGTCTAACCTACTTCTTGAAAATTTCAATAATATCGCCCTATCTTTATTTTTGGAATCCAAATTAGATATAGGGTGTACTACTTCAATCTTCTTATTCCATACGTTTAACTAGTTTTTAAAGGAGCGGTCAACCCACCAGCCAAAATAGGCATTAAAAGAAGATTTCTTAAATTCAGAATCAACAGGCATTTTTATTACAATACGATATTATACATATATTACGTTATTTATACGAAGTGTCTCCGAAATCATAATGCAAGCAGTACACGAGCAAAAAGAAACGTCGAATACCTCGAAACTTGCAATTAACGCACGCCTACCCAACGAATCTTCAAACTCATTTTTCTCGAAAATGAAGCATTAAACGAAAAAATGTTATTCCTCTTCTTCGACTTATTTTTTCACGTAGAATCATCACTCGACTTATTGTACTATGATTTCGAAGACGTCATAGTACACGTATGTACACACGTAATTTTCTTATAACTGTGACTGTATTAATTATTTATAACGCAAGATTTTAAATTACTAGAAGTTTTCATGACTCCCTGATAATTTTATAAATTTATGCCTCATTTTCCATGAGTGTCCTAATATTAATGAACAGGGTTGCGTACTCCAAGAGTCTAGCCCATCCTTATCCTAGTCCATTCGTCTCTCTTCACGTCCGACTCATCTATCTTTTCTTAGCTATCTTTTTTCTCTGTCTGTCTGTATCGTTGTCGTCCATTCATCACTGGAACATAAGATATTTCGCGAAAAACGTCGCTGGAAAAAACCCGGCCGAGTCGAACTTCATCGAGCCATCGATCAGTTCAACAGCCATCCATATGTCAACCTTCATATCCGTTCGAAAATCACGAGCTTGTCGCTTGAGAATCGTCGAAGTGGCGCATCTGCGCGATAATCGACGCGAAATATTGTGGGATCTCGAGGAAAGATAACGTTGAACAAAGGAGGAAAGACTCGATGCAAAGGCCACCGTGAAGAAGATTAACACGTTCACTGCTGATCAATCTTCTATCGCTTATGACATGCACTATGCTTCAACGAGTCATTCTTATCAGACATCGTAACACATTTTATGGCACAATACATCTTTTACAACATCCGAGAAACATAATTTGGATCATTCGATCGATAACGAATAATGTTGAAAGTGGAAAGTCTATTCTTATTTTCCCATTTTCTCAAAATGTTCGCTTGGAGAAGTACACGGTGAATGTGAAAATGTTAAAGAATCGATGTTTTGAAATTCAGTTACGCCCATTTTGCAGAATATTCTCCTTTTCTAATACACTTTGATATATTTGTTACGTTCTATCTTTATGTGGAACATGTATTTCAAAGGTTTTTCGCGCAGCTGTTATGTCCCGTGAAGGGTTCCCGAAGGAGAATTAACATCGTCCAGAGAATAATCTGCGAAATACGTTTCCTGGGGAATAATAATATTCTCAAGATTAGTTTGGCGCGATGTCGATAATCCTCGAGAAATATTCTTCGCACGTATATCCCGCAATATCATCAACGGTATAGTAATGGAAGCTGCGAATATAATTTCACTGACTTCGTACTTAACCGAAAACATAATCGGCAAAAATAAGAATCGATCGTCGATAATAATTGATATCGTTCATCGGAACCATTTTCTATAAAGAAAAAACTGGAACTAGGAACAGACCTCGAAGATATTCGGTCTACATTAAATTCCTATCCCGAATCAAAGAACACGATGTGATGAAGCATACGATGATAAAATCTTTTAATCGACGCGCTTAAGCGAATTTTCTCCACCAAGCTATATCGTTGTTTCTCTTAAAGAAAGAAGGGTTAAAAAGGGCATTCGAAGGAAAATCGTGGAAATATGCTTTTAGCTCGTCGCTCTAGAAGGCTTGACTGTGATTATGTATAGAAAAAAAAATCACTTTTTCCATGCAGCAACATCTCCTATGGTTTTCCTTAAAGGGAAACGTTTAAAAGGACGACATGGTATGTACCGTTCGTTTCAATGGAACGATCTTCTCTCTTCTATTCTTTCACCTTCGTTTCATCTATTTTTTTCGTATTATTTTTTGTCTTCTTTTATTCGTTCTTTCCTTTCCCTTTCTTTAATCTTTCTCTGAGTTTAATATTTTCTCTGTCACGCATACGATCATTTAATTCAGCTACAAAAAAAAAAAACGTCTTCCAGCCTATGATAGCGAAATCACGATATAGAAAGGTATTGGGTTCGAAGATAGCACGTTGTGTATTGGGTTAAATTGGCGTTTGCGAGTTGCATTCGCTACTTGCTTGAACCGAGCATTGAAAAATGCGATTTTCTACCTGCGAACTTTCTTCTTTTGTATTTCGCTGATATTTGTTAACAAATATTAATTTCTCGCGTCTGTTGTCGTACAATACGCTTGTCGAACGAACTTTAATTTCGATTCAAAGATACGGTTCGTTCGTAATAAAAGTTTCATTTCAACTCCGATGTCGATATCAGTTTTTCGAACTGAGGATTAACGAGTATAGGGTTTATATAATGTCGCAAAATTTTTCGTCCGATACATTGTTACGACAGTGATGCGATAGAAAAGCTTCTGAAATGCAGTTACGTTAAGAGATCGATATCGAGTGAATGGCAGTTTCGCGGCGTCAGGTATTCGTCTTTATTAAAGTGAATATAATTTGCTATAAAGTAACGATTAATTATGGTTAAAATCATGGTCTAATATCAAAAAGAAATTGAGAAGCAGGACGTCTTTAGGAGAATTAGGAATCTTTAGAAGAATAAGAAATTATTGGCTGATAATTGAATTTTATATAATTTTTAATCGGTTCGGAAAGAACGAGCTGTTCTTAGATTTTCATACCGAAAGGTAAGAGGATAATAAAATACCGACGAAAGTGCTACTTTTGACACGCTGAAATTTGCCATCCGTACGACAGAGTCGAATTATTAGCTGACTCGTACTACTTGCGTGTAATATATTCATGAGAGTGAAAGTGAATGGGCTGAATGAACCGTTGAGATGTATCGCTTTTGCAACGTCAGACCGATAGAAAGTATGTTGAATAATTAAATATCGCCTGTGAAGAAAGAATTGTATCGTTTACCTTTCACACGAATATATGCTACAATGATATACTTATCGTTTACTAACGATAAAAAAGAAAAAACATAACGAGCCATATCTGAATTAAAATTTTGTTAAATACACAAATTCTTCGCTTGACTATTGGTTATCAATATTCCTCTTTAATCATCGTCTATTCAATGAGCTAAGGAAATTTGATTTTTGTGGGCAAGTTCAGGTGGATTATTTTAATAGCGTATACGATATAGTATGAATATTTAAACAACAGGAGTTCCATAAGTAAAATCGCGGCTTTTTTTCATTTTTCGACGATTACTTCCTTATGCAGCGCTCTGTGTAAACGGATTTTTCCACCGAAATAAAACGATTCTAAACTGTCTTTAAAAGTAACTTACAAAGGAGATTATTTTTCAACCGCGCACAGCGCTCAATACTTTTTGTCGCGGAGTTTCAGCGAGCTCGCGCGTGTTTTACGCTCAATTTTGAACGGTTTTTCCCAACACACCGACACGTATATAAAAAAAAAAAAAAAAGAAATAAGAGAACCATGCGACTCCCTATAACGAGGTTCGAGCAAACGCGCTGAAGTAATCACGCCACGAGCGATCAAATAAGAGAGAAATACGAGGCGAAAATACAAACGTCGGGAGGCTGTATAGATCCTCCTTTGCGACATGTTGCTCAATTTTCAGAAACTAGCGGAATAATGGTAAGTGTTCGCAACCAGGAATTAACCAGCGAGAAAGGTAAAAGAAATTGCCAGATACTAAACGAACGAGCAAAACGAACAAGCGAAACCAACACGAAAACAAAGAAAAAGAGAAAAAGAAACAAATGAAAAGAGATAGAAAGGAATTAAGAGAAAGATCGAACGAAACAGGATCGTAAACGAGAAAGGATCACGTCTAGGTTTTAATTTGTATTCGACTTGCCAACAATCGAGGGAAACAAAGTAAAAGCCAAAGAAAAGAAGAATGACCAAAATAATTGCACAGAATATTTTGGACGTTTTCTGTAACTCCCTTTCCAAACAAAAAAAAAAGTCAAAATTAAGAAAAAAAAAAAAAAATAGAAAAGAGAGACAGGACGCCGTCGACGTGGACAGGTCCAGCCGGGAAAAAGTTAAACTGTGAGCCAAGATGCATGCGTTGTTCACTTGCAATGTACATATAATACAAACACGTACATATACGTCTATATATATACATACATATATATTCCTCTATTCTATCAATAATTTCAAGACAGAGACATATATATATACACATATATATACGTATATGTATTACATAGCATATGTAGTTATTCTGTTTCTAGCTGGAACCACTGGTAGTTACGTAGTTAGTTTCGATGTTGCTTCGTTGCATGCCTCTTACATTTGCTTCAACGCGATGTATACAACTATACTTGAACATCATTGTTTGTTCGTCCACCACCGCCTTTCGCCCAACCCCCTCTTTACCCCATTTTTCTCGGCGACGAGATTTTTCATTCCAGCAAGATATCCACACAGCCTTGATTCTTTAACGCTCCGTGGCCAAAAAAAGAAGAAGAAGTGTAGCAGAGAGGAAGAGAGGGCGGAGAAAGAGGAAAATTTACCACGACCTTTCGTCGTCGGAGCAGAAGTGCTCTTTGCCGTTGAAACGACCTCTAAAACCGTACAGGGTTAATCTTTTTTCTTATTCCGCCCCTTTTTTCGCTTCCTCTTCTTCTTCGCCCTGTTCTTTCTCCACGAGAGAACGCCTTTCGTGGGCCCTTACGCTTCCGGCCTGGAAAAAAAAGACGAACAGTTTTAAAGTTGGACGTGTCGTTGAAAAGACACGCGAGGAGACATAGTGACACAGTGGTAACGAAAAATCGAATTTCCATTTGACTGTTTTGTTCTTCTTTTTCACGGAGCGTTAGGAGAGTCGAACGAAATATTTTAGAACACGATACTTTCGTTCGATTGGGCTGATATACGAGATACAAAGTAGGCAGGATGTTCGAAACGTCGTTGATGAAATTATTCGAGATACAAGGGTGTCTCTAGTTCCTTTGTTCTATATATATATAGTGACATTTTATCACCATTTTTTTCGTATCTTGTTCCTTTCTCCCTTATGAGTTTGTAATTTGTATATTTATTCGTTGCCGCAGTCGATCGGATTTGTCGCTGATCGAATCTGCAAGGATATTTGAACCTTTTAGTATCCAGCAGATTATTAGTATCATTTGTACGTGTTTCGTTAAGTTTCAACGATGGCTACTTTGAAAATGTCATTTTTAGAAGATCTGTCGGTGACTTTAAGGTGCTGATGTTACGCAATTACTGACCTCGTTCACGTTTATTGATGCAGCTTACTGTCCTCTCGTTTCTTCTTTGAAGTCTCAGACCGTTCCTATCCGTCTTCAATGTAACAATGCCATATGTGTTAACATTATTCACACGTCAGACAAATTTCATATTTAGAAAGATTTAGCTTATTTCTTTTCTCTTAAATGATCTGCCCAAAAAAAATTAGAAATAATCCACCAGTTACAAGTACTTTGTCTAAAAACGGATCGAAGACGACTTCGAATAGATGTGATACGATAATTGTGGAATTAAAAATGGAAAGTATCTCAGTTTGGCTCGCCACTGTATTACCATAGTATTTCACTTGTTTTTTTCACAACGTCAACCAGGTCAGTAAAACAATTGTCAACCATTCGAAGCAATTGCTAATGGATTCGGCGATATTGCACGACGAAAAGATAAAAATTATTTTCCTGTCGAATTATGACAATTCTACGTTACATATGTGTTTGTTCTTCCAATTAATTAATTGTGTACAAAAATTTGTTTCTTTATCGCTGTATCGATTTCATTGATTTCTCCCTGTTTGTTTTCCGTAGATTGATTTCACGATTAGGGAGGAGCGTAGAAGTTTCGAAGCTGACGTCCCAAGGAATAATTCGAAATATATAACAAAGTACTAATCGAATAAAATTAATTCACAATATTAGTCCAACATTTTCAATTAACTTTTAACATACAAAGCATCTTCCTTCTGACGACTGCTTTGAAATTTCTGCAGCTGCTCCGTTTGTCACTTCGATTTACAAACGAACTTTTCATATGTCCGTTTCGTCATTATAGAAATTCCAAACGATCATTTCGAGCATAAATTACATATTTGCTATTGATTTTGGTGCGAGCAGGAGTTCACTCGATTAAATCATTCCCATTTCTTTTCTCTGCAGGAGTACTCTGTACAGTTAACATTCCGGGAACAATGGCTGGATGAACGATTAAGATTTAGTGATTTTAAAGGTATGAAGAATCATTGACTTTATTGTCCGGTATATTTTATAGTTGAATCTCATCATATGTGTTGCGTCGTCAAATTGCAGGTCGTCTAAAATATTTGACATTGACGGATGCAAGTCGCGTTTGGATGCCAGATCTGTTCTTTTCGAACGAGAAAGAAGGACATTTTCACAACATTATTATGCCGAATGTGTACATTCGTATTTTTCCCAATGGTTTCGTTCTATACAGTATACGGTAAATTAGAATTAATATATTTAAAGAATGAATTTCTCTTTGCTGTTTCCTATAATCTGAGAATATTCTTATGTTTCAGGATATCCCTAACATTATCATGCCCGATGAATTTAAAATTATACCCCTTGGATCGACAAGTTTGCTCGTTGCGTATGGCAAGTTGTGAGTACCAGACTTTGAGCAATTAAAATTAATATTACCAGTTACAGTGACATGCAAAAATTTCCAGCCAGAATGAAGCTTTAACATTATTACAACGCTAGCAAAACACCATCAGATATCTACTTTGCTACTGCACCAGATTTTAAAGATAAAAAACGCAGCTTAAAAATATCTAACACTATGCAATCACTCCAATATTGAATATTGAATATTGAATATTGAATATAAGTATATAAGTATAAGTAAAAGAAGATAGTACGATATACACAAACACTGTTATATGCTTGAGTAATATATACATATATATTATTTAAAATTCTATAAAATACAAAAATAATAACATTTTATAAGTATCAATTTATAATATTATTATAGATAATATTCCATAAAATTTTGAAATATAAAGTGAAAAATCTTCCTGCCCAGAAACGTTTACATGCTACTGTAAATCACTGAATTTCTCTTTCTTCCCTTTTACAAATTTGTTTAAAAATTTATAGTTAGTTATCAATTTCATTGAAAGTTGACTAATCGATATTTGTTTTCCAGATGGTTGGACAACCGATGATTTGGTTTTCCTGTGGAAAGAAGGAGATCCTGTCCAAGTTGTTAAAAACTTACACCTGCCTCGGTTCACGTTGGAGAAATTTTATACCGATTATTGTAATAGCAAGACGAATACTGGTCAGTAAATTACCTTCCTTCTTCCCATTCTTATTTCATCTCCGTTATTCAAGAAATGGCTTGCTAAAATATACGTATAAAGTCTAATTAGATATTCGATCGACTTGCAGGAGAATACAGTTGCCTGAAAGTTGACTTGCTGTTCAAGAGAGAATTCAGTTACTATCTTATTCAAATCTACATCCCCTGCTGTATGCTTGTAATTGTATCCTGGGTATCGTTCTGGCTCGATCAAAGTGCTGTACCAGCTCGAGTTTCACTTGGTAACGTTTCAATTGAAATCAGCAATTCATTTTATCCATCCACCACTACATTCATCTACTTTATTTATGCCATATCAATAGATTTCAAGATATCCTTACATTTTTTTTCATTCTACTATTCTTCCATATTTTATTCGTGCTAGTGAATGCTATAAGCTCACAAACTTTTAGACTTTTCTTTTATGATACTCTGTATAGTGGAGAACTCATAAATAAAAGTAGTTCATGTACGGTGAAATATAGTGACTTGTACTTAGCAAAAAGTATTGGCAATATCCTTATTTCATCAACTTCTATACTTTACTTCCATAGTATCGATATGAAACTTGATACACTTGGACCTAATTAATTACCATGTAAGTGTTATAATAAATACAACGGTGTACCAATACTTTTTGTATCCGCTGTACTTCACTTGCAATAAAAATAGTATAGTATAAATGGCATCAGAGTAAGAGAAATGTATCTTTGGAAAAAAGTATGAATGAAACTTTCCAAGGTGCAATTAATTCCATTTAGCAGTGAAAATATTCCTTGTTTATAGCTCGTAACTATACAGAGTCGTTAATTAATTCATTAAGGACCAACCAATGATTTGTCATAATGTTACAATTACATTTAATTTCTTCATATTTCACAAAATCGGAAAGTCCAAATGAAAGAGATGATCAGAAATCGCAAATGATGTGTTGCGTTGACACGATGTTGGCCCTTAATGGCTTAAATTAGAGTCGTTGATTTAATATCAATTCGCTTTATTATAAATAAACCTTCGTTAATTATCGTTAAAACCAGGTGTTACTACCTTGTTGACGATGGCTACGCAGACGTCAGGAATAAATGCCTCACTGCCACCGGTTTCTTATACAAAGGCTATCGATATTTGGACAGGCGTATGCTTGACTTTCGTATTCGGCGCTCTCCTTGAATTTGCCCTAGTAAATTACGCATCGCGGAGCGATATGCACAGCGATAACATAGAGAAAAAGTATCCACCGTCTGAAACCGAACAATCTACGTCGATGGACTTACCCTCTGATCAAGTCGAACCAGATAATTCGTCAAATTTCGCTATGGTCAGTATGCAACGATATTAAAAGCTGTTTAATGTTCGATTAAATCTTAAGCGCTTCTCTGTGCCATATCTTTCTTTACCTTCCTTTTCCTTTCTCGTTTATTCAATCGAGGCATAATGTTGTTTATTGTATCTTCAGTGTTTTGTGTCTTCCTTTTTCCTTCTTTATGATATGTAGATGTATGATATGTAGAATCCTACATTACTGACACACCTTGATTCGTTCGTAATATAATTGTAATTTCGATCTTAAACCAGATGAGAATAATTGGTAATTTATAATTGAGTCCTACATTGTGTCATTGTCTTTGCCATAGCTTCTTTTTTTTTTATTGTTTAAAGACGAGCTTCTCAACTAGAGTATTTTTTCCTCTGTCTTTGTATAATTGTACGTGCTGTTGTGGATTGGAATTTCGTTGGGTCTCCTTTCTTTTTACTCTTTCTTATTTCCATCCAGTTCGCTGTAACACCACCTCTAACCCTAATTATGATTTTCTATAGCATAGCGCGATCATAAAATAAGAGAAAATAAAGATCTCCTGACAACATTCATCTTTGGTCAGTGATAAAAAAAAAACTGAGTTTTCGGTTATTTCGATGATATGAAAATCATCGAGAAACGTTAGACGAACCGAGAAACTCTTCAGTTTCAAGCTTCTTTTCGTTCCTTTAGTAATTATTCTAGACTTTATTAGCTATTCGCAAGATATTTTATAAAGCATAGAGCGTTAATCGTAAGATATCGATATCTTTCTTTTTGTCTTTTCTTTTTTTTTTTCTTTTTAACAATATAGTTGCCTGAAGCGTATAACATTGAAAAAAAAAAAAAATTCTGAATCTAGCTATCATAACGTACATTCATTCTATTATTTTACTTTTATTATTATAAACCGCTAGACCGGATATGATGGACCACTTCAACATTCTCTACAGGTAAATAATCCCTTTAAAGTCTAGTACTTTATATTGTAACTTGACTTTTACATTCAGTAATACGACTTTCGACATTTGGTAAATAATTGATCATTCTAGAGATAATAACAATGTGTTATAGTTTACTGGTAATGAACTGGTTATATTTTTATAACGAATGCCTGCCTATTATAGATAGTAAAAATATCCTACATACATAGTAAATTTCTTATCCATTCTACAAGACAGATACTTTTCTACACTCGTAAAAATGAAAGAGGATGTAAACCTGACGTTTGTCCTATGGTAGTTTATTTAACAAACGAGAATGAATATGCATAAAGTTATTACGATTTTACACGTATCCAACATTTCTATACAAATGAACTTTTTCAATTATCGTTGATCAAAGCTGGATGTGTGTGTAGACCATTTTTGGCACCACCAGAATTATCATACTGCATGATACTTATACAATCTTAGATCGTTCGATGAGAAAACGAATCCATAAAGGAAATATTTTCTGCTCGTTAAGTTACGTCGTTCTCCTGATCTCTTTTACCGATGTTTCGTCGCGAGATATTCCATGAAATTCGAAAATTTCATTTGCATGTACGTGTAAGTTGAGAGGAAAGTACAGAAGAAAATCACCAACACTTTTACCAAAAACTCGCATTGCAGTTAGCTTTTCGTGTTAAATGTTCCATCCATTACCGTGTTTGCGAACGAATCTCCTCGATAATCAAATACGATGTTCTGCTATTCTTACACAAATACAGCGACTCGTTAGCACGATGAAAAATATCATACAATATTAATATATCATAATTGATATAACAAATAATTCTAATTAATATATTTTGTTATATAATATAAAATATTATATAATAGATACTATCCGTGCAGAAGAACATTTACATATGTAAATCTTAAAAAGGAGAAATCAAATTTTCAGATATAATGATACATTTACAAACATAAAAGATTCTATGGAAAATGAAAGATTTTTAAAATAGATGGAAGAAAATTGTATGTTACCTAATGTAATATCTATTAAGAATTGCCGACTTAATGTATCAACGAATCGCTGTAAACCGCACGAACAACTAGTAGATTGTCTCTGTCTATTTACAGTACATATACATACACTGAAAATGATCGCTTACCATAAGCAAGATAGAAAAAGAAAAGAAATGAAATTAGATATGAAAGAAGTAACGCACGACTAATGCCTGGACGTGGTGGTAATTTTTCCAGAAACCTCTGGTCCGACAACCGGAGGACACTATGTCGATGGATAGGATGCAGCACTGCGAATTACATATGCAACCACGAAAAAAAAACTGCTGCAGGTCGTGGCTGTCCAAGTTCCCGACGAGGTCCAAGCGCATCGACGTCATCTCACGGATCTTCTTCCCAATCGTATTCGCTTTCTTCAATCTCACGTACTGGTCCACGTACCTGTTTCGGGAGGAAGAGCAAGACGAGTAAATGTCGACGAGGAAGCGCTCGGATCAAGGGACGTGGCTCGCGGCCATTCCCAGTATACTTGCACCAAAGCCACCACCACCGGTAAACCTTATCATCGTTCGCGTTCTCGTCGACTACATTCAGACCATCAGCAACCTCGTCAACCGCCCCATGACTGTCGCCTGCATCGGCATTATCCCCAACGCAGTAACATCCAGCAACAACAGCCGCAACAACATCTGCAGCAGCATCATTATCGTCATCAGCAGCAGCCGCCACCTCCGGCTCCACCGACACAATATCAAACGTTACCCTCGAACCATAGACACAAACACCATCCACGTTATTATCTTTATCAATCGCATCAGCCGAGATCCGCGTCGTTCTCGTCGTTACACAACGTGGTCGAAGGTAGCAGTAGATGTTCGTCGTTACCGAGGGGTTCGCGGTATTCGTTGAAAAGCCCTGCGAGATCCTCGCCTTCGCCCTCGCCCTCCCCCTCGCCCACGCCCACGCCCTCTCCGTCGCCCACTACGTCTCGCAGAGTGACACCGTCACCGCCCGCGGCGACTGTTCGAACAATCCCACCCCAAGACATCCGCCGTTTCCAACGACATCCGCTTCCCCGTACCGAGCGGTGCTGTTGGGGTCTTCTACCGCGACGTTGGTTCACCTGTCGAGCGAAAGGTACTGCAGGGATTGACTTTGTCTCGCGTATCGCTTTCCCTCTCATGTTCATTCTGTTTAATCTTGGCTACTGGTCCACCTATCTGTTCCAAGGTGACGAAGGCGATTACATGCATAAGTAAATTCGATTCTGACATCTATTTCACGCCTGTCGTCAACGGATCGGACGAACGAGAGGAAAGGGTGAATGTGCGAGCGACGTCAAGATCACGTCGTATGCTGTGCTTCAAAGTCTGTCTGTAACTGCTGCCTCCAAGAATCCTGTTCCCTGTATCGCGGCGAATTTTCCTACGATGTGCGTCATCCAATGTGTCAATGTTCTTATCGAGAGCGAGAGGGTGTGAAAGAGCGTGTAACGTTACATCAGACGTTCTAGTAATATTATCTTCGATACACTAAGACGATGCAGGGAACGAAGATTCGCTCGATGCTCGTTTCAACGAGGAAAGGATAACCGTAGAGAGAGAGAGCGGAAAAATCGGGAGGCAGAGCGTATTTCAACAGAAGACTTTTTAATAATCCGTGCCTGAAGTTCGATGACCATACTTTAAAGACCAAGGTAAGCGCAACGAAATACGCAACGTTTGGTACGGTAGGGAGTAGTCGATGAGATATTATATTATATATAAATGATAATATATATATATATAATTATATATATTATATGTTATATAATACGTAATATATATGTATATTATATATGTATATATTACATAACAAGACGCGAAAACGGGAAACGAACATGGTGTAAGAATTATAAGCTCTTATGAGACCGTATACATGTTAATTATACACATATAAACACTCCTCTGTAACATATTTGGAAGACCGCGTGCCACAGGATGATTAATCAATGTAGTGGGCCCTGTATAGCCACGGCCTGTTAACGAACTACGTGCGAATAAATTTATAAATAATATAACGTAATTATAATTGACAAGCAAAAAAGAAAAAAAGTCATTAAATGCAACAATGATTCCTGTGTATAAAAAGAAAATCCTCAGTCTAAACGGAATTAACGAGTCAATGTTAAGCATATTATTTAAATAACCCGATGATTAACATTGATTCGAAAGTGAACCAAAAGAGAAGACAAAGACGTGAAAGGGAAAACGATTAAAGAAGGGAAAAAGATAAAAGAAAAAAAAAAGTGAAAAAAAAAAGTAAAAGAGAAAAGTAACGTTCTCGAGAGGACAATTAGCTGATATTGCGAGAAAAAAATCGCATTATCAGGAAGGATTATATTATACATTTAGATATTAATTATCGATCGAGGCGGTAGTATTACACACGGACACGCGACAGACGACTCTTCTCTCTCTCTCTCTCTCTCTCTCTCTCTCTCTTTCTCTCTCTCTCCCTTCCTCTTCTTTTCTCTCTCTTTTTCACACCCACATACACGTCACGCACACAGACACACACAAAACAAAACGTTGCTCTCCTTTGGACTTTTTCGAGATCTCGGGATCTCTAAAGTATTGCTCATTGACCAGTCGAGACTGAGGATATTGTTCAATGTGAAAAATATATAGGTGGAAAGAAAAAACCGTAAAAAAAAAAAAAATTAAAAAAAAAATCGAAAAAAAGGTATATATAAGTATATATATATATACATATATGAAAAAATGGACTGAAATCGAATGAATCGAGCGAGACACGATTCATCGTCGGATAAGGAGCGTAGAGAACTTTATTTCCGAGCAAACGTACTGCAAAGAACGTTTGTCGATATCCGTAGAGGGGAAAGAATTTAAAAAAAAAAAAAAAAAAAAAAAAAGAAAAAGAGAAAAAGCCAAGCAAAAAAAAAGAAGACGAAAAAAGATCTAGATAAGATTGTGTTGCAAAGTAATACGGAAGGAAAGGAGAATAAGAAGGGGTGGAAAAAAGCGGGGATGAGATTAAAGCGAATTTAATTTACTCTGCGCGTGCTTCGTTTTAATTGTCGATTCGAATGGACCGCCGTTTCGAGACACGTCGAACAAATTTCCTGCATCGAAGCGGGTCCCTATAGTAATATACGCGTATATTTTATAGTAGATCTAACAAGTGTTCTGTCCGTTCGTATTCCTTTCGATCATTGCATGCGACGAAAATTCGTTTCTCGCCAACTAATCTCTAAGGCACATTAGATTTCCTTTCGACAGGAGACTCATAGAGGAAAGTTTTTCGAACGAATCCTTTGGCGTCTCAGTTTTCCTTATCGTTGTTCGTTTGTCTGGCCGTCGCCATATCGATTCGTCGTTGAAATAGTTCGATGCTTCGATCGTAAAGGGAAGCTTTTAGATCAGAGGAATGACATAGACGAGGGTAAATAACACCGATATTTAAAATGAAAAAAAAAAAAAAAAAAATGAAGAAAATAACAAAGCTTAAGGAAGAACAGTAAACAGAAGAAAGAAGAGAGCGAAAGAAACGACCGAAAGGATGAGTATAATATCGTGCGCAAGCGAGGAGGAAGAAGAAGAAGAAGAAGAAGAAGAGCGTTGTGCTGATTTTATCGTCGTTTCACGCTGTCCTTCCGTTTTGCTCATTCTCGTTGATTTGTCCGTTTATCATAGCACAATGTCGGATCAGTATAACGTCCTGCTCAATAACGACTGACATAAAAACCAATTATGATGATTAATTGTATATACGTATTCTTATCGTGACTAACGAGGTGTAACGCTAATGGATGAATTCCCGAATTTTAAACTGAAATTTCGATTTTATCGAACGCGCCGTGCGACTCGTGGCCGCAAATTAACGAATAATTGAGCGAGAGATGGCGAGAGAAAGAAACTGGAAGCGAAAATAAGGATAAGAACAGCGTATGGTAAATCGTTTAATCGTCGAAAGTTCTCTCCGAACAGTATTATAATTATTATAAGAGAGAAAAAAGAAGAAAGAAAAGAGATTGAAAGAAGACGTAAGAAGAAGAAAAGGAATAAAGAGAAAAGCGGAAAGAAGAAATGACGAGCGTAGAGAAACTGACTCCGAAATCATCGTTGGTCACTGTCTACATTCTACATGATTACGCTGGATGGGTGAACGAATCGCCGGATATAAAATAAATATGGTAAATCGCAATTGCGCGACTAACGCGTATCACATTCATTCTTCGTAATTCAAAACCCGGCAATCACGTTCATGTTTTATATTATCGGTACGATACGAGTATGCCATTTTGTCAGACTGCATCGTTCCAGGCGTGTTTCAAAATCATAAAAGAACAAAAGAAAAACGTTAAAAAAGAAAAGAAAAAAAAAGAAGACAACTCGTGCGAACGATCGAGAAAGCGACAGCCACGCGAGATTACGAAGAAGAGCGAAAGATACGATAGGATACGATCTTTCTTTTCTTCGTGAGGTCGCGTCGAGTCGCGTTTCTCGTTCGTTTATTTCGTAAAAAATAAAGAAACAAATAGATAAAAAAAAAAAAAGAAGAATCACACGCTGAGAAACGGCTGGTACGGTGTTAATCTTATCGTTGTCGCCTTTCAAAATTAGTAGCCAAACGAGAAAAATGAAAAAAAAAAAAAAAATAGAAAGAAGAAAATATACGAGAGAAATCGATAAATCGAAGATGAGGTTTTTTCATTTCGATTCGGGATTTTGTTTGGAAAAGCGAAAAAGAAAAAAAGAAAGACGAAGAAGAGAGAAAAGCGAGCGATCATCTTGCGGAACGCGACGTATTTATTTTTCACGATATTATCGAGAAAAAAGAGAAGAACAAATCGAACGGCGATTTTGAAGTGTAAGATATAACAAATGAATGGGCAGAAGGGAATGTTTCGTTCTTCAGCTAGTCTTTAAGTTTCTGTGTTGTTTGCCAGTGGCCAATAGTTGAAGGCAGGAGAAAAAGTACAATGAAAATGAAGATAATTTAGATTTAGTTGATACGAGATCATAAGAGGATAATTTAAAGAGTATAAATACTTCGATATGAATATTCAAATTAGCCCAACAGCTATTGGCGGTAATTTTACACAGCGTAACTCGCCCCCATATACATCAAATTTCATCAGGGTAATTAATCGAGCTAACAAAATCTACATCTATAATTGCTGTTACTAATACAGATGCGATTAAGTTTGTTCCAATTATAATCTTAATCGAGAAACTTTGATTTGTTACGACGCGATTGAAAGAGAATCTCTATTTTATCGATTTGTTTTTCTACTCCTGAACAGCAGATTTATCGTATAAGTATCGTAGGAGTCTTTAATAAGTATCTAACGTTAAGTGAAAATGTCTTAAAATGTAAATGGGATTGTTAATTTTTATCTCTTTCAGAATTCCAAGTCGTTAATGATAAATACCGTTTTATATTTACAAGCAAGTTTCATCAACTTTCTGTTTATTCCGTGTGTTTGACTATACTTATCTATAGAAAAATCGTATATAGCGAATCGTACAAACTACGTATGCGAACACTATGGGGGAATTTTGATAAGGTAAGTTAAATTAAACTCGAAACGATTTTATTTGAGGAATAAAATAAAATATGTATACGTATATATGAGAATAATATAGATAAGAAAAGTCTGCCCTGTAACTTCAAAATCGCAACATTGTCAGGAGAAAAAGATAAGGTACCTATTTTAAATTTCAAAATACACACCTAAGGATCTAATTTTTATTGTTTTAGTGCGTTTACTATGTAATATTATTATAAGTACAAAAAAACGTTTCTCTATGTAGTTTAAGATATGTAATAAGTTGAAACAAGAAAGGAATATATCTATCAGAGAATCACGAGTGTTGATTATTTTAAAAACAAAAAAGAAAAAAAAGAGCAAGTGCAGTATAAAGCGAAATCGAATGAATAGTTGATTTATGTTATTACTCAGCGACTCCCTAATGCATAATGCACCATTTGATGTATATTTGATGAATAAGAAATTCTTGAATCAAAAAAGAAAATGATAATTTTCCAAGTTTTCTATTTCATCCCCTGTATATATGTTTTGGCCCAATTGTTTATCGATACATCGTCCCATCAGTAATTTAATTAACTACAAATTTGACTTTACGCAGACATAACTGTCATCTTGATATTCTTGCACAGTTGAATTATTACTGTACATGAAATTATACACGTATTATAATTTATAAAATCAACGATATTAAGATTGGTAGTAAATCAAACCAAGTTTTGTAATCACATTTTACAAAATTACAAGTCATCCCATTCGATGCAAAATTATAAAATTGTAAAAGAGAAATTTATAATTTATAGTACGTAAATAGTCAGTTTAGAAATATTATTAATTAGTCAATTATTGTGCAGAAAGGTGCAGATGTGCCATTACGTCCTAGTTTATCTATTGCGTTCCAAACTACTCTAAATAAAATTTTAGTAACTTATTCTTACGTTCAATTTAATCTTTCAATTACTATATAAAAACGTATTCGCGATCGCAGCTAATTAGCTCATATTATTCGTTATATAATTAATAACTATGTCACGCATACGTGACTCTAATGATAGCTCTGATGAATGATGTAATTAGTAATTATATATCGAAAAATACAATGTCAGGTCTTACCACATGAAGGTGCTGTGAGAGGGAACCTCACTATCCACGTTCCCATCCATCCTCCTTTTACGCAAAAATATACTAATTTTATACTTAAAAGACTGAACAAATTCTGCTTCTGATATAAGTTTACAAAACCTTCCGCTCATTTCGTAAAACAAGCAACAAAAACAGATTTTAGGAGATCCGACGTAAGAAACTAAGTATAAAGGTAAAAGTTAGATTAAATCCTAAATTATATGCAAAACTATATTATAGCTCTATATGAAACGATATTTCGTACTTACATCAATATTTTACGCTATCATTAGTAGGAAAAAGTAGAATAATTAATAGTTAAAGGATATATAAAGAACATATCTAAACATGTGAAACGCGTTTCACTAAGAATTATATTATTTATCCACATTACGCTACTATCCACTAAATATCATCCATAATAATGCATGCACTTAATTACTACTTCTTATATTTGGATACTAAAGCATAGATTAACACTCCTGAAAAGCATACATACATTATACATTACACATATATATGTTTAGCAGTATTAACTAACGTTCTCCTATAAAGATAGTTAACCTAATTATAAATCTAAGTTAGATGCGTCCTACTTATTAATTTTTAGAGAAGATCTAATTCGAAATTTATAATTTAACCTATTTTGTAAAACTCTGAAGGTTCTCATGAGTCCTATTTATATACAAATATCTGCAATGATTTTTTCAAAACCTTGAATATCTTCTATGTACTTACGTATCTTGAAATACTTTGTATATCCCTTTTCATCAATATTGTTGAGATGTCTGAAACAAACTTAAATTTAAATTAATTCAAACGAGATTAAAAATATTTTCATTGGGCCCACCTACCAGAAGTTTATTATCCAACATCTTATAATCCTATCTATCATAAATCTAAATGTTTCTTTTAAACCTTCCCATAGATACCTCTCCCTATGTGTTTCCTAGAAAGAGTATAATAGATATATGTAAATTGTATTAATTGATATATGTATATTATCTCAAACATATATATTTTATTACGTTTCATTATTATACATATAAATTGTAATTGTATGCATATGCATATGTTTTAATAGATATTTAGATATTAATTAATGAATCAAATACAATATATTTCGTGTATTAAAGGTGAGATTAGGAATTTAGAAAGTAATGAATTTGTAGGAAATTTGTGATTGAGTTAGAATTTATTTAATTTAAATCATTTAAGAAAAATAGAAAGATGCAGAATAAATATAATTTCAAAAATATCAGCATAAAGAAAATATAAAATAATATGTACTTACATAAACTGCGTTTTGAAATGTAAAGCTTGCATTTTATTAATACGCATGCGTACTATTAATACGCATGCGTACGTTGTTCACGTGGTATCAATAAGTGAGGTTATTTGTATCAACAGAAATACAATCGTCTGCAAAGATTTTCGATTGTTAAATAGCAACGAACGAAAGAAAAGTTTGGAGTATTTAAACAATTTTTGTTTAAAGTTAGTTCTAATTTTTTCGAAAAATGGATGACGAAGCTGAAACATACAAATTATGGCGTATAAGAAAAACAGTAATGCAATTGTGTCACGATCGAGGTTATCTAGTCACTCAAGATGAATTGGATCAAACTTTGGAACAATTTAAAGAACAATTCGGAGACAAACCAAGTGAAAAAAGACCAGCACGCAGCGATCTTATAGTTTTGGTTGCTCATAATGATGATCCGACAGATCAACTTTTTGTATTTTTCCCAGATGAACCAAAAATTGGTATCAAAACTATTAAAACTTACTGTCAACGTATGCAGGAAGAGAAAATTCACAGGTAACTTGATAATTGTGTAATAATTTATAGAATTGGGATATAATAATTTTATATAGATATAGATATATTATATAGATATAATAGATATAATAATTTTGAGTTTGTCTTGCTTTTCCACAGGGCTATTATTGTTGTGCAACAAGGAATGACACCATCGGCAAAACAATCGTTGGTGGATATGGCACCAAAATATATATTAGAACAATTTTTAGAATCTGAATTGCTTATTAATATCACAGAACATGAATTGGTACCTGAACATATTGTACTTACACCAGATGAAAAAGAAGAATTACTTACCAGGTACAAACTAAAAGAAAATCAATTAATGCGTATACAAGCTGGTGACCCAGTGGCACGTTACTTTGGTTTAAAACGTGGTCAAGTAGTGAAAATTATTAGGCCTTCGGAAACTGCTGGGAGATATATTTCTTACAGACTTGTATGTTGATTCAATATTTCTATATCAATTTTTTCTGTATTTTCTGAAAATTGTATATTGTATATTATTTTAAGAATAAACTAGACTATATAATTTTTATAATTACTATGTAAGATAAAGAAAAAATAAGATCCTGTTAAAGTATACTTCATTAAATTTTAAAAGAAGATAAAAGTCCATATCTGTCACATGATACTTTATTATACTTTAATTGCATTTCATAATTACATAATTGGTAGTTATCTACTAACTATACATCAGGCAGTTAATAATGCTTGGCATTAATTTTGCAACAATACGTTTTCTTCATAATATAAATTTATCTTAATTGGCTTATTAGCTGTAAAAAAAAAGGTATAAGCAGTGTAATTTTATACATCTTTAACAGTAACGAATAAAATCAAGATCAACAAAATAAACTTTGTTCAAACATATCTTTTATTACATTTCATTATTATACATTTCTTGGTCCAAATGTGTCATGGTATACCGTTGTCATAAGACAACTTAATTCCAAATTCATTTAAGCAATTGTACACATATAGTTTCAAAGCAATATTTATAACAACTATATTTGTATATTGCTTTATTTGTTGCTGTCTTAAAGACTTTGTTTTAACATTTAATATATGGTAATTAAAAGAACAAATATAGATCACACATGTCAATAAAGTAATTGCAATAAAAAACTGAAACAGTAAGAATAATAAATTGTGCACAACGAATATTTGTAACAATAAATTCCTCTTAAGTACAGAAGGCAAGTGAATCTAATGTTATATGCTTATAATCTAAGCTACTAATTTTAAGAAGCCCTTGACAAGATTCAACTATACTATATTTATACTCTCAGTAACATTAACCATAAAGTTAGAATAAAGTACATAAATTTGCGTTTTAAACATTTCAAACTTAAATAATATAATTAATCGCTATGTTTCTCCAAATTTAAACTTTATAAAAAGTGAACATTAGTATATTATTTGTATCCTGTTACAAATTTCCAATTTCATTAATATAAGAGTCACTTTTTTCCAGGAACTATATAAAATATAGTAACTAATTTAAAAAACTATTAATAATAAAAAAATGTCTCGATATATTAGTGGAACACAATTTAACAACAAACAGGTTTTTTCTTTTCATTTTCCATAGTAAGAAAAGAAAACTTATTCCTTTTAATATTTGCTTTCTTTTTTCACTTATTTTGAATATAGTGCATGCATAAGCATATAAGATTACTTATTTATATGATATTTTGCAAAGCAGTTAGATGAGCTAAAATATCACTTTAGTCATATAAAGTTGTAATTTTAAAAAATAATTATGGTAGATGGGCATAAGTAAATAATGCATGCAAGAGTAATTAATATAATATATTGTTATCAATAAAATGTAAACATAACGAATAATAATAATTACACAATAAGACTACAGATCTTTATTGTTTACACGGAAATAAGAAAGCAAGATTGTCGAAATAATTAGATAAAAAGAAGTATTTAAAAAATATACACGAACTTTCACTCTTTTAAAATTGATAGATTTTGAAACAAAAACGTTATACATACCATTCGCTCAAAAGTCAAGTCTATCTCGCACGGCCGATTTTATATTAATCGTATATACGTATATCGCTTTTTGGCATGTCAGTGAAATGCATTACGGAACATAATTTTTCGTTGCGAAGACAGTAAATAATGTGAAATCAAATGAATTTCTCATGCAAAAATTTATACATTTATTCTAATTTTCTACGTTCTTTCCATTACTAATATTTCTTAAATTACAAAGGATAAATCAGTCGTTGTGTTTGAGTCTCAATATGAATACGTATGTATGACGTTTGTGTAAAAAAACTTGTGTTCTCGTTCCCTTTTCTTCATCATAAAATCTCCAAAAGAGAAAACACTATGAAGAAACTATGACCCAAGAAACTATGTTTCATAGCATAGTTGACAATGGTAAAAATCAAATTTTCCAATCATTTGCATTCGATTGGAAAAAATTAAAAAGCAAAACAGCTACTTTTAGCTGCTGCTATTCTTTTGCTAATACTTCAGAAAATTTACTTCGAGAGATGCAAGAATGATTATTCCACATACAGTCTGAATAATACAAGTCTATATATGATACACAGCAAGTATATCTGATGTCATAATATCAGATGTATCTTAACCGCTGGAAGAATACTCTCTTCCCCAAACATTTGTAAAAATATTCACAACATAGAGGCAAAATGGTGTGCATTTTATGCCAAATGGCGACGCGTTTTAATGCTATATCTATATAAAGTTCTCGTATCTCGTATATGGATAGCTTACTTAGGCTCTTTATCACCAAGGTCCCCGTTTCTCGAACAACAAATTCGTATTAAAAAATACAATGTTTATACCAGCCCGCTTATAAACCTGTCTTTCGAAACAATAGGCATTTTCCTCTTTAATACGACCGATATTTGTCATCACTGATGTATATAGTTAATGTTATATATTTTCATACACATACTCCATCAATGGACTACCAAGATATACGAAACACCATTTAAAATTTCATTTGTCATATATAAATACTGTAAATTTACTTCCACATCTATTTTCTACCAGAGTATTCACAAAAATGAAATTTAAGGTAACCAAACTAGGTGCCTATTGTATAACACAATTGTCTATCGGAAACGTTGGCTAGTAGTATCAGTCCCAATGAAAAATTTTCTTTATAGACCCAATAACAAAAAAGACATGCTACCCTGTTATATGCTATATCAGGAACTCTACGTTTGTTTATATAAATTACTAAACACTGAGAATGTTTTTCAGTGAGACCAATAAAAAGTATTAGCGATAATATCGAGTCCATTTAAACAACTCTACGTCTAGACCACCAATACATCCTGGTAGCCCATTCGATAGGCGGAGTTTGCAAAATGTTGTTGATTAGTTCTGCAGTAAGTCTGATCCTGTACGTGATAGTGGTGGGATAATGCGGCCGATGCCTTTGGCCTCTGTGTGCACAACATGAGGCCTAGAATAAATTATTCCTTTTTAACAAAATTTACAAAAGAACAATAAAAATAAATAATCAGAAATCCAAATAATATTTACCTAGGAGTGATATGGAGTAACATATGTAGAAGGAAACAGGCCTCGTCTGTTACCAATTTCTCCATGCCACCAGTGTTGGTCTGTACGATCAGTAACAGTTATTACATCACCTCGTTTGAATTCAAGTTCACCAGGTTCTTGAGGTTGAAAGTCATATAATGCTTGGACTAAACACTGAAACAATGTGCATTCTTATATTGCAAAATCAACATCTCTATGTTACTTAATAGTTTAATTGTTATATAAGAGATAATTACTTCTTCTGGCACCATATCCCTTAATTTAACATCTTGTGAACGAGATACAGATGCTGTACGATGATATTCTACTAATTCATTAAGACTGTTAAACTTGACCACCCAGAGGAAGAATTTACCTTGAGCATCTCTTAATACTTTGAAATGTTGAACACCATCTGAACATCTACAAAAAATTATTAAGTAGTTATTCAAGTAATTAATTTACATCACCATATCAACATTTTTCTTAAGAACATTTTACTAACTTTACAGACAAGGAGAAATCACCAGGAGAACTTTCACTGATTCTAATAAGAAAGGCGCCTTCATGTTTGTTCATTAGTAATCTCTCTGCATCTGCTCTGGTTATCCTTCCATAGTACCAGCTGAATAAAGCAAATAAGATATAAGATACAGTTAGATTTCTCCAAAGAATGCATGAATATTTAATAAAAGAAATTTGTAAGGACACTCACTCATGATTTTTCATCTCTATATAATTACTTGGAATGAGTCCTTCTCTGGAGTCTAATTCAGCTCTGTACCAATTCATGTCATCCTCCATGTTTAAGATCTGTAAAAAGATCATTACAGGTATACCCGATTTGTTACAAATACCATTTCTTAATAAAATATGTCCACATGCAAGAAATATTAAAAGATCTAATTATGACATACATTTATTTTTTTACTTCAATTATAATCTCTAATTTCAATAAAAAGTATAAGAATCAAAATTATTACAATTAATTTCATGAAATCTTGGACATAAATTAATGAATACTTAATAATCTAAAAATCATTCTATCTATACAGCAAATATATTCTAACAATTAAATTGTAGATAACATGAACAAATAATTTATACATGTAATGTTCAAATGACAGCTTTTGGTGTGAATCATCAGATAAATAAGAAGAAAGGAATTTATTATCAGAGGAATATAAACTTGTAAATTGTCTGTCACATATTTTGAAATAAGCATATAAAAGAAGACTTTATATTAAATATCTCATCAAACATGCTAAGTAGTTAATAACAAAGGTAAAATAGTTTTTTTAAAACTAATAATAAAAGAAAGTGAGACACCAGACTACCAAAGTAGTTTTAAAACAGTGCATTTTTTATAAAAGGTTGAGTACATGGGCAAAAGTTTCTTTTTTTCTTTATATTATATTTTCATTTTAATTTCTTTGATACAAGCTCTTATATTTTAATCGTCGGTAATCCTAGTATTAGCATATAAAATACATGCATTATCGTAAATATCCTTATGGAGATAAAACATCCTATAATCAAGATAAAATATAAACAGATTTCTTTTTAGAGCCAATAAAAAATGAAAGTAAGGCAATAGCAGTTATTAATATATAAAATGCATGGATTATCGCAAATATCCTTAAGCGGTGCACTATATCCAATCGGAACGAAAGCAGTTCGGAAAGTTCGGGATCGGTAAGCTCTCTCTAATAAAAACCAGCAATACAAAGTTATCTCCCAGAATTTTCATCGTTTCCATATATGTAATTGTTAGATAATCTGATTAACGGATACGAACCTTTAGGATTTGGCTTCTACGAAAACTAAGCTCATCCTCAGCCGTCGCCGTGAAATCGTGCTTTGCTATCGCCTCCATTCTTCTTCCTCGTCCCTCGAGAATAAGATTGAAAGAGAGGGAAAAAGAGAGGCAGTGCTATATCTAGTCCTCAAAGGCAATACCAAAATCAGCCTTTGTCTGTTAATGGGGAAAAACAGAACTGAAGATAGATATTTAGCGTTTTGTGTGAATTTTATTCTTTTCTTTTCAATGAAAGACAAACTCGTTCGTTATGGTTGGGTGTCTATCCGTCGAAAGACACGTAATGCCCACGATACAACGCGCACACACACCGACCACTTGTGCTTTTTTTCTGTCCGTGCGATTTTTTGAATTAGTCCTTCGTTAGACCACCCCGATTAATGCCACGTTGAACCATACATATTACACGCGATTACGATGGTTTTCATGTATACCGGTTTATTTTCAGTCACTTGTACGTAGAACTGTCAAAACTGAAAATACGATCATCCACTCTCACGGCTGTCCATCGCTCGTCTTATCAGACATTACACTCGACTCTCCCACTGATCCGCTCACTGTGTTTCGGTTCAACAATGCGCACTGACCACTGCGCACCCTGACGTCTGAATTCTCTCGTCCAAATATACAAATGTCAGGTCAATCTATCCGGATACCGATCGAATAATTACGAGTTGGAGATTCGAGTTAAACGACCCGTCCACGATCGTCGCGAGATTTTGTATGCCATAGAAAGACGTGTACGATTCTTCGAAACGAAAAGCCTAGCGTACTACTTTTCTGTGGCGCAGGCGCGCGCATGCGCGCTTCCATAATGCTGCGTCGACTGCTCCACCACCATTTTATACTTTATGAGATCGTCAGAATACATACCCATGTTATGACTTTGCAAAGGTGTTTTACATTTTACGTACCATTTTTGTCCTTTTACCAATATATTCTTATCCTTTCATTTTTCAATTAGAACTAGGTTAGATGTTGTTCGTATAATCTTGTCCCACGATAGGAATACGAATGAATAGTTACAATCTGAAAAAGGGTAATATGCGATATATCAACATGACGTGTTTTTAAATAATGATATATGTGTATGTACGTTTGAAAATAATTTCCGTTTTTAATATTGTTGGAGATTTTTCAGGAACAATATGACTTTTCACGGATATTATCATAGGAACAGAGACGACGACGAGTATTGAGGTATTGCGCATTTTCCATTTTCCGTCATTTCCTGCTCTATACAGCAAATTGCGATTGAATAATGGACATCGAGCATCTAATAATTGCTGAATAAAACCTGTATTTTTCGCACAATTACTGTACCTATTATACCGGTGCTCGTATCACGTATGCAGTTTCAAAGATAGAAAAGAGAAGTAAAAATCGATTCTACTATTCAAATGACTGTCAGTAATCGAATACTAAAAACGTGCAGTAAAATTCTTTTAATAAGGATTCATTCGTATGTCCAAAGTGAAGTCCACAATAGATTAAATGTTCATAACATATATATATAATATATATATACTAAGAAAAAAAGAAGAGGAGTAAAAATGTCGTAATTGTAATGCCTTTGTTAACACAGTTCAAACGTTTGCATACAAACTGATATTTGTTAGAAACAGAGCATCGGCCGTGCAATGAATAAACATTTCGCGGCGTGATCGTTATTGTCGAACGATCACGTGAATTATAAACAATCGTACAGTGAAAGCAGGCTAGATCAGTTTGGCCAATGTTAAAAATTTCTTTACTGTTGTAGATGAAGCGTATTGGTAGAGAAATGATAACCCAGTGATCGGATTACGTTGTACGGGAGAGTAATTTGGTATTTTTGACGGAGAATCAACACATCGAAAGTTAGCATTTGGCTTATAGAGCATATATGTACCTCTAGCTACATTTTCACTCTATCTACAATCAATCGTTTCAAGCAACGGATCAATGCATCCAACTATTGTTAGCTTCGCAGACTCGTTCGTTTTGAAAGTATGTAAACACCATATTCTCCAAGACTACTCGATCAGTTCGATTGCTTATTAGAGTAGAAGTGATTAATGTGAGGAACAATTTGTTTAAATTAACTATATTGATCAATAATTTCTTACTATATATAGATGTTATTAAGTGGTTTAATAAAGCGTACGTTATTAACGTTATAAAAGAACTGTTATGAAGGTCTCTATCGCAAAGCGTTCTCGTTGCCTTGGTTTCTTTTTTAGCAAGACCACAAAAGAAATTATTTAAAAAAGAATAATAAATCATGTCAAAGATTATGAACATTTAAAATTATGAAATCATCAGAAAAATTTCACAACGGTTTATAAAATCTTTGAACGACGTTTGTAAATAAAAGGTAAGCAAGTAATAAAGCTTTTATTGTCGAAATGAAGCTGGTCAGTGTAACCGGGTTAAAAATTCCTGTGAATCCTTGTCATCGTGTTTAAGAGCGGCTCGTCACGCGAACGATGTCGGCTCGCCACTGTATACCAAACTCTTATGTAAGGCTCGTCATGCGAATACATTTGTTTATTTGGGTTATTGCTTAGTTGTTTGTAGGGGCCGATGTTTTTAGGAAAGCAACACGAGATCCATGCGCAACGATACACACGATTGTGCGCGTTAGCGCGGAAATTGAATTACCTTTGTGCGACTGCAGCGATGAAAGCGAGGCCGGATTGTACCATCTTGCAAACGGTCTTCCAATTAAACGTAGCTACGAAGTACAATTTACACGTCAAAGGATCTCGATGATAACGCTCCCATTGGTTTTGTTCCAAATGGGATGCCTCATTGATCATATATTGTTCATTAAAAAAATTGGAAGCATCTGATGATTGTCAATAATTAATCAGGGATTAACGGCTGATACATATTATCAATGAGATATTAATAATTTAAGAAGTAATTGAGAAGCACGATGTAACTCGTGTACCGAAGGGGTTAATCTTTATTTCTTCCTTTTTTCTTCATTTTAGTACAGTAAAGAGAGAATATTCGCTTTCAATTACAAATACATTGATCAAGATTAATTTGGAGGGATTAGTTCGTTAACTAACGGAGCGACGAGATGATGGGAGTTTAAGAGTCCCATTAGGATGTTCTCTGAAAACTTGTTTGCAATTTAAAGTAAGTCAGCGTTTGGTCGGACGAAAGAATCGTGGGTGGAAAGAAAAACTTTGTGCCCAGGGGATGAAAAGACGGCTGGCATAAAATTATATTTGTTCAGTCGAATCTTGGACGAAACGGGCTGTAGGACCGTGATCAGAATTTTTATGGAAAGGCAGTGCCGAATTCATGAATACGCGCGCGTTCGCTTCCTGTTCAAGATTTACGGGCATCACAAATGCACGCTTCCGCCCACATTCAATGAAAGTTTCCAAGACATTCGCACGCCATTTAATGAAGCTCTAACCCTAGCCTTCATTTCCAATAACAAACGTGATTCCGTGTTGCTCGTTTCTTTGATAATGCGCTCTCCTGCAAAGTAAAGTAAGAAAGTTCAAAAGATCAAATGTCGAACGGCGTATTAAAGAGAATTTATGTAAATTCAAAGTAAGAAACATAATGTAGTTAACTACATTATATTATCGGCATAGTAATTATTTGGATTTAAAGTAGCGATTTTTGTGATATAAAATGTCACGTCGAATTAAAATCCCGCACAGGAAAGGTTTCGATTGCGGGAAATATAAACTGCAGACGCGTTAAAATCCAGTTAATCGAATTTAAATGATATTCAGCCTTTATTAAGGTTTCCCGTGACTTCGCACATACCTTTAACACTGCCGTTTTCATTATCATAAGCGTTACGTTATTGCAATCTTACCAATACCGACACTGTTACACAGGTGAGACAGTCATTAACAGGGAGCAATTAAGTTAACTGTGTGCAAAATGTTGTCATTGAATTTTAATGATCTCATTACCTGTTATTGGCTGTTATGATCTCAATACGTACAGGAAAAGCCTTGTAAAACATTAATTAAGAAATATAGGACTTTGAAGGATTGGCAAACAAATTTTCGCTTTTTCGGAAATTTTATTTCAGTCATACTGTTTAATATTTCACCAAGAGCAGTGGTTCTTAAAATTACCGGATTAACCTTGAACCCAAAATCGTCCGCACTATCCCGGCTGATCCTCGAAGAATACAAGCCGCAAACAAGAGAACGAAAGGTATTAGGAGAAGAAAAGGAGTGTTCGAAAACAAGGTTAAAGACAAGCACGGTAAAAAAGGGGGATAGAGAAACGGAATGAAAGAAGAAACGTAAGAAGAGATGAAAAATAAGTGAAAAAAATGAGGAGTAAGAAGAGGGCTCTGCTCGTGTCTGAGGGCGACCCTCGGTGAAAATGCAATTTCGGTTCTTGTCTGGAGACGACGTAGCTACCATGGCTCATCTTCCTGGCGTCCGTACCTCCTTCAACATTGTTGAAGGCACAGCCTCTCGTGCACACAGAAGTTCTTCTCTCTGGCATGTTCCAGGAGATGAAAGGCTCCCGTGGCTATCAAAGGGAAAGGGAAGAGAGGTAAAGGCCCCACCCGACAATGGCCCTGAGCTCCAAGGTTTTCAAGCTCGACGTCCAGGCCTCGGAGGACCAGTCGTGTGATTTCAACCGGCCTGTCAACTTATTCCCATTTCAACCGATTTGGATAAATATCACGATTGTTTCGATTTTCCAATCATCCAGAATTTTCTGAAATAAATTTGAGAATATCGGAAAATTCAAGTTTCCGTATATTATAAAGCCTATCGTTTAGAGTCTAGCAGATTTTACGGGGAATTCTCTATGTGTCTAGGAAATGGAGGAAAAACGCCAGCATATTATTCACAGAGAGAAACGTTTCCTCTTTTAACCGATTACGAAACGAAGAAAGAAGGCGGTTCTAAATTTACATTGGTTCATTTTGCATCCTCGTCGACGAGGTGAACGCGCTCTTCGACCAGCGACATCTCGCCAGAGAGCCATCTTCGGCGACGAGAGAACTGGAACAAGGTGTACGATGAATTTTCTGCGAGATGTTTGAGAGCACTGCCAATGATTCAGCGTTTCTGACCGATTGCCACGAGAGTGAGAGGAAGAGTATCGATAATGCACGTGCCTCATTTTACATTGTTGCATATCTTGATGGAGAACATTCAAAGTTTCGTACTGCTTTCTTGGGAATCAATAAGATTAGGGAGTACTTTGAGGTCTCCTTAAATAACTTAAACTCATTTCATCTATTTAATGCTATTAGATATATGACATCTCATTAATTCCAGGTGGTTATATTCTTAAAAATAAAGTAAAGGATTAGGAAGAAGTTTATGAAACTCAGTCACATATTCGATAGCATAGCTGTAGGCGCGAACCAGACATAATAAGGCATTTGTATGTTCATCGTGATTTTGATATTCGAGGTCCCGTCTTTTTAGCCATGCTTTTAAATCAAGGATCGAGAATAGCAAGAAGGTCGTTAACAAGTGTGAAGTTTTACTTTTTCAAGAATATTTAATATATTTTATTATTTATATTTATCGAAAGTATATGGCAACAAGTTAATTTTTATTTTTTTATTTTTTTATTTTTTTTTAGAAGGAAGCTTTAAACGGACAACGTAAAAACATTACGCTCGAATCAGCGAGACATCGTAATTCAATTAAAAATGAAACAGAAAACATTCGATAACGGAATGCGTTAACAGATTAAAAGGTATAGAGAAATGTAGTCTTTTTTTTGAAAATGCATGCGCTTAAATGAATCCATCAATTCTCTCTAGAAATACGATGAAAGCACGTGTACAGTATACAGTATACTACGTATACGTCACGGGAGTAGAAAGAGATGGAAAAAGAAAGAAAAAGAGAGACAGAGAGATACAAATCCAGTCGATGGAAATGTTACTGTAAATCTGCGTCAAGATCAGAGCTGACGTCATCCTCTGACGCACCATCATCTGACATACTCTGCATTGTTCAGCGGACGTTCGAAAATGTATATTTTCTATTGCCAATACTGTTATCGCTTTTCAAACGTCAATATTCGTTAGTTTCTAATTATCACATCGCCAATTACTCAGTTTACAGCCTACAAATAAAAAAATCGATTATCGAGTCAAAGGAAATGTTAAAGGTCAACGAAAAATCTAAAGTCAGATGAAACATTTGTTTTACAATTTCTCAACTCTTTCACATTTTTTAATTACATGTAATTCTAATGTTATGAAATACTTGACATATAAAAAAAATGTATATAAAAAAAAAATTGATATAATTTTAAAAAAAGAAGTTCAATATGGCTAATTACACTTTATCGCAGTAACTTTCTTTAATATAAAATTAATTTCGGTAATATAAAATTTCAAATTATCAAAATATCAAATTATGATTCATAAAATATATAGGAAAGGTGAAAGGTGATTATAAGTTACTGTATTTAAATTGTGTTTGACGTTCAAAGAGATTAATTTATTTAATAATTATTAACTATAATTAAAATTGCAACCATATATTAATTGATGCTGAAAGATAATAAAATCCAATTAAAATGAATAAGAGTGTACAGGAATTTGATTATTAATCATGCAATAGATGTTACAGGAAAATGGTAGTTTCGATACGTGCTGCCATCTTCGCAATTGGTTGATGCTTCTGGTAAGGCAGAGAACTGTACGTCATAGTGAACAATAACTTAGATTCTACATGAGAATGAATAGAACATCTCGTGTTTGCGGACTCTGTAACAGGTGTTCTTGTTTCTGGAGGGGAGTTCGGACTGCTGGTTGCACATCAGTGATTTCTATCTTCGACATCAGATAATGTCTTTTCGCTGCCAAAATCGTACCCAGGAAACTGGTAAATTTCTACTGAGTTGTTACTACTTTTATCAAGGAATAAACACGTTTTGTCAATGCAATTATAGTACAAAATAAAGAAACATTGGGTCACAAAAAAGATTATCACATAACATAGAAACAAGTGTAAAGAAATTATGATTAAAATATGTTTTAATATATTTAATCCATAAGAATAGAATCAAATCTAAATAAAATTATTCTTGATTCTATTCTCGTAGCATTGAGACTTGTATTAGAGAATAGAAAAAGCTTCAAACTGATCGTTGATTTGAAGTTTTGAAGAAAATCAGCTAAACCACAATTTCCGCTTCGTTCTTATGAATAGATTATCTTTTAGAATCAAACGAAACTAAGGCTCGAAATTTTTGTTGATCTGATAATTTGCTTCAGGATGATCATTGTGTAAAAATATGTTGACATAGAATCTCCGAAGAGACAAAAATTTAGAGAGGGTGTAAAATTACTGGTTTTCAGAAATATCGAGGTAAAGTAGGCAGGTGTGCTTCCTGCAGACGTACAAGTACATACATAATAAGAAGATAATATTCAAGCATAGAGAAGGAGCAGCGAGCGTAAGAGTGTGAGTGATCACGTCCTGTACTTTCCTAAGCACCTGCGGAGCCAGAACAGATCCGGCAGGTGCAAAAAGGATACGGGAAACCCCGAAGAACTTTATGCAATCCTCGTTGAACGGGTAAGTCCGTAGGTTGTCGGTTTTGCTATAAAATTGAATTAGAATTTAACAAAATTTTGATAAAAGTGGAATATTTGGAATCTGATAATTTATTGTTCTTTCAACTTAATTTTGTAAATAATCATTATTATTCTTTTACTATACCTTCTCAAATATTTATACTTGTTAATAAAAAAGAATAATTTTCTGTTTGTGATAGTTGAATGATATATTTTATTAATCTTTCGAGTTAATTTAGGATATATCAAATAACCAATATTAATTTTTTCTATATTTTTTTAAATATTTGACTTTCATGGCACATTCATATATGCTTTAGTTTTAAGAATTTAGTAATAAAACATGAATAATTCTCTTTCTGTGATAGTTGATTGGTATACTTTATAAATAGATATTATATTTTATAGGTATACTTTGTAAGTAGGTATTATATTTCTAAGAAAAGCATTAAAAAAAGAAAGCGGTATGGCTCAAAGCGCGGAGGTTTAAATGTTTAAAGCGAGTCTTCTGGTATAGAGCGCGGCGATTTTCCTGCCGTTTCCCGGGTAACTTTTGCGTCAGCCTTTATCGCCGGAAAAAAACTCGTTAGCTTGGCGCGGCCTAGCTGGCCTGCTTCCAGAACAAACCGCCAGAGGTCCGGCGTTACGTGCGAACCGAGGCCGTGCCGATGAATTTGGTGACGTAAGAGAATAAAACCACCATAAAGGCTTGCTGGTTCATTAGCGCAAACCGCGGAGCATGGCATCCTTGTAGAGAGAGCGAGGTTATAATCCATAGTCTGATCTCGGTGTATCCACAGTACGTACCTTTAAAACGTGCGCTGCGTTGGCACAGAACTCCGACATTCCACTAGACTTACTAACTAAAGGATAGTAAAACGATAAAACATTTACGATCACGGAAAGTTTTCAGATCTATTTCGCCTGATACTTTTATGTATTTTAAGCATAATTTTACATTAATTACAGACAGACAAAAGAACACGAGAGTGAAAAAAGATTAGATACAATGTTTTATATAGGTTAATGCAAGTAGAATTCATTTCAAAAATTGTTCGTTGCATTGTGTTACGCATGCGCAGTAATGCAGAGTCACTGCTATTACACGGTACAAAGATTCAGTTGATTATCGGAATTAAATATATTTATTATTATTATTGAATATTTCACAGTAAATGTTTCAATCAATAATCACTATGTATTAATTTATACCATCAGTAGAATATGTTAATATGCGTCGTTGACGTTCCTATATTTTCTTTTATTTTTAAATATTTAATACATGCTACTGTAATTGTTACAGGAGTAAATTACTTTTCGAAACGCGTTTGGTTTTTGAATTATCGACATGTAGTCATCCGGTTGTTCAGTGCTGCAGCGAAACGCAGCAATAAGGAGAGATAATATACATACTTGACTTCCACTCGAAGAGGTCGGGTAGATAAGAGAAGAGTGAACCTGCGAAATTGACTTTCGTAATTACCGACCGAGAATGCGCCAGTATCCAAGGTAGTATTCGGCCGATCTACAGCCGTAGATCATTCGGATACGATAAAGTTTGCAATTTGTAAGCAAAGAGAAATGACCTAGGCTTATTCATTCGGCCATTTACCAATTACTGTGTCGATCTTCTCTTTGAAACTCCATTTAATCTGTATCGCAGTAATTGCTACATAACACCTTATTTTTACATCTTGTGCATGACCTCTTCTATTTTAAAATACGTCGATCGATATGTTAATACTGCAGTTCATCTTCTTTCAATTTTGGTAATGCTAACATTATTTTATGAATTGCGTTATGGTGCGATACAGAGATATTCTTTATGATTTCCTTCTTATTTTCCTCTTCATAGCTCTTTGTAAATTGAATTCAGTTTCTTAAAATTGTATCAAATATCAGAAAGAAACTACCTCACAGGAAAAGCTCTATATATCAATTATATGTATTGTATATATTGTTTTTACTGTAAACTTTCAATTACTTTAGGTAATATAGTTGAATAATTTCTGGAAATTAGAAAAACATCTATATCAAGGAATTTGTGAACAAAGTATAATTTGGAACGACACACAGCATGTGTGTCTCTTGTATATGAATCGATAGTGGTTCGCATCCAGCGTTGCGTAAAATGACGTCAATTGGCGTGTAAGGATTATGTGAAAAAACTGACCGTAATCGTTATTGACTACTTAAAACGCATACAATTAAGGCTTTCTTTCGAAAAGAGGTTATTTAATCATTGATAACTTGAGACTGTCTTCCTTATTGATAAACCATGGAATTTTTATCTTAAGAGTTCTCTTCCTTTTTTATCCATTTGAATTTTAATCCAAAAAGTTGTAATTCTAAAAAATATATAATTCGCATATTTTACTATTTAACGCGTTAAAATTATTATATCTCTAATTCAAATACATTATGTTATATCTATTTATTTTCTACGAGGAATAAAATTGATTTATAGTATTTAATTTTTAATTCGATGGCTAAAGGTGTTTCTAACTAAGAAGTGACCCAGTTAACAGGTCAATATCGTAACTGTTTCGGACGATAACGTCATTCAGACTTTCCGTTATTTCTTAGTGAGATACTATATTGGATCAGAAAATAACATGCTACTTTCAGAAGTCATCTCGAAAATCCAATTAGTGGAGAACTGCTTAACGGAGCACCAGTCACTTAAATCGCACTTTACCAATTTCCCTTCTTATTAGAGGATCAAATGGCAAATGAATGAAATAAGCGTGGTACGTGCAGTATAAACACAAAATTCAGCAATTATATACATCTTGCCTTGTGCATGCTGCAATTTGCAAAGAATGAGGTATGTGTGTCGATGAAACGAAAGTTCTTTTATCGAACAATTTAATAAATCGATTTTATTCTAACTTTGTTATATTTCTTGAAGACTTCATTTACTATGGAATATTTTACATTTACTTTATGCAATATGATAATTAATATAAAGCTTAAATACGTTTATAAAATTTATCACGTTCACTTTTTAGGCAATGCTTCTGCTTGCAGTTATATTTCTGGTAAAGAAACTACGAGTTTGAAGGATCTTAAATATTTCTATATTGTACCACAAGAATTAAGACAAATTAACTTCTGAAAAAGTCTTGAACATCAAGTCTCAATTTCCAATCTCAACTGAATAGAAATTACCACCAAAAAGTATTCGATAAGCTGTGGCAAGCAGTACAATTTTCGGTCTCGAAAGAAAATGCGCCACTGTTATGCAATTAAGATTTTAATAGAACTCTCATGTCCGTGAATCTCCGTGTGCGTTTCCTTTGTTGCGCTTAACTCTGTTTGCTCAACCCCCTTTTCACGGTGAACTCTTTCAGTGGCCGCACCGAACACCGCATCCCTCAAGGGGTTAATTTCATTTCGACTGTCTGGGCAACATGCGAGCCGAAGGTGTGCATCACGAAAGAACCTGCTACTGCACCAGCATGTATTGTTGTCGTCGACGTCGAAAGAGTTCAGTGTCAAACGTCAGCGATTTGTTTTCATGATGCACAAACGCTATGGTTGCACAACAACGATTTATCGCTGACGAATGTTATTGGCGACTCGTGATCAGCGTGTACGCAATATCTTCACGGACGAGCCATCGTAATGCCGAGAGAGCCGATTTTAAAAATCAATTCATCTCCACGCGCCTGCGGGTAACGGTCGATGTCCAGCTTTTAATACGTCGTTAAGATTGAGTGCTCGGATTGCAATTGAACTGTCGCATTTTAAACGCCGACAAACTAGAAAAGTATCGAGAAAAATCTATACATAGAATGTTTAGTAATTCTTTGCGCTAATTATTTGAATTCTTTTTAATAATTAATGACGTATTGCTTGAAATAAGTAGAAAGTTAGTGAATAATAAAGTATTCATTGGAATGTGCATTTTTTGGCCGTTAAGCAATGTTTAATGACCAAAATTCTGTTCGATTGTGGAGAAACAAGCTTAGTGATTGCTTAAAAATTTAATAGTTTAATAATAACTAGTCTAATAATAGTTTAATAACACACCTCAAAGTTAAGGTCCTCTGAAGAGTTAAATTAATACCGTATACAATATTCACGCACAAACAATTTATTTTACTTTTAAAGTGACAATCTAAATACCGAGAGATATAATAATTTAAAATACAAAGCTTAAATTATGGAGTATTAAAAATAGTCTACAATGATAGCGAACTTGTCGATAAGACAATTATTTTTTTTGAAAGAGCTCAAAAATATACGTACTCACGAATATTAATTATCGCTAAAATTGTTTAAAGTCATCCACTAGCGGCGGTAAATTATTTCTAAAACGGATATTGTTAAAGATTTTTGGAATATACGCTGCGGAATAGTAACTGGCCAATCGAGAACGCGTTATCTTATCATCAGCCAACAGCCCAACTTCTCCATCCAAATGCGTGCTCTAGTATACAAGAGATAACATTTCGCCTCGTGGCCAATGAGATTCTATTTGAGATCCTGCTCGCTCGGTTGTGGAGAAATCAGAATCTGGAATACGAGACATGCAACTCGATCTTGTGCTCATCTCGATTTCAGTCTCCCTTCCGATCAAACACCGCTTCTTGGCAATCTTGTAATCTCGCCGAACAAGTCCTCTAGACTCGTTGATCTAGACATCGTATACGCCGCGTTTAGCTCTATATTTTTACATTACGTATGATTAATTATTAATCGATAACTTGTAATTCTAGTTAAGACTCTCTTCAGACTTGGTATCACGTTACGTTTATCTATAAATTGCATTACGTTCGCAGTATGTATTTGAATTTAAGGACGTTGGTATTTACCGTTATCACTGTTTTTGATTATAAAAACATTTTCAAGTAGATTAAACTGTGGAAATCATACTCTTTGTGATATTATGTATGTGTAGCTTTTATTTTGCATATTTATGAGTAGTAGAATTAATAGAAAATATTGTAATCAATGGCAACTTTTGCTCTGACAAGCGAACAAAAATTAGAGTATAGAGAATTTATGCTTTCGATTTGAAATGACGAACAAACGTTTTCAAATGAAACAAAGAGAAGCGTTTGTATTCGTCGCTGTCTTACAGAAGATTTGTAAAATCTCACATTGTAACTATGCGAACGAAGAAAAAGCTTGCTTTAAAGATTTTCAAAAATCTTTGCAAATATTGAACTTCGTTCAAAACTATCGCGAGGAAATCAAATTTTTGATGAAAGAAAATACATACCGAGGTCTCGATGCCGCTATCGTGGCACACTGTTTGCCATGAATTATGCTGAGATTTCATAAGTGGTTCTGACCTTTACTGCGAAGAATTTTCTTAGAACGATGACGACGATGATATCGCAAGCGAGAGTTAATAATCGATGTTCTACGTTCGAAAAATGTTCGACAGAATTAAGTAACGATTACGTGGACATTCAAGCGAAGGATAAATCCCACGATTAGATAATAATTGTAATTGTTGCGGTTTAAACAGTCACGATTACGGTGCTGTACTATACTTTAAACGCTGTTTTATTCTTTGTATTATTTTCTTTCTTCGTATAACTTTTTAATTCAAATTCTACTTGTTAAATTATTTCTATTAACAACTAAAAGCTATTTAATTTTTAATTCCTGGGATTTAGAGGGAGAATGCCATTTTTTGCTATTTTTAAAAAAATGTTACGAGTACTTTTAAGTTGTTTTATCTTTTTCTTTGCTTTTTTAGCGCGCTATTGAATTCTTGCCTATTCATGAAGGGATTCCCGGAGTTTCATCTCGTGAAAATGCATGGAGTCCGACAATTAACATCGCATCCATTCACGTAAGCTCGGTGGCATTACGGAAAGGAAAAAAAATAAGCGTTCATTCATGAAAACTCTTATCTGCGTATACATAGCCATAGATTACCAACCCCGTTTCATTCACACGTTCGTGGAACAGGTTGAATTTATCGCTGACATCTTTCCGTTGAAAAAAGGACCATATCAATTTTATAAACCCCACTATTTTATATTTTATCTTCGTCCAATTTTTGTCCAAGATACCAAGGATTCCAATTTTATTACCACGAATTACCGTAAATTAACAAAACTCAACGCATTCGCTTCAATCTCTCTAAAATAACAAGAAGAAAACCATAGGAACTAAACTGAAGGTATAACAACATATTCAATTTTTAACAAATTCCTGTTAATCTATAATCAGTCCTCTAATCCAGATTTTCTTCATAGAAAACTACCATGTTACAACACCTTTAATTGACTAAAAAATGACGGCAGTAAGGAAACTATAGAAATCAAATAAAAGGTATAACATCGTCATTTCTTCAACATCATAACAAATCCATTCGAATTCATTTCACCAGTTAATCCACAAACATTTCTTTTATCCACAAATCTCATGGAAGAAACGGTATCGAAAGAAACTAAGCAGGAGCATCGTCGAATCGACTCACGTGCACTGGAACACAGGCGAGCCTCGAGTCACAGTACAGGATATATGACGCAAATCGAATGCACGTGGTTCTGTTTACGTACGAGATAAGAGTTTGTCCTGGGTCAAGGCTGCACGCAGTTTGATAATCCAATTCAGATAACGGGAACGTGCATAGAGTTTGCTGGACCTTGAGTACATACATACATATATATACACATATAACGATGGTCTACGCGAGAAAGAGAAACGTCCGAAGAGAATACACACGAGGCAGCGCAAGGCAAGGCGAGTCTCGATGACTCATTTCGCGAGCAATTTGTCAAATCATCTGCCCCTTCTCTCCCCCGAAAGACCCGGCCTCGTTCCCTCTCCTTCAAACGGAAAGACTCACGTTTATCGTGAATAGTACGCCTAACGTGCGCACGTGACATTTCGAGTATCTCGAATTAAACTGTAAACATCGTAGTACAACCGACGGTTGAAGACCAGCCACGCGGACAGTGTCAATGATCCTACTATTTATTGGATCGTTGCTTACGCACGGCGCCACATGTCTGTGGATATGTATGTGTACACGTCCGGCTGTATATGTGCGGGCATCTCTCCTTCCTCGTCTCGCTTTTGTCAGTCGTGACCTCGAAGGTTATTTCCTCTGTCTACCTCTTTATCTTCTGAATCTCCTTGCGAGACCCGATTTTCGAAATCTTTCATTCAGATGCTCTGCGGTGAATGACACGACATGAACAGGAATTTGGCTTTGATTCTCGATTGATATGATACTTATGTATGATAGGAGCCTGAAAATTTGTACCAGCTGCCTGTGGATTATGATGTATGATTGTTATATCGTATCGTTATTACAGATTGGTACAGATTCAAATAGATTGCTTTTGGAATGTACGTGTATTCAAGTGTTTTCACACTTAAATACTCTTCTCCTCTTCTTCAATAGCATACCATGAAGTATACGTTTCTCAAATCTCTTCAGCCTCTATCTTTCAAAAAGTCGAAGAACACTTAGGAACAATGAAATGTGAACAAGGTCATCTCTTCTCCTCGTAAATCCTCCAGATATCTTCTCTGAGACTGAAAGTCTCGATAATCATGATATAAATTGCGCGAACAGCCTCTGGTGACTTTGCAACTGCCGTTAGATTCCATGCAGCGACTGTACGCGTTTCGTTCCCTGTGACTACTCTCCACGTCTCCATCTCGACCGATTCTCCGTCACGATTCATAGGGGTATAGGTAAACGACATCCGCGTCCGAGTGGGCACGTGCGTGTGCCTCTGCGTTCGCGTGTCCCGTAGTTTGTGTCGTTGACTGAGGGTGGTGGTGGTCGTGTGATGGTAGTGGCGAAAAGGGGGAAGAGGGTGACGGAGGAGGGAGAGCAAGCACGTGTGAGGACGTAGTACGATTTACTCGCAGATCGGTGGAACGTCTTCCTCGTTCCCTCCCTCGCCCTCTTTCTCGTCGATGAGCTGTCTTTCTTTCTCTTCCACCCCTTCCCCCTATCGCGTACTTCTCTTCCTCATTCTCCTCCTCTTCGTCGTTCCTCCTCCTCCACCTCTTCCTCCTCCTCCGCCTTCTCCTCCTTCACCACCTCTTCCTCCTACCACTGACATTATACTACTACTACGGGGTACTCCACTTTCATTCAGTCGCTTCTAAAAATAAAGTCCCTGATTCACAATGCATGAATGACAATCACACTGAAAGGAATACCGCACAGACTTGTAGCCTTTCTCACTCTCTTTCCCCCCTATCTCACTCCCTCTAACCGCCCCATGTCTTCTTTGTCTCTCTTGTCGATCTCCTGCTCTTGCGATTTTCCCTCTCACTCCGTCTTTCTGTTGTATGTGTCCTGTCTCGTTCTACCATTCCCGAAGCACTCCCTCTCGCTCTCTTTTCGCTCCTATCACTCTCGCCTCTCCTGTCTCGCTTCTTTTTCCAACCTGTTCTCTCGTTCCCTGGCGCCCACCACCCTTTCTCCCTCCTCTCTCTCTCTCACTCTCTCTCTTTCTCTCTGTGTCTATGTATGTATATATATGCCTGCCTCTGTGTATATGTGTCGTACTCTCTTGTAAGAGAGTGAAATCTCGGTTCGCCTGTTGCATCGAACTATTGGTTGGTTCCGTGTAAATAGATCCCGTGGAAATTCGAAGTAGCATTGCCGCGTTGCGCCGGCCTGATCGATCGGAGGGATCGATCTTGCACCGGAGAACTTGTTGCACATCGTGCCAGATTTTACAAATGTCACGGTCCGATGTTTGAATTGGCATCAGAGAGTATGTACGTCCGTTTGAATAAACGTTATCGCTTGCTCGTACTATCCGATGATGATCGAGTAAGTCGAGGAATAGGAAGCAGTTGGAGAATAGTTACTGAAACGTTTCTCTGCTCGTAGGTGTTTGGATGAAGCGGTGGCTGCTTCTTTCGAGGATAAACGAGAGGTTTGATATTGCTGAGGATGAAAAATTCTTAGTAGACTTCGCAAGACTGATACGATAACGAAGCGAGCTATCTAAAGCAAGATCGTATCGCTGGCTGATAAACGAATTCTGCGAGAAAAACAAGTGTAGATTCAACAAGATATCGTTGGTACTGCGTTATGACAGTTTAAGGCGATGTGCGTGTTCGTTTTAAAGTACAAGTATAATTAAAGTATAGCGATGAAAGCATATAACAGGATCTCATGCAATTTATTATCCATATAATTACAGAATTCTTAATGTATTAAGTCAAGAAAACGAGGTAATTCGTCATGCAACTTCGTAACATTTTGAACTTAATAACTTATTTATTAAAAGGTTCTTTCTTATTGCCAGACTAGTCCATAATAAGTCACAATGGTAGCTTTTTAATTTCGTCTTCATAAAATGATTTTACGGACTGATTTGACACATATACTCATTAAGTTATATTCACATTTACTAAAATTAATTCGTCTTTAGTAATTTTAAATTCCGCGCCAGATGTTTCTGACTCTGGAACATCTCATTCAACTGATTAATCTATTCTACTATGATAGTCTTTTTCTCTCTATCTCCCTCTAATATAAATTACAATTTAAAACATATGTACGTATATTGTAATAGTAATAATGTTTCATAGTTTCATTGTAACGAATAGCCTGCCACAGACCATTTATTTTATGAGGTTCTTTTTCACATAGAATGATTTCCGAATTACAGAAGGGTTCGTTTTATGAAGATCAACAACGAAGATAGCAACCGGAAATACCAGCTATAATTTGGGAATGCACAATTGTCCCGTAACGCTCTGAAGGTTCACGGAAATAGGGGCGAGTAACCCTGAATATCTCGTGAAGTTCTCGGCTCGAAGCACCCAAGGAGAACTGGTTTCAACTCATCATAGTCACCTAGCTGTTCACGATACGGCATTCCAAAATAAAAAGCAGAATAATCAAATGTCCCTGAAAACAGCAAAACACTGCCGAATTCAATAATATTGCTTGAAGCTGTTTTAAAGTCTACAGGTTTTTCGAAAATTCTTCAGTGAAGAATTAACCACGAGAAGAGTTATATTAACTCGTACATATAAAGTAAGAGAAAGAAAACGTTTTAAATATTATAAATATCGTCATTATATTAGCTAAGCTATAGCTTATAGCATTATATTATAGCATTATATTAGTTTAGCTATAATCATTATATTAGCTAAGAAATGAATGATGTCTTAAAATAATATTTAAAAACGATGAATATTGTTACAGAGACCTACTTTCATCACCCTTCTTGAAGTTACTCACGCGAAACATCCTTGTTAATAGATAATCCTATAATAAATGCAGCCTACGGAAACTTCAAGACACTTCAAATTCTTCTTGCGAAAGAAATTGCAGCAACGTTCAACGGTGCTATAAAAATATGGCAAACGTTTGCGAGCGTTTATCCACTTGCGATATTCCAAACGACTACAGGAGAAGTTAAATATTTCTTTAAAATGAAAATGCTTCCTGGCATCAGAAGTTAAAGAAAAAGTGACTCCAGTACTTGAAGAAAAAAAGAAAATAATTCAAAGTCGGATAATTCCAAGATTAAAATATCCCTCTAGTTGAACCATGACTACGACAATCCTGGACTCTAATCTGACTGCAAGATTTCAGTGAAGGGACAACTTTGTGTCCAAGAGTTTCCCTTGACGAGACTCCCTCGTTATTATTCGCCGCTGCGAGCCTCTACTCTAACTAAAGAGAGACTTCAGAGTGCAAGACAGAGCTATAGGTAGAGAGAGCAGCAGTACCAGCAGCTCGAACCGCTCACAGCTAAATATATCTCTCTCTCTAGAGTTACTCAAGGTCACAGCGCTTGGATTGGCCCACGATAAAGCGCAGCTCCGTACCCGTCCCTCGACTGCCCGGCCTTATGCTTCGTTCGCACACATTCTGCCGCGCCGTGGCCCACATGTCACTTCGCGACAATGTCGTATACCAGCCGCATCGGGTACACGTGTTCGATCGAACGCAGCAATAGTCACTCCGCATGCGAGCCGTATTTTCAGCCACGATACGTTCCTATATAGTCACGTCTACACCTTTCGATCTTTTCCCCATTGTTCTGTTTCATTAGTCACAATCGCAATTTCGTATTAGTCGCGATCAAAATTCTGTATTTTCGTTTCACTCACGCTCTGTCGTTTCTTGGAACGTTTTTCTCTTTAAATCTCACGGAACACTTTCGATATCTTTCAATCATCGATTTTTTAAATCTTTACTACTTTTGCATTTTGGTTTTAAAGTAGAGTATTTTATGGAAGTTGATTCTTTTTATGAATAAAGTTGCCTATTTTCTTTAAGTTACATATTAAAATTAGGTATTTCTGAGAAATATAAATTACAGTAAAAATAATGTGTGTAATAAAAAGAAAGATATTTCGGAGGTAGTATCATTTTAGCCCGTTCAGGGAATATACGATATATTGCATACGTGATGTTATTATTATTCTATGAAGCACGTATACTGACTTCCGGGTAAACCATAGACACGGAAAGAGAGTGTGACCTGTTGCTGACGACAAATAATTGGCGAGTTACAGGTCGCTCTTTAGAAACACCAACAGAAAGGCGTAGAATCTATGGGGCGTATGTTCCGTAATAATGTATACGCAATGTAGAATCTTACAAACAATGGCGTAGACTTCAATGCAGCTTAAGTCTATTATAAAATTATTTACATTCTACTAACATCATTCGTTTGCGAGATTTCTATTAATCCTGCTACGTTCTTTAAGTTTTATAAAAAAATCATAGATTAATATTTATGATTTTTTACTTTAACGTTATGTTACAGTTTTTCTTAAAACATCAAATATCTTTTCATTCATTTAAACGATAACGAAATTACTATGTAAAGATTTAAAAAACGTAACAAAGTTAACAAATAATACCAAAAGATTTCAATGACACAAACGACGAATACTCGAGTATGAAAACACAAAGAGAAAACGTATCGTGAGATAGACAATTCGTAATGCTTTCAAAAACTATTCATTCGATTTGGACAGGGATGTTCCGAGGTTCGACGGTGCTGATAACAGAACCAAGCTACACTCGTCCTATAGCTGAATTTGAGGTTAGGTGATTGTCCGGGTGTGCGGTAAGCATCGATAACGACGATAACGGCGCGCTGCAACCTCGCGGCTGTAGCAACACGATCTGGCAACCCTGGAGCGGCCAGCAGTGCCGGGGTTGAATTTCAAGCGCCCGAGGGACAGAGGGGGTCGGGTCTCTCTCTTTTGTATAGGGGGCACGAGGGCTTCACCGATGCTCGGCACATAACGGTGAGTCGACGGCCATGATGCGGGGCTTATGGCCGGCTGCCTGGTTCTGTTGTCTGTTAAAACGCGCTCCAAAAGAAAACCAACCTTTCTCTTCGTCTTCCTCCTCGGCCCCGCCCCCTCTTTCCCCGTAAAATTACGTACAACTTACTCTAGGCCTACGGGGTTGAGTCCTAGTAATCGCTCGTTTCTCACCACCCGAATATTCCCCCGCGTATTAATTATCAGATTCCGTTTTCCCCATGGCCATTTAAAATACGTAAACGGCAAATTCACGCACACGCGATCAAAGATTGAAATCGCAAAACGATTGAGTTTTAATTTAGGGAGACATTTTCCGCTTTTTAAATTTTAAATACCTTTTGAGTAGTGGAAGCATTGAGGAATGAGTGTCTTAATATTTTCAGTTTGATCTTTTAAATTAGATGATCTTTTTCATTAAAGGAAATTGTTCTTAGATTTGAATTTGATAATTTTTGTATGAAATATTAGTTTTTAATTTTTAATTTTTACTGATGGGTAATTTATGGCAAATATATTTCGAGATATATACTTGGTAAACTGAGGGTCCAGTAATTTGTGAAAATGGAGTTACCTGTTATTGAAGATGAGTTAATCTTTCGTACAACCCCCGACAGTAAATATCGGAGTATCTGTACTATTGTTCATGCGAGCATAGCTAGGTAAATTTTAAAATCTTCACCTGCCCCAAGCTTTGGAGATTTTAAAATGATTGACCTTATTGCTTTTGTGATGTAACCCGAAAATAGTATAAAGCAACTCAGAAAATTTATGGACCTATTCTCATTGAAATTCCTAATATGTTATACGAAACAAAAGAATTATGTGTACAGTACTGTCATAAATTTAGTTTACAGAAAACGAACCTATATAATCTTAAGTATTACAACGGCTTTCTTGCCCCTTGCTAATACCGTTGTTTAAAGCCTGAAAATGAGAAGAATATAGCCGAAAAAGATTTAACTGTTCAAATTTTATAATTTTCAGATGCTTTGAGTTTAGGATAGCAATTTGTGATTGTAAAGTTTCGAAAGATTCTCGGTAAGTTTCTTCGTTCCTGCTGTGCAGAAGCACCGACAATGGAAAGTTACCGAAGCGCAAGCGCTCGCTCGGCACTTTCCACCAGTACACTCAACCGACCGTAGCAGCCATACAATGCATTGGTGGTAGTGCTGCTGACATTGGTAGTGAGCCGTTCGCTATGGTACTCATGGGCATGGGCTGGCGGTGAAGCGAGATCTCACAACGAACACATCGGTATCGTCGACCAACACCAGTTTGCCGAATGATTATACGGCAGCACACTATCGCACGGCGTAGCATGTGGTATATGACGGTATAAGGGGTATGCTAGATACAATGAACGTTCGTTCACTTACGTATATACGTATATTCAACATAGCAGAGACAAACCCTTACGCGAGATATACATATATAAGAAAAGTTTTGAAGAAACGGCCATAAGTTTCCCTGTTGCTTGCAATTTTGCACGACGGTCATGGACAATAGCAACAAAGATGTAGTGGAATGCAAAATTAACGGTTTGCGAGAACAAAGGAAAGAATAACTAAAATTAGACAAACCCGATTTTTCAAATTATTTTAATTACTAAAATATTTGATGAATTTTATTTTGGCGAAGCAAAATACGAGAAATGTTAGAAAATATTTTAGAATGAAATTTACAAAAAAGAAGCTGCAATTTTATAGCACGTTTTCTTAATTGAGTTTCAACTCGTCGATTCGCAGAACGAACGTCATTAAGCTCGTAAGCACGGAAGTACAGCGCGCGTGTCATCGCGTTTACAAAATTGTGAAATCGCTCGTTTCCCAACGGCTCCGGCATCCGTCTCGTGATCTTCCTCCGCAAGCATAAAAAAACACGTTTACCTCCTCTACATTTTGCAAGCGACCAATCGTCGAGCATTTGGGAGCGTTCAAAGCACACGGAGACTTTTTGAAAATGTTCGTATCCCACAAGGGTTGCAAGAGTCTCCTTTCCTGCATATGCCCTTTTGTGCGTGTTCGAGCCACTTCTGGCGTACATGTATATCCGTAGACCGTGACGCGTTGCACACAAGCCCCGTCCCGTGTATGCGAGACCCCGTCTACCTACACGATTTAATCTCGCTTGGTATAGAGCGTGACGGTGTGTACGCACGTAAAAGGACACACACAACGTTATCGAGCGTTGTGTTGAAGCACACGGTGTGTGCCAGCCGTGCTACGGCACCACTGGCGCGCCTCTACCCCGGCTTTAGCATCGATTTCCAGTCGGACGACCCAGCGCGATCGAGCGAACGGTACGCGCCTTCACGAGGAGGTACATATCGAGCGCATCCGCCGCTCGTGGGAGTCCGCGAAGAGGGGTCGCAAGAGAAATAATACAGTTTATCGTCGAAGCGACCGACGAATTTCTGCGTAAAGCATTATATATGATAAAACGCAATCCATTGCTTCTATTCCTTCGCTTTACGTATTAGGAAGGATAGGAAAGAGAGAGGGGCAGAGCGAGTGGGAGCGAATCTACGTAGAGGGGAGATAGGGTCGGGCGATTTAGTAGTAGTATAGAGTCCCGAGAGGCAAGAGGAAAAGGGGACGAGCAGAAGACAGCGAAGGCGCTGCCCTCAGTCGGTCGTCCGCTTTACTACAGTCAGCATACACAGAGTAGAGCAAGCGATTGCCTATACGTAGTCTTTGCCTAAGCGCGCACTACACTCTGTGTGTTCCCGTTTTTCGAGTGAAGGCTTCGAGCTTCGTTCTGCCCGCTCTTTCGCTCGGTCGGTCGGTCGGTCGGTCGGTCGGTGTGATTGTGAGTGTATGTGCGCGCGCGCACTCACACGCGCTCATCCAAATAGAGACGGACAAAGAGGATAGAGAGAGAAAGACAGATACAGAGTGTTGAGGAGTCGTGCAGAGACAGGCGCGCGTACACAGCCATCGAACGTGGTGATTCGTACGGAGGCGGACGTGCGATAGAGCTAAAAACCGAGGCCGTTTCTTGCGAAGAAAAAAGACACAACGTTGTCCTTTTTATCTTCTGGTCATCAACGTCACACTGTTGCCGTCGATGAGATCGTCAACGGGTTTTCGTCATCAACGCTTCAGCGTAAACTTTTCCTGCTCGACACGAAGATACACGAACAGTTACATGGGAACAGTCCGTACAACAACCAGTTCTGACAAACGGGAGGATCAAAGACGATCGTGAGTAAATAGAGCGAGAAAGAAGGGGGTGGTACGTACCCTTGCGGAACGCGCGTGTATAGTATCATCCGCGCGACGGACGATTGAAGTACGGGAGAACCGTCGTGTGTATTCCGAGAGTTCCTCCGTATATCGGTGCATACGTGCGTGTACGAGGACTACTGAGAGAGGTGGGGGCAGGTAGACTCTATACTTCGCGGACATCCGGCGGGGAAACCGCATGTATTCGTACGAAGCTCTCTGAGAGAGCGAGGGAAAAAAAGAGGAAGGATCTGCTGGCGCCGAGGGAAACACACGGGTGTTCTCTCGGGTGCTCGACGAAGAGACTTCAGAGAGGAGAAAGGAGGTTCTTTGCGTTCCGATTGCTCACGTATCTTACACGTTCTCCTTTTTGTCCAGCTTAGACCGAGCCAGATATATATATCATCGCTTTTCATAGACGTGGTATAGAATATTAGAGAATTCTGTTATTTATCGTAATCCTCGTATCGTTGATCCTCGTGTGTGCGTGCCCGCACGCAACGGTTGAAATTTTCGGTACAAATAATAAGGGTGGTGGAAAAGAGGTGGAAGGACGTGACGGCGAGAGAGAGAGAGGCGGAGCGAGGGATCAAGGGGGAAAGAGAGAAGTGAGAAACACGCCGAGCAGTGCTGCTCCCTATTGGCGACGTCGAGTCGCGCTCCCCACCCGGGACAGTCGAACGAGGTCCGAAGGCGAGTTCTCGGCGTGTAACTACGGTGATTTTCCCTTACGAGAGTGTACGCACGAGACCTCGTAGCTCTGCAGCACATCACGCGTTCCGCGTAAACATCTCTCGACTTCACGATATATATCGGTGTTTTAGTATTAAACTAGAAACGTCAATCCTGGGAAATACAGTGAAGAAATATCTTTCGGAGGAAATCGAAAAACAGCTAGAAGGAGAAAGAGACAGACGGAGAGAGAGAGACACTGGTAGTGAAGTCCGCTTTACACGCGTGCTATCGTCGATAATTCTCTCTTTCGGAACGCGATCAACTCTGTGTGTGCGCCGATCGTGAACGCGTCCCACGCGTGTGTCGCGTATCACCGCCGCCGGTGAAACCAAGAGAATTCGAACGAGTCAGAGGGTAAAATAGGATTTCTCGCGTGGTCGGTCCTCTCCCGTGGCACGCGCGGAGAGGGGTGCACGAAGAAGTGAGAGAGGGAGAAGGAAAGAAAGCGAGACACCGCTCGACGAGGATAGAAAAGGAAGAAGAGAAAGAAGGAGGGACAGAAAGTGTTGAGGTGAGCGACGAAGACGTGTATAGTGCACAGAGGCGCCGGTGCTGCGCCCCAACGGCCGTTCGTCGAAACTCAGTTATCACAATGGCTTCCGTGAAAGACACAGCAACTTTCTTCGCGGAGGGTACAGCGAGTCAGTTCGAACACGTCTTGAAGCTTTATCCGCAGGCCCTCAGACTCAAGGCCGATCGGAAGACAAAAAAGCCCGAAGAACTAATCAAGTTGGACAACTGGTAAGTTCGATATAACGTTTGATATTTCGTCGACATATTACGCCCGATACACACGGGCCCTCCTTTTCAACGAGGGGCTTCCACCACGGGCACACACGGGACAATGAACCCGTGGCGCGCCAGTTGCCACCACATACCGCATGTTGTGTGTGTTACCCGTATGGCCCCCTCGTCGGACCTAGCTGCAATTTCAGATAGTATATTTACTCTCTCCTATTCCCATGATCGACGACGATCGCCAGAGCGGCGGCTTCGAAACACGGTGGCCGCTAGATCGCCTTTTAACTAGTCGTAGAAAGGATACATACTCGTGTTGTCACGTGGTGATTCTATTAACTCACTTTTTTCCTCTTTACTTCCTTTTTCTTTGACAATAATACAGTATGATATCTTGGTTAGTTTAGTAGTAGTAATTGGATATTTAATATGGATTTTCGCCACGATAATATCGACCTAGGAATTTTCGTGGGAATTTTGTGCCACCTCATCGAGGAAGTTTCGACGTTGCCATTACGATCTCATGTTCTGCTATTGTATTTGGTGTTGTTTCGTGTGACAGCGTGTTTAAAAATTTTAGAAAGAATGTTACGATGCACGAAAAAATAAGATACAATTTCTTCTAAATATTTTTCTGTATTTACATGAATGTTAAATGGATTTTCGAGCAAGCGTCGCGCTGGCAACGATGCCAGTGAAAGAGGCGACTCGCCGGCGTCGCTTTCACGGCGTCACACAACTACCTTGACTCGTTCGGACACGATTAACGAACCTTTCTCCACTCTTGTTTTCGCAATTCTTTTTTTTCAATGGTTGGTTCATCTAGCCTATATCCTCATTTCTTTTCCAAATCAAATGATTAACTCTTTGAAGTTTTACGATACGCAACTTTGACCCTACCCTATAGACTATTTTTTTTAGCACCAATGATACACTCTTGCATCTTTTATATTCAGTACGATTTTCGCATGTTTACACTATGTGAAATATCCTAAGATGTTCATTTAAATATTTTCAAATATCTAACTCAGGATCATAATATTAGACATTCAAACAAAAAATTTCAGAAATTCTATACTTGCAACTGTTTCGCAAAATTGTATTTACTCAGCCAGGTTTTTGTAGCAAATTTTGGGTGGTAGCATTCTTTACAAATGTATTTTCGATAATACACATAAATTGACTTACTGCAATGTATAAAATTTGTACGTTTATTTTCTCTACGTGAATAGAATTCGCATGTTCTTTATCAATAATTTATTGCTTTTCAGATTCTTGAATATTTAAAATCTATTGTATAATATCTATTGATATTCCTAAAGTTGTACAAGATAATTGATTACCCTTTTTGGAACTACAAACGCTATCACTAAACATTTTCAGAATTTTCTTTTAATTATTTATTCCTTGCCAAATTTTAAATTATACATAATATTCGAATCAAATGTGACATTGCTAAATCCAAAATCAATGTATATTCTTCCTGCGGAAATCGTTTTCTCACGTCTTTTGTCATGTCAAATAGACTTTTTGTTCCACAAACTGGAGTCTTTTGTGTATCCTGCTCTGACCTATACTTCTTTCTATTTAAAATTCAACTTATATTTTCTTACCATGCTTTCGTAAGTTATATACGTTAGTGTAATATTTTTCGCACAAGGGCAATTTTACAAAAGCTTATAAAAGGAATCTCTATTTATTTATGTATTTACATGGAAAATTTTATTATGTGCCATTGTATGATCATGATTGCGAATTCAACTAGGTTAACTCGTAAACTGGTATCATTGAGTCATTGGGGACTATAACAATTTAAGGTTAGATTACTTAATTTTTTGACTTTTTAACTTAATCTAATTCTATTATACCGATCTTTATCATGGAGAATGTAAAGTACAAAATAAGATAAAATACCCCAAATTTTAGTAATGTAACATAAATTATCATAGTTTTCCATGAATCAACACAGCTATTTGAGGTTAAAATATGTGTGTGTATTTCTAGATCTGTAATTAAAAACTAAACAGTGTCCATTGTTGACAGCCGTCAATTGGTTTTATGTCATAATGTTCTTTTTATGTTAAACAGTGTCGATAATATTTTTGACAATAATTAATTGGCAATCGTTTGATGTAGATTCTTATTATTAGATATGCTTGCTGCATAAAATGTAAATTTTAACTGAAAGAATAGTCCTCCACTATCAAATATAACAGAGCACTGTAAATTGTGAAGTAAGGTTATGTCAATATTGTCCAACTTTGTTTTATTTTATTCATTCACGGTTTAATTTCACGCACGGAGATCTAAAGGTTTGTTACACGTGACAAACGTACTTTAATTCGTTATTACGTTCAACGAAACTTGTTTAATTTGATAAAATATTTTTAGGTTAGAGTTGCGGGATTCCATAGAAAATCAATGCAAGACTATTTTTCTTTTTTCAGAAATACTGCTTGATATAGGAAATTTATATTTAGCGAGAATTTGGATACGAATTTATTCGTTTACAAATTGATAAATTACTTATCGCGTATAGAAATATGTAAGTTCTGTAATTACCAAGTAAACAGTAAAATTAACGTCTATTAGCTTTTACTATATCGAAAAGAATTTCGATGAACATTGTGTTTAAAGTTAACAAGAGCAATAATTTATGGTCACGTGATATGATGTCGAAAAATACGTAGTAAACACGTTATCAAAGGACATAAATAATGTAACATGTAGTATTTTGTCAAGTTACAAATATAAATAGTTAATTGTCAGAAGATAGGATATGTAATAAATATTTCTAAAATTGAAGAAAGAGGTTTATCGTAATGCTTCACAACTACTTCAATTTCTTCATATTTCGTAAAATTCTGGAATCTGAATGGAAAGAGAAAATCCTTGGAATTCGTTTTATAATCACATTGTTGGCAAGCAAAATTTAATAATGGGAATAGACCGGAAAAAGTAGCAAATGAAACGTTATGTTAACACAATGTTTGCTCTTAATGAGATAATACACACATATATATTTCTCTATTAACACATTGCTGGTTATTGGTGGTCATCCGTGACTATTATTAGAGAATGATTTTTGAAATTGGTCGAAACATTTGCATTAAATAAACAGTTATTAAAAAGTTGAAATTGTTCGAATGCTTTTTGACTTCTTTAATATTTCACATTGTTAGTATTCAAATTATTGACAATTTTACAAACGTAACTGTTTATTTAGTTTGAATATCTCAATTAACGTTTAGTATGGGTTATTCAACATTTAACTCAAAAACATTTGTCATATATGGTTATAATTATTATAACGAAGATTAATAGCTTGGAAATTGTGAACCTTATTATTAAGTATTAATATTTCTACTAATTAAATACCAATTACGTATCGTGCTGAAAAATAATATCACTACGTCGCTATTGATGAGACACAATCTTCACGTAGCATTCAACGTGTGCATATATCAAAGTTGAACGATTTTCATAAAATTAAAAATTGTATCATTTTTCATTTAAGAGCTTCGTCCGTATACCGAATATTTTACCTCCGAAGAAAATTACCGACTTGGCTTACAAAGCGTCAGCAGCAGCCCCTTAAGAATCAATCCTCTCTCGTTACACAAATTACCAAAGACAAGGCGTTGGATAAAGCTCGTTTATCAAGACCGACGCGCGGAATTTGGAGCGTGGAGACGATAAAAACGAGGATTTATCAAGGGGAATCCGATTTGTCTGGTTCTACTGCGAAATTATAGAACGCAGCTCGATGTAAACTCGACTGAAATTCGGAGCGAAATGCCTGGAACCGGGACAGTTGCCGTTGACGAGGCGTCCGCGAGCGACAACGAGGTTTCCACGGCGCGTGCTTCAATTCCACTGGCGTCACGTCTGGCTTAATTAATTAAAGGCAGGTTCGAGACTCGTTAAATTCCACGTTACGACTTTTTAGTCTTTCCTACGACGACCGGGAATCGGGCAATAATAATGGAATCTTTACCATCCACGATCGTCTCGCGTTCCGCCGTTTAATTATTCATTCTCTGTTCGATAGTGCCCTCTCTTTCCACCCTTCCCCACCAATTTCCCTTTGTTTTTGTTAATTCCGCATAGATCAAACTAGCGTCAATCTGTCTTCGTTTCTCTGCACGTCCCCTTTGACCAATCGTTCGCTCGTTTTCCTTTTCATTTTTTCTTCTTTTTTTTAACAACCTATACACACCTTGGAAAACTTATCCGTGCCAGTTAAACGAGCGATTACGATAAATTGAATTGTTGGCTTCGGGGAAACGCGTCTTCTTTGTGCCTGAAAGGGGATGAAAAGTCCAAGAACGGTATTTCTCGGTACTTCGCTATTTATCATAGCTAAATAAATCTGTGATTTTCTCTTTATAATGTTTTCATAAAGAAATATTTTTAATACGGTGAAAAAAATCTAAGGGGACGTTAACCCTCTGTAAACAAATTGGATCGTTGATGATCCAAGAAATTTTATCCTTGGATCTTTTGTTCCGGGTTTTCAAATTTATTTACTGTAGCACAGACATTTATAAGCATCCCAGAATTTTATCAGACTTCTGGAGAGTCTGGAGTAATAGGAAAATTAGGTTTGCACCCAGTTTGTCTATGAAGTATGGAAAATTATGTTTGCCTGCGAAGAGTATATATGAACAAAGAGGTCTTCAGTATCTCTAAACATGTTATAGATTTCAGTCACTTGTTTTTATTTAGCAAAAACCTATAGAAATCTTTCAAAACAACCACCATATAATTAATAAGCGTTGAGAATTTCTCGTGACAAAATTTCCTATAAAAATAATTTCATCTAGAAGAAACGTCTCACTTGGGGATTGCGATTCTTAAATTTACAAGTCGAGTTCTATGCCTTTATTCCACGCTAAGGAAACGAATGATTACGATAAATTTAATTGTTGACTTCAGAGAAATACATCTGATCGTATCTAGAAGAGCTGAAACAAGGAATCCATTGAGCATACATATTCCAACGGAAGTCAATGGATGGATACAGTGGTAGATGAATTTACTGGACCATTTATTGTTACTATTATTTAATACATGTAAGAGAATAATTTTCAGTGTGGTTTTTCTTATTGATAGTTAACTGGAAATTTGCAACTTCGCGATCGATGTGGAAGTGGAGAGGCTTTGCTTGCAGTCCTCTTCTAGCTGAAAGGCGGAGGGGAATGGTACCGTTGTTTTCATTGCTGGCAAAGCTTGTTTACGTCAAGGCTACTTTTCTACGGCGTCCACCGATGCCTTGTCATCGTTACGCGATGTATCTGACTTCCTCGAATCATGTTCAGTGAGCGAAACATGGTAAACGAATTGTGCATCAGTGGGAATTGCTCTGGGAGATGGGATATTTTGGAAGAAGTGCAACTTATAGTGTCTCGTTAATTGGCTTATTAATTGGCTTACTTCAGGGTTACTTATAGTGGCTCACGAAAGTATGTGAACACTCACCATAGTGAACTCGAATACTTAACATAGAGACTCGTTCGATATTTTTGAAATACTAAATTTGAAAGAATTTGAAGTATTACATAGTTGATATACGTAATTGATATATTATATCTAAAACTTGCTGTATATCTAGCGATCGAATTTTCAAGTTTCTTAAATACTTCTCCTTTATTGAATTACTTAACATATTTGTAGACACATGCCCAAAATTTGGAGACTTTTACTCATTCAATAGTTCTAACTAGTCTAATATGTTAGTCCTAGTTAATGTGAAGTCATAGTTTCAGTTTAGTATTTCATTATTCTAAATTACTTGATATATCTAAAATGTAAATCGTCGATAATAATTGAATATTTCTAGGTTCTAACTTTCTTTAACATCTCACCGTTGTAAATATCCTACAATACGTTTAGTGTACCTGAAATTAGAGCCTTAATAATCAAATACATATTTTCATTATGCAATCTTCAGTGCTTGTTGTATCAAATTGCTTCATCTTTATTCAAACTCGCTTCATATTGTTTATTATACTTTTAGACTCAATAATGCCGCATGTAAACCTAACACCGGGTCCACAAGTTTTTCAAACGTTCCCTCCTATGTGTCCTAGCGATTATTTCTCTTTTCATCGTTTGTTTTTCTAACGCTGTAAGGAACAGTTGCGTAATACCACGTGTGCTTCATGGCAAAGAGCCCCAACGATGCAGGTCACAGACGGTTGTATTTTCAAAGTCGGCTTTCTCTTCATTGATACTCTTTTCTTTTGTATCAGCCGAGAATCGCATAGAAGTATACCGCCAAGTAGCTTCTTAAGAAGATAAACTTACAAGGATTGCGGACACGACTCGCCCGTGTCACTCGCGAACTGAATACCAACTCGAGGTGCTTGAATTTTCCTAGCTCTTTTACATTCGGTTAAAGATTACCGAGAACAGTTTTTAAAGTTATTCTATGCGCCGCTGGATGATCAGGTGGATGAAGTGAAAGTTTAGGGAAATACGTTTTCCTTGAGCTGTACGACAGTATTACAGGTGTTACGACAGTAATAGTTTGGTTTAGATTATTTTTAAGTGATACGACAATATTACGAGTATTACTATAATAATAGTCTGGTTTACGTTAGTCTATCTCTTTCGCTATTACAGGTGACTATTCTCGTTAAACGTCAAAATTATCGTATACTAAAAAAGATAACTACATGTATCGTTCTAATTTATACCTACTATCGTTGAGTCATAGGTGATTGCAACTGTTCGAATTGAGTTATTATTGAATTAGATCCTAACCTAATTAGGTTTAACCCTTTCGGCACTAAAGGTGACTATTATCGTGAAACGTGAGTCTCATCGTACATTAAAGGTAACTATATATCTTTTTCATTTACAGTTAGCATCGTTGCTTTGTAAGTGACTATTACACTTTGACTAAGGTTATGTTATATTTAATCCTTTCTACTTGCTATTAAAGGTGACTATGTATAGTTAGAGAATAGCGAGCTCGTGGTAAACTAAAGATAACTACAACTATTCAACGAGTGTTCACTATATATTAAAGATGACTATAATCGACTAACATTGAACGCTCGTTATAACCACGTATGAATATAGTTACACAAAGTTGAACTCTTTCCATAGTAAAATATAACAGAATGATTATAAACGAAGACACTTACACGACATCTTGAAAGATAAGTTAACAACTCTGGTTGAACACAGCATAGCATGCTATTTTCTGATTTGCTTTCCTTTGTTCAATTTGCATTGTTATGCAATATGTTTACACTAACATAAAATATAGTCTCATGACTCAGTTGTCTCGTGGACGTAGCTAAAGGATTAAAGTATTTCATTTCACTTTGTATCTTATATTTTACGTGGTAAAAATTGTTAATGACCTTCGTCGTGTAAAATAAAGAATACAGGGTAAAGTAAAATCTAAATCGAACTGCGATAGTCATCTATAAATCAAAGAGTTAAAGGGAGATACTCTAGCTTTGAATCCCATAGGATCACTGACAAATGATGTGAGTGCCAAAACGAAGATCTTATGTGTAAACAAATGCCATGTGCTTGTTCATTTTGGCACTCTGGTTAGCTCTATTTTGAAATTGTTCTGAAAGCTAAAACAACTTACTCCTAGCACTTACAGTGTTTACTGCTATATACCTATAAAATTTTATGGACGTAGCTGTTCCACTTATGCTTATGTATTTAATTAGATAATCCAATGCGAACAGATGATTATTATCGATATACGACTGTGTACACTATATGTCTTGCACTGGATATGCGATGGAAGAAAGAATCTTCGGAGTGAATTTTGTAGAATAAAAATAACAAGCCTCTTTGTCTCTTCAGTGGCCCTGGGAAAAATTGTTTTATGTCAAATGATTAATTCTTTTGTCCCGTTTAATTTAAAGAATAAGTCATAGAAGAAGAATTTAATTTTAAAACCAGTTCAGTCAATTTAAAACGTTAACCGAATTACTAACTTCCTGTGTTATTTCATAAAAAAGAAATTTATCGAACAATTAATTTACCTTAAAAACCTATGGCAATTTAGGAGAAAAGTAACCTTTAGTTTTTTTACTTAACTCATCTAGTGTCGAAGTTACTAAAGGAAGAGACTTGGGGAAATATCTCGCTAATCGGGATAGAAAAAATTCTATTCACGGAGATTAAATTACGCATTGTAGTTACAAAAGCAGGTAAAATAATCACTATAAGTATATCGACTCTTGCACCTCTGGTAATTAGAATTCTTTCTTGAAGAAGGGACAGGTGAAAAGCAACGTTCGCGAGGTTGAGAGACCGCAACTTTTTGCTACGGTCAAATTACGCTTTTCCGGTTTGCAGTTTGAAGAAACCCGAGGGCAACAGGATACTCAGGTGAAGAAGCAGGGAGAACCTTTCACGACGTGACGAGGGAAACACGCGCAGAATGATCATCGCGATCTATTCGCCTACATTTTCCTATATCATCGGGTTTTCCGTTAGGTGATACACAAGTTCGCTTCGTAGAAATATTTTCGCTGATTCATTCGTTCGTCAAAGCGATGAAAACATTGGGGTCAAACGGTTAGCGATCGAACATCGAGCTGTAGTCGATGTGGTCATTGCTGCTCGATTCCTTTTGTGCTTGTAATTCTAATAAATATCTGTTTCATCGTCTTCACGGAGTTTCTATGGTCCCGTCGATTTCGTCAATCGTGAACTATGGGAATGGGCGAGTTTCGACAGTTTGGTCACCGATTTTTGTTGTGAAGTTACGGTTGCAGTGGTTCTCAACTTTGTTTTCTCGTAAGATTCCTTACTTTATCGTGGTTTTTATTTCATCGTGTTTACGGAAATAATTTTAATCTTGTTAGAATTTTAACTGGTAGAAAATTTGGATATAAAATTTTGACAACGATAGACGTGTCGGTTATTCATTCGGAAGAACAATCGCAAGATAATCTTTGTAAAATTAAGGTGCTGCAGGTGCTCAGACCGGTTCTCCTGACATTTCTAGTCTTATCGTGATTTTTGGGAATATTTTTAAATATTTTATTGGAATCTTAGTTGGCAGATTCAAATGTACGTTTATGATATAATTCTAATTGCGAATATTTTTAATTGAGTCAATTGTACCTATGTATCTACTTGGAAGGATGATCAGTTTTCTTCCTATTTGGTGACTTTCTACAGCACCGCTAAAGTTTTCGCGTTACTCTTCTAGCGATAGTTGGGATAATAAGCGAATGATAAACGGTAATACAAGGATATACAAAAGAAATTAGATGATTTTCAGTAACGTTGCATTTGAGTTCAGTGCTTAATGGGCTAATGATAGAAGGATTCCGAAGAAGGAGCAACAAGAGAAGAGTAAGGATACACCTGATCGCGTTAAAGTTGCTTTTTAAGATCTTGTCGTGATTCATGAGTCTCCTGTCCGATTCATAGGTTTCTTTGCACGGATATTGGTTGGGATATCAAGCGAATGACTAAGATATCTTCGCATCTTAAATATCTTACCTCTTCAGCCGTACAGTTAGTAGAGTCTTTGAGAAATTCAATTTGCCAAAAATACTCAGTTATAAAAATCTAGTGGATTCCAAAATGCGAAGTATCAAAGATGTTTAGAATTCACTTCTTCCACTACTAGATACTTTGCACAAACACCTTGAGCAATCAAAACAAACATCCGGAGCACAAGACACGGCCACGATTTTAGAAGTATCATAAATACTTGAACCTCTTGTAACTTTGCAAATTTATATAAACCTTCATCTTCGAAAATTGTCATTTAAAAAATATATCAACTAACCGTTTGCAGTTCTCATTTACAAATTACAATATCAGGAACACGAAAGACCATCTAAAGTACTTATTTAAAAATTCACTTGATCACTTGTATTATAGGTAATATCACAATATCGTAGTTTTACGTAAAATTGTATTCGGGACGATTTGACGCTAATAATATATTAATGGACACGTTTACAGCGATGAGAAACGGTCGTGAAAACGATTGGTGTCGGGACTATTGGGCAACGAGGTGTTTCAAAACGCAGTGAAAATGATCCGCCGTGAAAGAGGAACAGTCCCGTGGATGCGCGTGCTTTCCAGGCTTGTTCTACGTTGGAATTCGCGAAATATTCCCGCGGATTACGGGTAGGTGTGCGCGCGAGGGGGGCGGAAATAAAAGAGGCGAAGGATCGTCGTAAAAGCGAGCTGGAAAAATAAGGCTTGTAGAGTTCTCGCGAGGCACAATCCTCCTCCTCGGCGTTTTAAAGCACGGCGATTGTGTCAAGGTTGTTTTAGCGTTGCGTGGCGTTCTGTGGCGTGGCGCGCGAGAGCCTCTCAAAATGGTTGCGCGGCCGACGTCCTGAAAAGGTTTCGAGCTATGTCTCAAAAGAACCGTCTACACCAAAGAAATGCTCCGTTACGACACTTTACCCGATTGTTTTCTTTCTTCGACTTTCTAGACCTGGACGATCGACAATGAATAACCATGCGAATAATCGCAATCACTTGCATGGTAATTGTAATTTCTTGCTACTTTGATATTTAGATCGTTTGATCTTTTTTATTGGTTTTCTTTTGTTTATGATTCCTTATTGGTAGATCGAAGATTTTTTCTGCTTTTATGGGAAATTTAAAGATTCACGTATGTGTAGAGTACATATCTGTAACTTGGTACAAGTAGTGGCAATGTCAGTATTTATAAGTTGAGATATTAGCGCTTAAAGGTACCTTAAAAAATTCTGCGTTTTTTCCGATACAAAAAAGCAGAGTCGAAGCTTATACTATTTGTGTTTTTTATGTCGACTTTGAACTTTTTACAGAAAGTTTATTGGCATTGACATGTACGAATATAAATAGCCATTTCTGGATAGAATTTGAAGTTGTCTGTGTATATAATTGTTTAGGAACTCAATACCGGGTTTGATTCAATTTTGCAAACAAAAAAAAAAAAAAAAGATATGGCATTAATTATTCTTACCATTTTGAAACTGAAGTTTTGCCATTTTCTTTCTGCTGTTTACCCGTGGTCTTCTCTATTCTATTAAAAATTATTTAATCATTATTTCGTAACAATTTTTATGACGAAGTTTTACTCCAAAGATAAAAAAACGCTGGGAACTCCAAGCATTTTAATACATCTTGAAAAATGAATAAATTCTGAATGGAATATTTTAATGAAGTAAGGTAGAGTTCTCGTCATAATTCTTACTTTGTGAGACAAATCTTTGCCTTACCTAGATCCTACATTTTAATTACGCTCATAAGAGTACTACATGTTTATCAGTTTCACTGTTGAAACAGATTCAAGTTTTTCGACATCTAATAAAATTTTGCGAAACATCTAATATAAACACGTGATATCTATGACTTTTTCTGGAAATAATCGAAATACTATAATTGAAAGTGTATGCTGCATGAATACGTTTAAGAAAATTAGACTATATCTATAGGAACCCATGTAATATACAGTAATAGTTCGTAGTAATTCATATACGTTACGAGTTTGTAAGGTTTTGGAATGTACTTGGTTTATCAGCAAATTGGTTGAAGCTAATTAATAATTAAACGAATACTCGGCGTGCGTTCCTTTTAACGAAGTATTTTCATCCATGTAAAGACATGTGAAATTTCACTTTGAAATCTCGCGGAGGAACGCTCACGTTTGGTATTAATTCAACGATCGACGAGAATCAAGCGAATGGAACTCATTTTTGGGGCTTCTTTTTTCTTATACCTTCCCGCTGTCGAAGCCAGTGGAAAAGAACCAATCCAATATCTCGTTACTTTTTTCTAAGAAAATCATAGACACTTTCTATCTTTATCAACTAGTCGATAATAAATATTTATTTATTCAAGACAAGCAACCCAATACATAATATAATAAAAATAATAGGAAATTCGATTCAAGAAAAAAGGAAGCGGATAAAATAAATTTAATTTAAAAGATTTAATAAATACCAACCAACAATAAGAATAAATAATATGGCATAATCATATATACATATCAAGGTTTATCCAATTCTTAACAGATTTCTATTATTCCTTTCATAGTCTTTAATATCACTCAAATGCTTTTTGTTTGTAAATTTAATTTAAAGCGACCTGAAAAATACTAACCAACGTTAATAATAAATCATATTACATAATTTCACATTTAATTATGTATACATCAAGATTTATCTAATTCTTAACAGATTTCAGTTTATTCTTTTTTATTTTTTTTTCTATTCTGAAATATCATTCAAATACCTTTCGTATGATTTTCAACATTTATTTCAATAAAAACTAAAATTCATCTGCTTCTTACAAGTTCTGGTCGCCGTGAATTTTGGCGAATTATCGTCAGGATATCGTGCAAGGTTTATTTTGCTCGCAAAAGAACTCATTGTATTCTTATCTTCGCTTTATTGCGAAAAGAAGGCAACAAAAGTACCAAAAAAAAAAGGGGGAAGAGAAAGAAAAAAGAACCGTAGAGCAACGACAGTTGAACTCTCGTTTGAGAAATTACTTTTGGCTGCGAGACAAACTAACCGCTCTACGGTTTCCTCGGTGGTCTTTCGCCTTCTTCCACGATAATACTGTTCATTATCGTCCAAGTTTCACCGCAAACCAAAAATCCTAATCTTCAAACCGTTCTATCGCTCTTATACAGCGCGTAATTGGAAACATTCTGGGATCCTTTCTGCAACGTTCTATGAAAATAACAGCGGTCTTTTAAATTTTACTTTCGAAAAAAAGCAAGAATGTTACCTTGATGGAGAATTATTAGTTTTCTTTCATTTCATTCAGGATTCTAGCTGACAGAGGGGAAAAGAAATTAAAGTTGTGTTATTAAAAACTTGAGAAGAGATGCGTTTCTCTTATCGATCGATAAAAACACGCGCAGAATTTAAAAAAAGGATTCGATTCTGAAAGTGTTGGCTATTGGAATACTAAAGTGTTTGATTTTATTCGAAAATTCCGAGCAACGAATCTCCCAGATTTCCGGAACATCATTCACGAATAAAAACTTTCATCTTCAATCCTGAATTATTAAAAATTTTAATTCCACGATAATAACTCGAACTCCCTATATTCTTATTAGTCATTGGAAAGCAACCTCAGCAGCGCAAATAAGCTAATTATCAAGAATACTACTCGTGCATAACTATACGGTTACGTACTATGAATCACATACTGTGATTTATATATCGCAAATTTATACTCGCGAATAAGTAAACAACTACGTGCGAGTAAACAAATGAGAAAATCGAGCTAAGTACATCGAACGTGATTGGGAATCAATCGAACGTATCCGTTCTACTATCGGTCACTGCAATCAACGTAATACGTTAATTACCACCTCCACGATGCTTCACGTGCTCTCTTTCAGACAGTGAACCGCCTAGCAGCCGTAATTCAAGGAAACACGCGTCCAAGTGTCACATTATATGAATGAAATACAAACTATCCGTAACTAAGTTTAGCCGTTCAGCCAAACAGCTGATCTCAGCCGACCTCCGAAAGTACCTACAATAAAACCACGCGAGAGAGTGCTCTCCGTATCTGTCTCTGTCTTTCCCGTTGCATGGCCGTGTTCACGGATGCAGCCTCCGAAGAACAGAGAACTTGTCTCTCGGTGTCGATGACCCGAATAATGGGGACGAAGAAAGAGTTCGCTGGGAAAAAGAGGAAACGTTACCTGAACCGGGACGTTCGCCGCTAAATGAAACCAGATTCTTCAGAAAACGGCATAAAATAATATGAACAGAAAAAGTACTGCTCGGTATATTAGAATACGAATGGTGATAGGCAATGGCTGAGTCAAATACTGAGACCTTAGCATTAAACATTTGGATTACTATGTATGTATAATGAGGATAGCTGGAATGAACGTAATTGGTTTTCAAATGTTTGTTACGGTATCTGTCGAATTTATAATTTATTATGAAATATGCATGGAATATAGTGGGTAGCGTTTAAATGGGAAAATTCCTTATATATTAAATTGAATTTAATTTAATTTAGTTCGTAACCGTTACTCGAAATAAAAATTTTGTAATTTCGCTTTTATCGAAATTAGGAATGTAAAAAAATATATAGATGATAGAAATAGGCGTAGAGTCAATTAGGGATTAATTTTTCCCTAAATTTTGTTGTATTGTTGTATACGCTTTGAATCGGGGGAACACGCGTTTTCTAGTGGAAATCGTCCAACTTAAAAGCGATTTCTTGTTACGATGTTGGTATTTAAATGCATTCAAATTTATGTAATTAAACTGTTGGTCAGCGAAAATTACGTAAGTATTAAATTAAGAAACGCGAAGAGTGAAGATGGAGGTCGATGGTGGATGTGATCAGTTGCAGACGCTTGTATTCGAAACGTTTGAAGCATAGAAGTGCTTAAATTTTAATTCCAATTTTCTGGCTGAACTTTGAGTAATATATTTATTTTTCACATACACTGATACAGACACTAATATAAGTTAGCAGTACGAATATAAAAAGGGAGACAAAATTTTTGAATAATATAACGATGCCTCGATAATTTGTAAAACAAATGAGTCAAAACTTCTATGATTTGTACTTGAGACTCATAAAAAGAATCACCTAACTTTCATAATGAGAAATCTTTCTCCTCAAATTAAAAAATAATTTATTTAATATTTCAAGAATATATGAAGTTCACTAAAGGACATTATTAAGAAATGGAAATCAAAATTATTAAAGTCTGTAAAATTCCATAGTGATTCTGAAAAAAAAAGGAAACAAAAATTATCAGTTGAATTAAAGAGGGATTAAATGGATTAAAAGAGAATGATAGGTTGGAATAAAATTGGAAGGTTTTAGAGAATAGAGAAAATATAGAAATAAAGTAGAAAGATGTTTGATGGAATATCGGAAAATCCGACGTGGAGAACGTGTCCTCGATTTGGCTCGTATTCCATCGCCGATGTCTGCCAGACCACGTGAGCGTCAGTAGGTGGAAAACCGCTTCTTGCGGCTGCATTTTTAATCAGTATTCCACGATTTCTATGTTCCATGATACTGCTGGTTACGTAATCGTTCCCCTGTAACCGTGATCTTGCATACCCTGACGTTCCATTCACGACTGTCTTCGCTTACTGACCATCCGGTGACGTTTTCTGTTTGCAGGTATCAGAATGAGCTTCCAAAGAAGATCAAGTCACGCGGTAAGGACGCGCATCTCAATCACGAAGAGCTCGTGCAAACGATGAAATGGAAGCAAATAGTGAGTCGATATTTTTGTTGGATACTATCCTTTGTTATATTTTGGTTTTCTAACTCTCTATAACTCAATTCTTTTGTTCAAAGTTAATACCAGAACTCAGTCTTTCGTTAATCACTTAGTTCGATTTCTTTAATGAAAGAAGCGTTAGTGTGGTGCTATAGAGAAAAATTCGTAATATTCAGGAAAATTTATATTCTTTGCTTTTTTAACTTATCTTCTCTTATAGAATCATTGCCTTGAAACACACTGTATAAAGTATTAAAGAATCGAATTATTCAAGAACTTTCTACTGCTTTACAGTAGTTTAACATTGGATGTTAACCCTCTTATTATACTAGCGAGTATATGCTTTGAAAAATGTATAGAATTTAAGATTTGAAATTTTTTTTAATTATAGCTCTAACAGTCTAAGCAAGTCTAAAGTTAATTGCTCGCGATGAAATATTTAAAGTTACAAGATATTCAATCTGCGATAAAACGGATTAGATTTGAATGTAATTGATTTTGTCTGACAATGGACTAAAAGATTCATCATTCAGGTCACGTGGAGTTATACAGGGTTGAATGTAATTACAAGAAGAGGAATTAGCTCTTCTAAATGATTAAATTAAAATTGACACTCTGAAATAGTCAAACCTCAATGTAAATATGCTTTTCCAACTGTAAATAAGTTGTTCGATTACGCAACTTGTTAAAGATAGTGGTATACACCAAGTTCATGATTCTTCGCTAAAATGCGAATTAGACTCGTGGATAGCTTGTAGACTCAATCGAAGTTTTACAAGTTTCAAAGTTCATTTGAACAGTATATATGTCGCGCACAACACGAAGATTCCAAATGGGTTTTAATCGCGGTACACGTTTCACTTTGATTATAAATTTTAGTATTCCGACGAAAATAATTTACTGAAAATACAAAAAAAAGAAAAAGGAGATTGGTAATACAAAAACATATATACGAAGGATTAAATTTCTTCTTTTTTTTCGATGTCTCTTCGAAATTTAATCCAACTGTGAACAGCTTAATTCCGATAACAAGATTCGACTTGTATTTCCATACTGTCATTTTAACTTTCTTTCAGGAAATATATTTTTCGTACATACATATCAACTTGTTAACTCTTAATCGAAAATTTTTTAATCAGAAACTTCTACAGCCGTGGAATTAAAAATGAATAAAGACAGATAAATTTTCATTAGATCGATTTTAGTCCTTGTAAATGTACGTACGAATGTAATCTAATCTTTAATAGAAACGAAGCGATATGTAGAAGAATAGAAGATTTTCAAATGTCGACACTATCACGCGCAAAAGATTGGCAATTAAAACATTTCCTATAATTAGCAAGTTAAAAGCTACTAATTAAAATTCAAAAACTAATTCTATAATTTATCGAACGCAACTTGGAAATTTCGACATATGGTGTACTTATGGTGTACGTGTACTTACTACCTTGAAAAAGTATTTCTAAAACCTGTGTATCACCACCATATGCGATAGTAGTATACGTCACAATTTATTTCATACGCGCTGAAAGAGTCGACGAAACAGGAAACGAATACAAGAAGTAACGTTCACGTGGCTTTCGAGTCATTAGTCTAGCAAATCGTGATGTTTCCTTTAAACGTTGGATCTTTTTTTTTATTATTTGCAGCGTGGGAAGTTCTATCCTCAACTATCATATTTAGTAAAAGTGAACACACCTCGTGCTGTGATGGCGGAAACGAAGAAGGCGTTCAAAAAGCTTCCAAACCTTGAACAGGCGATTACTGCCCTCTCGAATTTGAAAGGAGTAGGCACCACGATGGCGTCGGCCCTATTGGCAGCAGCATCACCAGAGAATGCACCCTTTATGGCGGACGAATGTCTGATGGCAATACCGGAAATCGAGGGCATCGATTATACCACTAAGGAGTACCTCAACTTTGTTCAGCACATTCAAAATACCGTCGAGAGGCTGAACAAACAAAGTGAGTGTCTCTGTTAATATACGTTTAACTCACTTATCGTCGATTAATTATCGAACGCAGTATGCTTAGTTAAATTTAAAAAGAGGGAAAAAGAGAAGAGCGATACGTGGAGCAAATATCGAATTGTTCAACAAGTTTTCTCGCGATCTTTCGTATCGGAATTAACAGAAATATAAATGTAATCGAAACGTCCAATTCATAATTCTTTACACGAACTTTATGCATGCACTCGAGATTTTCTCGAGATTTAAATGATTTTTGATAAAGGTTTATTTTTTCATGCATCCCTCGTTTTGATTTTTTTGAAAGAAGCTTTATATCTTAGTCGTCGATAATTCTAGATTCAGGACAATTTGAAAACAAGTTTCACAAATATTTGTAAAACTATTTTATCACTTTAGTATGTAGCTATATGTACATATTGATTATTCATTTCTAAACATATTTCTTTTTCTTCTAAGAACTTTGTGTTTGTCATGATGAAATTACTATATTGGAAGAAAAATAAACAATTTTTACTATTAAAATGTATATATTGGTTTATGTGTGTAGTTGAGATTAGTTAAGTTATTTGATTTCAATTAAATCGTGATGACTAGCAACAGAATCCAACTAAAAGTACTAAAAGTACTCTTTAGAATTTCTAATTTTCTGTTCATTATCCCGCTGACTGGCAGTTGCTTTAATTCGAAATACATAATTCGAAGCTAGTTTATCTTTGATTTGTACGAACAAAAATGAATAATTTATTTTGTATGAACAGAAACTTGTACTAATCACATGGAACTTCGTTTATCCGAACTCCTTATTGAACCGATTAAGTCCACTTATCTTAACACGAATTCCCATTATTTAGACAATAAAACATAAGTAACGAGGAATCGATGAAGTATTATATGAATTGTTTGATCCCCAGTGGATTCATATAGATATAGTTCTCCACTCGAAACGACTTGAATTCGCATAATTCGACTAATCTGAATTTACTTGATCCCCTATCATGATTATATCAAAATCTCACTATCACTCTTGTTTCCCAATTAAATCAAATTGTATAACATCACTGTATCGATTAAATATGTAACTCGAAACGAAACATTAAGATAATATTTCGACGATCAGACTGCGGATATTTATGAAAATTTATATTTTTATAAACAGAATCTAAGAAACAGAATCCAAATCGGTATTGATTTCACCTTTTGTATATTATAACAAGTACAGTAGTATCTCGTTTGTTTGAACGATACTTTCGTTAATATCCGACTAAATAAACTCCTGCCGATTCAATCCGTTTATCTGAATGTCAACTCTTACTATGTGAAGGAAAAATCATAGGTGGTGAAGAAAATAAATAGATATTAATTACATAAACTATCTGTCTTCCGACAAGTTTGTGTAAACGGATTTCTATTGTACTTTATTTTGGATATTTTATGTTTCCGTATATTATCGTGGCTACAAAAAGTACTAGCATAGTAATTTATCTTTAATAGCGTTTGTAGACTATTTAATTAGGCCTAAACATACTAAATTTTATTTAATAATACCTTCAATAATATACCCTATAATATAACTTATTATCAAGTATTATTACCTTCATACAACTACAGAGGTTCCATCCTACGAAAATGGAATGCAAAATTTGATAGAAAGAAATACTTCATTGGAAAATATGGTCATGCGCCAGTACTTTTCCTAGTCACTGCATGCACGTTTCTTCATTGAAAATTCCCATAAATGCATAAAGGTCCGCAGTCTCGACGATTCTTATCGCCTAACGATTAAATATTTAACAGACGTTTGGTTCTTTTTTTTCATTGCAGCGTCGAACGGCAAAACCTGGAGTCCCCACAGGGTGGAACTCGCCCTGTGGACCCACTACGTGGCGTCCGAGTTGAAGCCAGAGCTGTTGGACGGCATTCCAGGCTCCACAGAGAACGGGAACTCTCATCCGCCCAGCAACGGCGAGGCGACAGAACCGTCGGACGACAGCAATCAGGAAGTGGCAGTGAACGGTAAGGAACTAGGCAGTATTGATCCGGCGGCCATCGACGAGAACAGCATGACCACGTCCTTCACCGAAGACTCGATGGATAAACCCGCTACGCCGATTACAGCGGCCGTCGCCAGCGAAGACACGAATGATTCACTCGCCACGAACGACAACGACGACAGCAACAACACGCCTCGACCGACAGACAGCGAGGACACCGAAGACTCGCAGGACGTACAGGAGCCGCCCACCAAGAAAAGTAAGAAGTGACCCACCGCCAGCCAGGGAGCCACGAATACGAGCAACAACGTCAGCACCCTCGTGTCGGCCGCCAATCTAACGCTGATCGCAGCGAGGCGCTTCTAAAAACCGTCAGGGTCACCGATCAGGGTCGCGGATAGTAGACCTGTAGCCTACCATCGCACCATCACGATCGTTTTGATGATTCTCCTTCGCTCCTGCTCTCTCTTTCTCTCTCTCTCTCTCTCTCTCTCTCTCTCTCTCATTCCTCTTTATCCATTTTCTTCCTCTTTAACTCTCTAACTATGTACCTTGCCCATTTCTTTTTTTATTTTTCTTTACCTTCTTTCCATTCCTTTTTCCTCGCCGTGAATTATTTATCCTAGATTCATTAAATTCGTAAGGTTCCCCTTTTTATCTCCTCGTTCCTTCTCTTCACTACATCCAGTATCTTTGGTCTTGTTTCGCCTTCTTTTTGCTATTGTTTGTAGAAATATATCACGAGACCTCGTTGTAAAATAGTGTTACTGCATATATGATGGAAAGTGGAAGTTGTGTATAAGCATCTTGCTGGTCTTTAGATATCAATCGCGCTAGATCGGAGGCAGAAAGAAGAGGTAAAAAGCTCGATATTTCGAAGATTTCCTTCTTCATTATCATCGTTTTTCTTTATATTTTAGTGACTTCCTCTCTGTTCTTTTTCGCGTCCGTTTTATCATATCGACCGATTCTGAACAGGTTCTTTGGGATGATCGTACGATTAGCGTTATTCGCGGCATTTCACGTAACTTTTATACCATGTGATAATAGTGATAGCTACTTTCTTTCGACTCTACGCGAAGGAAACCTCGAGATGACGGAGCTTTCTTCCTTCTTCTGCTGCGCGTCGTAGTTTTTAGGGACTCTGAATATTTCTCTTTTTTCTTTCTTTTTTCATGGAGATCGAAACGAAGTAATTCCACGCGGTTACTGCCTTTTGAACAAATACACGCTCCCCCTCCCCCCGTTTCCGCTTGTTGCGCGATAGCAAAACGACGTAGCGTTTAATTCAAGAGCCAAGACATCATTCCTTTTTACCATGATTTGTATCGGCGTTTTTGAAGGCCACCGAATTACAAAGGGCGATACGAAACGGCGTTGACGCATGTTTTTATCTTCTCCTTTGTTCTTTTTGTCAAAAAAATGAGAAAATGTAAAAAAAAGGAAAAAATCGAAAAAAATACCGTGAATGAGGTGTGCATAGCGAATGGAAAATACAGAAGCGAAGGGAAAGAGAGAGTGGGAGAGAAAGGATGAACGAGAACGTATAAAACCGGGTGTGAGAGAGATATCGAGTAACTGATTCCGTGACCAGCAAAAAAGAAAGAAACAAAATAATAATAATAATAATGATAAATGAGAAAAATGGCGGTACTACACACACCGATCACAATGATAATATTACTATTAATAATAATAATTATTATTATTATAATTATAATACCGAATCATTACCATAATTTATATATCTAAACAAGAAAAAAAACTGCATGTCAGAATGATGCATGGATCAAACCAAATACCTTGTAAGTAAAAAGATACTTTAGAAACAAATAAAAATAACGCTTTTTTGAGTCCACCAAGAAAAACAAATACGAGAACGAGTGGGCGGTCGGACCTGCACATACATACACATAACTACACACTGATTCGCGCGCGCAAAACCGTACACGAATACCTGTATAGAATGCGGCCATGATAGTAAGTTCGAAGACTAATAGAATGAAGGGACAAAGACACCACACGTATACCACATCAAGGTTTTCATGTACAGGGATTTAACTAGTATTTTTGCATTATTAAGGATTATTAATTGTCCGAGGGAAGACGGAGCCGCGATGACGAATGCGAACCGAGGAAGAAGGGGTGAATGACGACGATGACGGTTATTGGACGGTTGACAGACGAACAATATATATCAATAACAAACCTAAGACAGGAAAAAGAAACGATTAGGCAAGATAATAAAAGTATAATGACGAACTTAGGAGGAACTGAGGAGAGAGTGAAAGTGTTTAAGAGCGAGTGCAAGATTGTGAGAGTGATAGCGAGAGAGGAACAGAAAAATAAAGTAAACCACTATAGCTTGATCAAGAACGTTCATTCAAATTTTATACATATATATATATATATAATATGCATATATTGTATAATGTATATATATATATTGTATATATATTATATAATATATATTTGTAATTTAGAACAGCGTGGTCAGGCTACTTTAGATACTGACCCTATTATTAAACGATACACACGCCATTGTGGCAGCTATGCACTTGTTTGGCTGCACTAGAATAAAGAAAAAAAAAGGAGAAATGGAGGAAGAGAAGCAACTGACGCAAGGGACACACCGACAGTGAGAAATCCACCCCTTCGCGCGAACAGTTCGAATTTCTGCTGTATTATCGATGATTATTATTATTATTATTCCTGGTGAATTTTTATCTTAGTACGAAGCGCGTTAAGACGGGTGTTCCATACGAAGCAAATCGGTATGACAAATCGTTGCGGCAAATCCGGCTTGATGCGACGCGGAGTAAAAAATGTCACTCTCGACGTGTCAGCATCGTTAGTAGTGGCACGGGGACGATTTTTACATCGTGAGGCGATCTTACGAACTAATTCGTCGGCTGACATGCAGTGAATTTCTGCGAATGAACGCGACGGTAAATGAGAAACAAAGAGGGACATGGATGAATAGGAAGCAAAGAAAGAAAGAATGCAGCAAGTATGAATCTACTTTAACGAAGAGAGAAAAACCATAGTGATCCGTTCTATTTATTTAGCGCCTAATTTATTTCGTATCGATCGTTTCGTTGGCAAGGAAAGAAGATATATAAAAATAATATGATGATATATTTATATGTATATGAATACATAGACACGTATGCGTGAGAGAAGCCCCCCCCCTCCCCCCGCTCCCCTCCTAAGTATTTCGGAATTAGAAGAAAAGGAAAAGCTGGGGGAATACAGAAAAAATGTATGAACGTATATTTTTTTGTCCTTTTTTTCTCTTGCGATAATTAGAAAGTAACTCTTAAGTAGTGATTAAATTGACGGTGATGACTATAAGATTGCTATACATATTTGTGAAGTACGAAATGGCGATTGATTATAATACTATGATGATGATGATGCTGATGATGCTGTTGATGCTGATGATGATGATGATGATGATGATGGTGATGATGACGATGAAGAAGACAGTTATGGTTATGATTATAATTACGATCATTATTATATTATTGCTGCTATTATTGCTATTACGAATGACTGCGAGCACAGTTTTTATTATCTTATAAACGTAAACGGATTAATGTAGCGGAGTTGTTTGCTTTTTTTTTCTTTCTTTTTTTTTTCTAAACGCCTGATAAATTATTATTCTCGCACGTAATTATACGAGACATTCCACACTGATTTCTTCTTGTTCTGTGTTGTTTCTCTCTTTTTATCATCGCTATTTTTTCTATTTCTCTCATTCTTTCTTCTTCTCTCTTCTCGTTTGTTCTCTTTTACGTCGGGAACGAAAGAACATGGAATAACCGAGAGAGAATCGCGGAAGTAAAAACACTTATGAACCGATACACTGTGAAGAAACGATGATCTCGCGACAAAGTTCCGCGTCCCACGCAACACTACCAACGACATCGTCATTCCGTCAAAGCACTATTTCTGCTTCTCACGTGTACCACGCGTGCTATAAAAACTTTCTCTCTCTTTCTCTTTCTCTCTCTTTCTCTCTCTCTCTCTCTCTCTCTCTCTCTCTCACTTTCCTCCCGATTTATCGATTTTATAGACTCGAATCTAGAAAGACCCACAATATCTTATCTTTGTCTCTGCTTTAATCCTTAACAGAGCGTAGATCTTTTTAAAGAAGATCGATTTCTTCACGATTGCGTGCGGTACCGCGAATTTCGATAGACGAATGAACGATGGAAGCTGGCCTGACCCAGGGATAAGTCGCGTGATCGATGAGGGGACTCGCCGAGAAGGGTCAGATCCTTCCAAGAGGGAATTAAGTACATCGTCCTCTTGTGTCGCTTTCCTCTTGGATCTTCCTGGAGCCACGAGAAAAATTATTCACGAGTGAAACAAAGAAGATATTCGCTGAAATTTATCGTTCATTTCTCGAGGGGCTGAAAAGGGACAGTAAGGATTGAAGATTTGCAGGATCGTTTTCACGAGACCAAGGTTCATGACTTGGAATAACCCGATCGATTTTTATGCTTTGTGATTGTTGGATGGAGTTAAATCGAATTTGGTAGTCAATGGTAACTCAAATCATATTTGTCATGTGTTATCGTGTTTGTATTGATAATATTGACTTTGGAATATTATAACGATTCAACGATCCTTCGGTCTCCGCAAATTAAGATTCGTTTATATAGAAGAGCTGAGCTTGGAACGATTACTATACTACTTGAGATACTATCGTACTTAAATGATTGTCATCGATGGTTCAGCAAATGCTTGCCAAACATTCGTTAACAATTTTTAATGGCTTTTATTTAGCTTGCTTTCCTGTCTATTTGACTGTCTTGGTGGAATTTTGTAAGCAACATTTCATCCACTTGCTGAATTTTTAAAGAAAAATAAAAAAGAATATACATAAATTTTAAAAATTAAGAAAATCATTTTTATTTAAAAATGTACTAAAAAGAAGGAGATAATTTTCTGAACCAAGTACCGTTAAGTAATTGAATGTAATAATAGTATACAGGGAAATCTGTATATGTCGAGCACACGTGGTAATCATATGATAGGATATTACTCAATTGTTGAACTCATATTACTAAAAATAAGTACCTGGCGGACTCATTATGCATTTACGATACATCCTCCATTTGGCTAACACCTCTTTTGTTCTCTTGAATGAATTTTTTCGATAAAGAAATTCCTAATGAAGACAAGGAAGGAAATTCTCTATCGATTACAAGTTATAAGTGAAAGAACATTTTAATTTAATCAATTTAATTTCAAATCATGAATCCAAGATTTATCTCATCAATTACAGAGTCTTTGAAAGTGTTAAAATTGTGAAAACTTTGAAACTGAATTAATATGATCCTACCATGTTTCTATTTTTAGTAATATGAGTTCAACAATTGAGCGATACAGATAATATATACAGGTTTTCCCGTATAGTATTATTATATTCAACGATACCTGGTTAAGAAAATTATTTTTTTCTTTTTAGTGGATTTTAAGATAAAAATCATTTCCCTTTCAATTTTTCAAATTTATGTATCTTTTTTACGATAAACTGCCTTTCAACTAATTCCGTCTTCGTTCAAGGGTTCTCACTATTTAAGGCGGGTAAAGTATTTTTTATTTCTATATTTTCGGACTCGTTAGTTTAGAAAGGGTTTTGGCTTACAATTCCTTTCATTTGTCCTTCAATATTTGTCGTATTTGCTTTAATATCTCTCCTTAGTTAACTAATCACTCATGTACTTAATCTAATCTACTCTATTTCTACTTTATTATTACTGAACTCTATCTTTGGTTCTGTTTGTCTGGCGAGCGAAGTATCGATACTTATTTTTACCACTGGCTCAAGTTTATTTAATAAGATATCAAGTGGATATCTTGGCAGTTCGAGGCATTTGGAAAATTTTGCATTGTGATTTTTAACAATTGTTCTTAAAGAAGAGAGTCTTCTCTTTCCTTGTTACACTTCTATAATGCAATTGCCACTGCACCTAAATTTTTAACCAAAGATGTAGAGGATTATATCGACACTCGCACACTCAGGATTTTCGCCGTAAATGACTGATGTAACGAAACACTTGTCTCAAGATTCGACAGCGTGATCCTTTCAAGCTCAACAGATATATAAATCAACGTTCGATCGTTAAGCAAGATCATTCAAGGAATTTGAAAAAGACCTTCCTTGCCAGTGCACCTCGAGCAATGAAAAAGAAGACGATACAGCGACACGTTGTACTGTTCTCAATAATTTAAACGCGACTTTTCGCAAATCGATTAACATCTTTTGACGAGAACAAAACTAGCGGCGACGAAAACGAACCACGATCTTTGCTGATCGATCGACGTCGAGGTTCGCGTATCTCAGGTTTCACAAGAGGTTCAAAATCCGGTGATCAATTCGATCACCTTAACAAACTGCCATTTAACGTTACTAATTAAGCGATCGTAATAAATCGACGGACACGCCATGTGCTATTATTCTCTGTATCGTGTCTAAAATCGCGTATATTCAGACTTGCAGACGTTGTCTGTAGATGTGTGTCTTCCCACAAGATTACTGAATGTCTGATCTCACGTATTTTTCGGAGTTCTGAACAAAAGACGTGGACACGCAAAGTATTGTAATATACGACACACGACATAACAAATCGCGAAAAGTGTACACATATTGACTTCTATAGGAAGATCACAGGGGAAAATTATGATAAGTCATGTTTCTATCTTTTTTTCTCCTTTTCTTTGCAAAGGAGTAATTTTCACTTGCTTTATCTTGCGTCTTTTCAGGCTAGATTATTTATTTAAAATATATATTTACGAACATCTCAAACGAGAAAAATAATGTATACATATGTGACGATTGTATCTTTGTATCTTTTGCAATCATACTTGAATTAAAGAGAAACTAAACGTACACATATGTACCAGCATTCCTCGAGAGGGTAACATTCAATACACGCCAATCCCGAAACTGTCTTTTTATTTAGCTTTCAAAATTGAATAGGAATTTTCATCATTCTTTTGAAATATTCTTCCATTGTCACGACATCAGTTACTCTCTTAGGTCGTTGTATACAAAATGTCCTGTATTTATTACACATTTTTACAAGTTCTATATATTTTATAGAAATTTGTATGCGGACACACGTCTGCAGACAATGTCTGTAACTCTATAAACGCCGTAACATTCTTTTTCGCGAGTCAAAAAATCGCCAACAGACGAAAAAGGAGAGAAATAAGAAAAAAAGAAGAAAATCACATTTTGCCTTGCCTTCGACAAGCACCAGTTGATCTTTAGCGATCGTTCGTGATGTCCATTTACCAATTTTTCTCGCGTCTCTTTTGAGAGAACAAGAAATGAAAAAAAAAAAAGAAAAAACGAAGGCCGCGCGACACTTTTCGAATTTCAACCCCTTCACTACCATCGCTCCAAACTCCGGTGCCCGATGAGTTTCGACTACATTTGTATAGTGCGCTTCTGCGACCGATCACGATTTTTGTTTCCTTTTAAAGTTAGAGTAACGTGTAATTCTTGGATTAATTGTAAAGTAACGTGATGTCATTACGAAGTACGAGGTTAAATAAATTATTTGAAAACGTTTCTTGTTGGTGTTTCTGCTTAACCAGAAACTGGACGCACTGTGTGAGTGAAAACATCGTACACTTTTTCTCAGACGTTTTAAAGTATCTTATAAAGTTGATGGAAAATTTATCAAGTCTTTTAAGAATTTCAAGAAATGAAACAAAGACGAAAGACGGCAACTATGTACTTATAATGGTAACATAGTGTGAAGCTTTAATTCTGGATATTTATTAAAAAAATAGTAAGATTATGTCATTGAAAGAATTCTTTAAGATTATTACATGACAGTTATTATCTCTTCTTTTTCCTGAATTTTCCAAGATATATATCATTTCTTTAATACATATCTTTTTACGAGGATAAAATTAAAAATCTTTTTAAAATTACTTAATCGAGTGTACCTCGATAAATATTGGCTCATCCCATAAGTAATACTTTGGCTTTCGTATTACTAGATCAAAATAAACAATTACCTTTTGATCAGTGATAAATTTTCTCGTATATTTTATAATTCACTGTCTTCTTCTATGAAGTTTTCCATTTCAATGTTTTAGAACTCTGATAGTAACAACTCCCGTTGTTTCGAACTTAACTTTTCGAAAAACCGCATTATTTACGAGACGATCCAATATATTTGTAATATATTTATGTATCAAGTGCTACAAATATTGGTATATTTATTTAACGAAGTGATTATTAATTTGTTCTTGAAATCATTGAACCGTGTTTCGCATTACTTCCAACGTCAAACAACGTAATTGAGAAATTTGCCAGTCAACTGAAACGACGTATTGGGCTGTCTGATGCATCAATAGATTCACAAGAGTCATACAGGTCCCATTACGCAAAAAGACACGTTGCAACGTTCGTTAATATGTACGAAGCAATGAACTCGTCTCTCGAGGCATCTAGTCAACGCTAGAGGAATTGATCTGTGAATTAAAACGACTCGACTTCGCAAATAATAAGTTCTTTTGGTAATAATCAGAAATAATATGCAAAAATATAGGAAATTACCAAGGTAAATTGCTGGTTATGGTACTCAAATTTAAGGAATGATACGGATATTTATTTAGGTTTTACTTAAAAATCTTGAAATCTTTAATAAACATCTATAGTCCAGTACGAATGATTCTTGAAAATAATTTTCAAAATACTTGCCAACAATTTTTTTATGGCGACTTTTAATATGTTTTTGTGACTTCTTTATTATAAATGTACCTATTTTATGGAAACGTGATAATGAAAGAAATAGTTGCGGATTATCACATTCAAAAAAGGTCATTTTGAACAAAACTCCTTTACATTTGTAATAAAAAATAAGTGGAACTAATCAATATAGGGAATAAAAAAAAACCCGTTTCACACAATTTTTATTTAAAAATACGTCATGATATACACGGTATGTCATCAGTCATCTGTAATAATTCTGATATCGAATAACCATGTGACATACCATGCACGTCATCCCAATAAAATAATGCTTTGGTTAAAATTTCAAAAGGGTGTACACGCAATAACTTCTTATTCGAATAAATTCTTATCCAAATAAATACTCAGTCCATTGGATATTTACTCATCAGTGACGAATAATATTTGATTTTTTATTTTTATTCGTTATCTTTTATTCGAATAAAATTTTCCTCGACGCTGATAAAAACAAATAAGGGTTCCAAAATAATTTGCAAGCATAGGGCATTTAATTTCCTATTAAAAACAAAGAACGAAGTCAAATGTTCGAAAGTATAAAACAGCGTCCGTAAACTTGTACAAAAGTCTATACCGGCAACTTCGCGTAAAATTTATCGCGAAGAAGCGACTAATTAACTCGGTAAACTTTCATGCACGCAAAAACGAGCAAAAGCTCTCGACGCAAAAGGGGGATCGATCATTTCCATTTTCCGGTTCGATTACGAACAAGGAAAAAAACATCGACTTTTCCCCTTTTCCTCTTTCTATAAAAAAAAAACTCCATCGTCCACGTTTTCTCCCGTTACTATGTTTATGTCGCTATAAAGGTGAACATGAGGTAAAAAATAAAAAATACCAACATTTTGTGCTTTTTTTTATATTACCATCAGTATAATGTGCATAAACAGAGAGTAGGCGTGGCTGATTCTTTTCGTTCCCTTTTTTCCCCACGGTTCACTTTCCAAACAAGGTTATTAATTTTATACTGACCTCTCTGAAGAATAAACACAGTAACTGTAAGAAAAATTACTTCTTACAGACTAACTAGAGAGAACGACAGAACTATATAGGAAAGAATTAAGAACCTAAAATAACAAATTATTAGAATAATTCGGATGGTGAGGGCTCGGTCAATTCTGACATACTTTATGGGCATTTCTTTCGAAAATAGAATCACGTAATATTATTTTATCAAACTATATGGACAATTTTATTTTCTATGTGGATTTTTCTATCGCATAGAGTTGTCATAAAAAAAATCTCTCTACGTAATCGGATATTCGTTTTATCAATATATACAATATCTGAAAGAGACTACTCGCGATAGAATCGCTTTTTAAATCAATCTAAAGAGAAGAAACAATGTTTCGCATAAAGCAAATGAAGCAGATAATCTTGATGAAGAAAGAAGGAATTTGATGGCATTCGTAGATGTAGGGTTAATGGCAACGTAATACACGATACACCGGTTGTAATTACACGTCCATTAACCGTACGCCGTAGCGAATGGTGCGCAAACAAACGGGTAATTGATTCGAAATTAATCGTACCTAAAAGGAGCAATTAAGTTTCTTGCCTCGGTGAGAACCGTCGATGATCACGAGGGAGATTGGAAGCCAATGGTTCAATTGGGACAAGCCGAATTTACGAGATAATTGTGCTGTCGCTGATTAGAAAAGAAACACAGCCATTACTTCGTCCGTTGATACGTATATGGGGATCGTTAACCGATCCCCATGACGATATTCCCGATGTCGATGACGATCGTTATCCGACGAGGGTGATAATGATCGCGATGACGACGACGATGATACTTGGCTTCTCGAGTATTGACATAGACGAGACGCACTAAATAACCGTTGATTCTGGCTTGAAAATTCATTATGCTGATTGTTAATTCGGATATCTGGATCGTTAGAGGATAAAATAGAATGTCGAAATAGGGGAATTTTGAAAATTATTACGTAAGAGATACAGTTTTAAAATAATAGTTGCATTTTAAGTAAAGATACCGTCTTCAGTCGCTAATGATTATGTGTTAAACAGTTGACAATTATTGTTTCTTCAACAAGCTGTCTGTTGAAAATTCTCATTAGACATAGTTATAGAATTGGTATATCAAATTATCAATGCAATGTATCTATCTCTGTTAGGAATAATAAACGTGTTTGAATATAATATCACCTATTATAATACCTACAATATGATAACCGTACATGAATATGGCTATCGGTAAAATAAATAAGCAAATGATATTACTAAATGATAGATTAATTGAATTATAACAATCAATAATGTAATTTAATTACACAGACCAAATAATTAGACCTAACGAATGAATAGATTAAATAAATGAATTTCATAATAAAAGCTAAATGATTAAATAAAACTGAATGTGATGACATCGCAATAAATCATGTCCCTTTTTATCAAATTATACATTATGAGTATGCAGTCCCATTTAATAAAAGCAGCAATCTTTTTCTTTATCCGTGTCTCATTATCGCAATAAAAATTGCGTTAGCATGAACGGAAGGAATAATAAGACGAATAAACCAACTCAATAAATGATCTTTATTTTAAATTCTTATCATATTATATCGATTCCGAAGATTCTTTGAATTTTAAACATAATTTCTGGGGAGCTGATCATGGATGGCCGTAATAACTATCGTTTATACGCAGAGTATAAAATGGTCAGAGAAAGAAACACTTGATTTACAAGTCTGGAGGAGCCTGAATCCATGTTAGTCACGGGTCGGACAAAGTGAAAGTGAAACGCTCTCCAATCTCTACACAACTTTCTCCCAGTGCTCGTTCCATGATTCCACGATGAAACTCGACCAGCAGTTACCATAAATCTTTGCATTTCTTTTCGTTTCTTTCTTTTTGTTCGCTTTTTATTACCTTCGAAAAGTATAAGAGAGGATCTCTCGATGCATAAAATGATTCGTAATAGAATTTTTAGAGTAAAAAATAGATATCCTCGCTTAGTTTAACGAATCGTCCTGATTAATTTAAACGAGAATTCGAAGGATAGAACTGAAATAAAATCCCAGTGCGCGGTAAGGAAGTTTTTATTTTCGCCTGGTATGCGTTATTATTTTCGTCGCGACGACCATCTCCAAGCGTTCCTTTCCGGCGCTTCTAAAATTAAGGACAGAGGCAACCTTGCGGCGTGGTTCGTTGCCAGGAACGTCTGCTTGTAGCTACCAACGTAAATTTCCTCCGAATCCTGATGGGAAATCAAACGAACACGAGAAATTCATCAAGGAAAAGTCGCCCATACTACGAATGATATAGTTAATCCTTTTATACAACAATTTACCATCAAATCGACGCTTCGTTTTCTGCGAAAGACTTGTGTTTTTTAAAATTTTACAATTCGGACGATCAACTGATTTGTATAATTTCGCTAATAATATTACTTGGATCGTGCAAAATGACGTTGCTCTAGTAATTTTGATGTTATAACAGATTTGTAAAAGATCACCGCGTTGAATAGAATGGCAACTCCATTGAAAATCATCCAAGCAATTATGCTCCAAGTGCAATGCACAAAGACTTCTCCCAGATTACAGAGGAACTTCCATGACGTGAAGTCATTGGGGTCTTAAATTAAAGCATCAAGTAATGGCACCAATTGATGCTATGTGATATACATTTTACTTGACAATACACACGCATCATAACACTCCACTTTTGTCAATAAGGTTCGAATCAGAGCTAGCAACAGGATATAGCTATTTATTTTTACGATCCTGATTGAGGTTTCTAGCTCTTATCTCCTGTAACTTCTGTCAATTCTTTCATCCACGGACATTCACCATATAAACTGTAACGTCTGCTCGATTTTACGATTTATTTCTTAATCTCTTACGTGACCAGCTCACGAGTCACAGGCTGATGTGTCTCACTCAGGTCACGTTCATGTCCCCACCAAAAAAAAAATTGGAACAGAATTTATGACGCTTAGTACTCACACTAAGACGTATCATTATATCATAGCAAACTTGATCAAATTTTCTTTGAAATAACAAATTATTTCATTTACTTTGTTATTTTCATAAAATGAAACAGCATAGAAAGGATAACTTTATTTTAAGGTCAATCAATTTTCTGTATCAGTACCCAAGTTTCCAAAGGCTTCAGAAGAAGTAACAAATACAAGATACTTAAACCAGGGATTATCACACATCCATATCTTCGAACAATGCCTCCACCAATCTTCACCTTTCCTCCAATTTCTATCATATCACCCATTCAAACTTCATAACGTACATAACTTCACAATACGTAAATTACCACAGCCAATTCTACACTGTCTCATAAAAATTGCAGAGGCCTAACCATATCAGAAACACAACATACATGCACTGTCAACACTATTCACATTCTTCCGATAAAACGACGCTTCGATGCTCGATCCGTCGAACTAGAAGGAAGCCGGAGGAAAAGGAGCGCGGGGTCATCACCATCGTTCCAGTGACCCAGTAAGGTCTGGCACGACCTTCGAGGCGATGTGTTCACCCATTTAAAGCATCCTCTCTCGTCCTCTCTCCCGATATTCTCTCTCACTTTCACTCTCTCAGATCGCAAGCTTGTACACATAAACCCGCATCGCCTCACTTCGCACAGATGCACATGGCCAAATATACACAGAACCGGCATACATATGGACGGTGAGAGAGAGAAAGAGAGAGAGAGAGAGAGAGCACGGAGAATTAACCGCGGTATGGAGGGCATCGCGACGAAGGAGACGAGGGAAAGGGCAAAAGACGAACCGTATACATATATACCATTGGGTGGACGAAGTACGTGTGAACGTGGAAAGAGAGAAGACAGAAGGAGAAAGAAAGAGCGCGTCTGGTGGTAGGTCGGCTGCGAGCGAAAGAGGTGGCTGCCGCGAAGGGTGGAGCAGGATAGGATGCAACAAAGCACCGACAGGTCGTGTGATACCCCGTTACGTCACAGACGGAACAACTGGTTGCCTCATGGGGAGTTTGAGGAGCTCTCTCGTGTACCAAAGCCACGCGGCGGAAGGTCGAAAGGGAGAGGAGAGGAGAGACGATACCGGATGGGGGTATTCCCAGGTCCGCGGGACCGCGAGGGGAATCCCGCGGCCGTCAGGAGGGAGGATGATATATACAAAACACAAGGTCACGAGTACGGCTATAGGTATCTCTCTGTAAACACGGCCGGTGACGTAGCAAGCACGTGCTACGACGACGTTACCATGGCGGGGGCGATTTGAGGGACACCCTCTCCGCCACCCTCTCTTCACGACCGTTCTTCGTAACCGCTCTCTCTTCATACTCTCTTCCTTCTACTTTCGATTCCTCCTACCATCGCATCAGGACTTTTCTTCTCCTCTCTCCTGCCACGCATTGTTTCTCTTTCCCTCGTTCAAGATCTATCGCCTGGATCTTCTTTCGTTCTAACTTCGACTCTCTAGAGAGCAGAGATCTTCGAACTTTACGTATCAGCCGTGACTCGGTTCTGTCAGCTTCTTCGTAGTTCATTATGGATGGTTTTGACCGATACGATGAAGGTACCGATTGGAGAAAGTGTGTCTTCTCTGCTAAAAAAGTGTCGCAAAAATGAGAGAACTCGAATAGGGTTCATTAATCCGATTCACTAAGGTGTGTTAGCTTTAGCGTAAGATGGTTCAAGGGCTGTCTTAAGACGCTTACTGCGTTATGTAACTCAAAATGTTGAGTTTTAACTAAGGCTGCAGCTCGAGGAATCGAAACTCGAGGTTGGACGACTAATAAAGAAGAAACTTTCTGTGGAACAATAAAAAGTACATCAAAGTGGTGGATTTTAGAAAATTTTGTCAAATAACTGGTAGTTCGGGAAGTATATTGGAAAGAAACGAAATTTTCTATAATTCGTTTATATATACCAAATATAAAGTATACAGCACAAAATATCTGAAATGATTTGATCTTATCGTTAATGGTTCACCTTCTGTTAACATAATTGCAATTATTTCACTAATGTAATATTTGTCACGTCCTGTCATTAGGCAATGTTAATCCACAGACGCGTTGTTCGATGAAAGTCGCGGTGTTTTGTACGTTCAACTCAGATCGAAGATCCTTCGCTTGGCGGACGGTGGAAGCAACTCTAGAGTCCGGCGTAATAACCCTTTGAATAATACAATACGAGTCCAATAGCAAAGTGCCGACGATATCATGACACGCTTTATAAACGCAATTACACTTCAGCATTCTGTTTGTTACTTGTGCCTGTACGTCCTAGGGAAACACGACACGCTCGAGGCTTTTGACCCCGAGCAGCTGTTCTTCCGGGATATACACCTCCGTTCGTAAAGATTCGCGAGTAAAGGAGCTAAACCTGGAAATTAGGAATTCATTAGGGATTTATTGAAACACTTAATCTCCTTGCGTAAAATCACGTCCTGGTGTCTCATATCAAAGACTACAACGCGTGAGAAACATAATTTTGCTAAGAGGGTGGAAAAATAAACTCGTGATTTAAGAAATATCTGTTTTTCTTTTTTTCGTGATTACTATTACATGAAGGTGCAAGTTCATTCTCCTTTGTTTTAAGATATCGAAGTTATTCGTCCATATTTGTCCAGCAAATGTTACAATCTTTACCCGAATTAATTAAAAGACACCTAGTATATGTACATGGTCTATAGATGATAACATAAATTAGTTTCCCACCCAGGAGAAAGAACAGTTGGAGATCATCCGACAAAATGATACGAAACAGTAGTCTGAATTCTTTAAAAGCGCGAAACAGATAAAAAGAGAAACCTTTTCTTCCGGTACGAAGAGATTCGGCTCTCTGAATTTTTCAAGCTATATCGTAACGTATTCCATTGAGGCAGACGAAAGCGTGCAGGACTCGTTTTCCCGCTACACTCCCCGAGGGTCAGTGCGTCCCTTTGTCGCCCCCTTTTCAATGCTGCCGGCTTGCCTGGCTCCAGCTCAGTAGCAGCAGCTGCCTCTCTCACGAAGAGACGTTTTTCAAAGTCCCCTTCCGTGCTAACGATCACCGGGTCTCTTCCTATCCCCGATACGAACACGCGACGAGGGTCGAAAATCCCGCTGGGAGATTATTTTTCCCTCGTCACCCTCCTACCTTCTCTCACTCTTCTCTCTCGTTCTTTCTTTCCGACCTGGCATTTCCGCCAACGAGAACTCGAAGGAATATTACGAGCCTGGAATACGTTTCCTAGACGCGTAGAAACTTCTACCCTAACCCATAGTCGACTTTATCCCGACGATTTCGTCCTCCTTCGACGATCTTTACCTCTGTTCTTGATATGTATGATCGAGTTCGGTTTCTTGGGATTATGATAAGCGGGTTTTGAATTTGGCGTCTCCTCGACGTCGTTGTTGGTATTGCGATAAGATTGAAGGTTTCGGTGATCGATATTTGTCGCTATAAATTTTTGTCTGCGAATTCCTGTGGCTGTGGCAAGGAAATGGATCTCAGGAATTTGATTTATTGAATATTGCAACGAGTATTTTACTTTGGATATGTTACATGTATATTTTGATTACGTTCCATGTATCTCCACATCTATAAATTTTCCATAAGTGCATAGTCCACAGTCTAATCAACTTCAAATTTCATCAATCGTGGTCAAAGTATCCTAATACAATCTTCTCTAAATTCACGTTAAAAAATCTCAGGAATAATTCTGGTCATTTACAACGATAATAACTTCCTAATACTTGTATTATCGATCTCATTACCATTCGATAAACGTATACATTGTAAATAAAATTTCTTCTTCTTTAACGTAATCAATAACAATCGACATCCCATCAAAATCTCATTAACTTCAGATACTGGAGGGATCCGTATACAGTAATCTAATACACGTTGTTAGGACCAGCTCAGGAAACTAGTTCAAGTCTGGCCAAACTGTGTTTCCTTCGAAATCGATCAGCTGGCCTCCACTGACAGTTGCAGTAGCCGCGTACTGGCCAACTTCGCTATAAACAGAACCACGTATACTCTTCCTCGACGTCTAACGATTAATCGTCGTATTCTACAAACAGAGGTTCTTTTTCGGGCAAAGCTCGTTAATATTGCGTTAAGCTTTATTTCGCTGATTCATTCACTGGACTGGACTGTGACAATGACTGATGCATTTCGAGACGAGCATTCCATTCGGACACGGTGACGTTCCAAAGACGCTCAACTCCAATACTCGAGAAAGCTTCGACCCCGTCCGGAAGGCACAAAGACTAGGAAGCGAAGCGACGATGAATTATAGAGGCCCAGCAAACGGAGCACGTCGCTTCTCCGGCACAGATCGATATCCACTCCACGAACTTGCCAATGTGTACCAAGAATCGATAACGCCATGCATTATCGATGGGTCTTCCGGTAGGACGTCCGACGTGCCCTGAAGCTCGTATCCTATTTGCCAAAAGGTAGAAACAGATAAGCCGTTTTCCACACTCTATCGTGCAGACGTGCTGTGTGGATCCAGTAGTTTAAAAAAAAAGAAACACGGCAAACTGGCAGAGCGGGAATTTCGTAGGAGGGAAATAGAATACTTACAATCAGTAAAAATTAGGAAAAATGTATCATTATATCACTGTAAGTTATCTTCACATAGCGACATTAGTTATTTTGTTCGTAAACTAGTTGGTTAGTAATTTTGTGTAGTCTGTCATTCAAGGTTTTTTGCATTAGGTACCTTAAATATCATTTTCTTAAGTGACGAAAAAATGAGAGGTGGAGGATAAGGCAAAACCTCTCATTATGAATTTACAACTATGCGTCCTTTGATTAAAACAAAGTAACCATGGACACGTAAGGATCGCAAATGAAGATCATACGAAGAAATTTATATCAATGTATATCATTTATATGTTTCTAGCGAATATTAAAAAAGAAGGTCTATATTTATATTACACCTTCTCCCTCTCATAAAATGAGACACACAATGTATAATTATTATTATATATAATTATACATAGCAAGATCGTAACTGTACCTACAGCCTGAAGACGTCAGCCTACGTCACCACTTTATATTTATATTTTTAATTACGACCTCGTTTAATCATGATTTACAGTACATCAAAATAAAATGTTAAATTATATTACTTACGTAATGGCCTAGTAATAGCAACGCAATAATCTTCGAAAGGTATATGATATTTTTTAATTACGTTGACTGAGGGACGCTTATTCTATCAGTAAAAGCTGAAGTTAAGCGGTCACCGAACCGGCGTTTGGAGCATTTTTTACAGAATTTCTAGCGAAACTTTTTCTTTGATGTTTTACGATGTTAGCATCGGTAATTAGCGAGTGACATTGATGATTATTAGCCAGACTATACGGGATGTTTCTCTTTTCACCGTTGTTCGTTCAGTGACCCTTTGTCAGGATCGATATTTGGGGTAGATAGGCGAGGTAAATTATAAACGGCGGACTCTTCTTCACGCTACCACCTGCACACAGCTGTGTGTAAGCTCTGGATCAATAATTCTATCTAATTTATTTTTCCGGCTGCGTCGCGGCGCGAATTTCCCGACGAGAATATCAAACGCATCGCGATAGAATAATTTCAACTAACCGAATCATCCTCTAATCGCTAATAAAATATCCAATTCTCTAATAAAATAAAAATTTAGGATGCAAGTTACTTTCGTCCTTTCTTTCTTCTTAATAACAAGTAATTAATCGACTATCAACTAGTTTTAATATTATTCATTATTTACGAAATTAAGTAATTAATAAATTCTTGATCAATTATTTGGCTAACAAATCCTTCATAGAAAGACATATTATCAGAGAAGGATAAAGGAACAATCTCCTTTCAATAAGCCCGATATTATCAATCATAATGACAATTGGTATCGCATTATGCAATCTATTCTTTCAATCCTAACACTTGTACCGTTGTCGCGTTAAGCACGAGGGTAGCGTTTTAATTGTTTTGCGTATCGTGTATCGATTATTCAACTTCTCACAATAGGTACCATAATAATTGCGTAAGATGAGACGTAACAAGCAGCGTCGATAAGAAAAATCCATATCCACGGGCGGACCGACGTGCCAAGGTCAGTTCACGCAGATGACGTCTCCGCGACTGATTTATCCGAAACACGACGGAGGAAAGGAAAGCCGGGGATACGGCTGTAACTGGCCGAAGCGAGGAACGAGCAAATCAAAGCGAGACGAACGAGCAGAACAGCACGTGCACGTGTGCATTTCACGTGACACATGCACACGCAGATTCCTAGGTACGTAGGTGTAGCACACGCATACACGTGCACGTATGTATCGAAACGAATCATACATAGAGATGCGTATATGTGTATATATAAGTATATATATACATATATATGTATATGTATATATGTACACCATTGACCGGGATATCGTCTGTCTCGGGATGAATGAACCATTACGTCACGCACTTGTACTCTCCGATCCCCTTCCGCCTCTCTTTCCCTCTGTGCGCTTCTCCTCATCCGTCGATTCTGTCTCTGTCTCTCTTTTCCCCCGTCCTCTCGTGCTCGCATTATATTATGTGCAGCAGCAAGCATACCTTCCTCCTTCCTTCCATCGATTAGCGGCGGAATTCCAGCCGGGGAGGGAGAGACGATAGAGAGCTATAGTTTCGATGGAGGTCAACGTATCGCAGTGGCTCAGACACCCGGCAGACGTGTCTGCCGCTGTAAAACGCCGAGGGACGAAGGACGCGGGGATGAGAGTCGGAGTGGATCGCTTTCGTTGTACCACTGATACACTTTCGCGCTGTTACTCGCACATATCTTCGGGCGCAGGTGCATCGCTTCGCGTATCTCTTTCCGTTGGATAGCATCGGTCACGTTGCAACCCTTGCAACTGTGTCTTTGTGCTCTTGTATCAAGAATCTCGTCGAATTTGCTCCACTCCTTGAAGCGCGCTGAATGTTCCTTCTAGGTACACTTATATCTATTGACGAATCAGTATACGGGATGAGTGGCACTCTGGAACATGATGATACAGGATAATTGATGTTCTAGGTACAAGGAAACTAGTAGACCAGTTATAGCTTAAGAAATTGTTATTCGTTCCTGGTCAAAAGTATTGTAACGCATTATCCATTGCAACCAATGGTAGGTAGCAAATAATAATTATTGTAACTAATATTTTATACGCGTATGGTTCATTAAAATTTCTCAAGTCAAATCGTTAGCCTTCCAAGATAGGTTCGCGTGGCTCTCGCCCAGTCTCTTTTAAGTTGGGATATAGTTTTGCCTTGGGACCATCACTATTCACTCTTCCATGAAAATCAGGTTTCTTCTCCTTAGGTCCACTTCTTTGCAACCAAATGTCTAACAAACTTTTAGGCGCATGGAGACTACCCTTGTGGAGTTGTTTCCCGAGTGACATTGATGTACTTGGCGGTGGCGACATCGGTGAATCGGTTGTTGCTCTTATTACGCTAGCTCGAGCAGTTACATCTTCTTTGCCAAATCTAAGAAACGATATAAAAGGTTAATTGTCTTAGAATATTTTTTGAATGAAAAATAAAAGAAATGTTGCAAGAAATTATTCCTACCCATCTAATTCGCGCAACGCCTGATCCAATTCGACTTTATCTTTGTCGTCTTTGCTTCGTACTTCGAGGAGACAAGTTAGAACTTCAGAATGCGCAGCAGAATTATTCGAGTGGTGCTTTAAGAATGTTTCTAATTCTCCCCACAGCAGCCTGTAGTGTTCTTCCCTACGTACACCACCTTTCCCACCACGGCCACCTCCTATACTTGGTAGTGGTAAGGTTTCGTGTTTTGCTTCTAATTGCAATAAACTGAAGATCACCTGTTTGCACTGTACGACCTCCTCTGCAGTAAGTTCTTCCTTTACCATTAAATCTGGCAATGGATCTATTAACTACAATTCACATGAATACTATTACATACTGAAGTTGCACTAGAATTTATCAACTAAATTTTATTTGAAATATGTACCTGTTTCAGATTGAACATAAGTGTACTAGAAATAGTAATTGGCCAATATTTCGTATGTCGTTCTAATCTAGATCTCATCTTTTCTGCTGGACCTTCGGTATTACAGTTTGTACTTCTTTTTAAAGGCACCAATACATTATTCCGCATCAATTTTCCAAAATCCTATCACAAATAATATATCAATTATACAAAGATATTCTGGAGAAATGAAGATTTTTTCAAAGGAAATGTTTAGAATGTATATATTTACAGTTATTCTATAATCGGTGACACGACCACCACAACCTTCGCTAATAGAAGGTGGATCTTCTAATACGCTTCTAGCGGTTGATAATGTATGTATAAAAATTTCTCCGCCGTGTGCAGCAAGTAAATGAGAAATAGTTTTTCCACCACTCTTCCTTGCCATTTCCAACATTACTGATCTACCATTCAGCAAAAAGTTGATCAAACAAGAGGAAGGTCTACTATTTACATCTACAGGTGTGATTCTATGCATGGCAGTACAGTTTTGCATTTCTGCCGCACTGCACCCTCGTGGTGTGCACCACTTCAAAGTCACTGTTTCATATTCTGATCCTTCTTCGAATCTCCTAAATGTTTTAATTAAAGCAGAATCTTGTGGGTTTCCTATAAAGATATTCATGTAATGTTTTCATGCATATATCATATTGAATAATTTATATTTTACAGTTAATAGTACAACCTTTTAAAATTGCTGAATGGGCAGCTGAAGAATGAAATATTTCGACGTCATAATTTGCAGAAGAACTAGCATTCTGTTCTTCTTTCATTGGTATACCGGTTACTGTTGTACTAGCTAAATCATAGTGAGATAAAATTAAGTGAGACAATTTTGAATGTAATGCGGGTGCCTTAATAGAATGCACTTCTACTGTTAACATTGGTGAAACCTAAAACAAAATTTTTTTTTTATAATTCTATTCATATACAATTGAAAATTTACATATGAATGGCGAAATAAATCAAATACCTCTCTTGGTCCCTGACTAGTAACTTGTGACTCAATATTATTAGGGAAGATGTTCAGTATAACTAAATGGCAATAATCTACTGGTATTAAACTGAAATACAAACACAACATGTTATAAAATTATACATATACACAATGCTATGTATTATTGATCAGATACTAACTGATCTGAAGCTAAAGCAGTTTTATTTTCTTGCGTTAACTCATTCAAAAATATATTTTCCAAGTTTTTCATGTTGCTATTATCTCGTGCACTAGTAATACATATCACTCTTCCTCTATTAACAAGCTTACTAGTATTCTCATTTAATGATGTTCTCTTGTCATGTTGAATTTCTGAGCATTCGTTAAGCGTTTCAATTGCTACTCTCAAACCATGTATAACTGAATAATCTTCTCCAGGTTTTGGCATCTTCGTTGGTATTCCTAGAATGGCTGTGCCATTCATTATCTATAATCATAACGATCATAATTAGACATATTACTTTTAAATACAAATACATTACACATTTAATATTACTTACATGATTTAAATTTTGTTGCGATGGACTCCATGAGTTCAATACATATGCTGCACGATCAGTTACAACAAATCTTATCTATAAAGCATAAAAATTCAAAATATACAGATTTTACTTGACAATAATAATTAAATAAAATAATATACCAATTTTCCAGTTGGGAAGAGATCCCACACTATTCTACAATATTCTAGTGAAGCTTCTACACTGCTGGTCCATAAAGATTTACAAACAGGTGCCAAAGGAATTAAGTTTTGACCGCGACTCTTTAGAAAATCAAATTCTATTGGAGCTTCAGTAGATATACCAAAGTATGGCGTATGATCCAAAACAAAAATAGTTTTATGATTTGCCGGATACATTCTTCTACAACATTTTAATAAACTGCTTTTTTCACATACAACGCGTAACAGTTCGCTAGATATACATTTATAGAAAAGAGGATAATGCCTCGAGAATATACTATATTATAGGTTAGAGTACAAAATATTCTAAAGAAGTTAAAATTACATGTTTTTATTATTATAAGAACATAATAGAGTAATTACATAATATATATATATATATATCTAAAGAACTTTATAATCATATTGCAACATCATAATTATTTTTATTTATTTTATTTAAAAAGACATTGTTTTATAAATACGAATACAACATAATTGTTTTCGCAGAATATAAATTAATCGTGTACAATATCTAGAAAATAAAATATTATAAAGTTGATGGGTTAAATGAATTGCTTTGGTAAATTGTTGTAGTATTATAATAAATTTTATTTGTAAAATTCGTCTTGTAATGTATTAACATTTAAAATTCCCCGGTAAAGCTCAATGCATTTCCGTTTTATTCTCTCTTCAATTACAGTTCCATATATTTATGAAAAATTCAAATGTTACTTTTTCCAGACAGTTAACTTAGAATGTAAAATTATCTTATAATTTTTATAATAATATGGAAGTACTATATAAGAAAAAGTAAATCTTTCCTCCTCTCCTTTTCTCTTAGCAAGAATTAAAGTTTACAACTTCCTTTCCGACTGGAAGTCTCCTAGTGGCATTGATAACGTAAGTATATTGAAATCTTTTTCTTTATTTATAGCATTTATTTTTATGTGAAATATAAAAAATTATTAGTTAAATAGTAAAAATTGTATAGAGATTAAATTTCACGTAAAAATTTATATTAACAACAAGCGGTTACAATAAATTTATATTATAACCTTGGGGGCTGATACACGTGGAGTATCTTTCAAGTAAAATTTTAATAATATTTACATTTTCTGATGTTGTAAATGTTTGTTCTTTGTTAAAATTTCTATATTCAAATAATATATTAATTTAATTTAATATATTAAGAACATAGATAATTTATTTCACATTATGAAATAAGGTTATGTATAAATAGAGAGTAGGAAAATAAATGAAGAACGTAATTAATAATTATTTGTTTAGATCAATTCAATAATGGTGTATATTAAATTAGGTTAATAATGTGTATGTTAAGGTTACTCGTAATTCAACCACAACGTTAAGATGTCAGGAGGTTTAGACGTATTGTCTCTTAAAGAGGATGATGTTACTAAAATGTTAGCTGCATATACGCACCTAGGTGCTGAAAATGTGAACTTCCAAATGGAGCAATATGTGTACAAGAAGAAAAGTGATGGTATGTTTTGTTTTATATGCAATACAATATTCTGATTGTTAATTAAAATGGTTAAATATATTATTTTAAAATATAGGTATTAGCATTATTAATCTGCGTCACACTTGGGAGAAATTGCTATTAGCAGCACGTGCCATTGTTGCTATTGAACATCCTAGTGAAGTGTTTGTCATCAGTTGCCGCCAAACCGGGCAAAGAGCTGTTCTGAAATTTGCGCAGCATACTGGAGCTACTCCTATTGCTGGACGTTTTACTCCTGGTGCTTTCACTAATCAAATTCAAGTTAGTTACTTAATGCTAACCTTACCCTGTCTGGTCAAATGACTGGTTTTAAAATTTAATTTAAAATTGTATATATTATTTATTTTATGTTTATTGTACTATTTTAAATGATGAACATTTATTTTCCATAATTTATATCTGTTGGTTTAATTTGGCTTAATCTTTTCTGATTTTATTTAAAGTATGAATATTATGGTATTACCAAATTACAATATAATAATATTATCAATTATTTTCAGTCTGCCTTCCGTGAACCACGTCTGTTGATTGTTACTGATCCATCTACCGATCATCAGCCGATCACCGAGGCCAGTTACGTGAATATCCCAGTAATTGCTTTCTGTAACACCGACTCACCTCTTCGTTTCGTCGATATTGCAATTCCCTGTAATACAAAGAGTCTTCATTGTGTCGGTCTTATGTGGTGGTTGTTGGCAAGAGAAGTGCTGAGATTAAGAGGCTCTATTGCTCGTGAAACCAAGTGGGATGTTGTCGTCGACTTGTTCTTTTACAGAGATCCAGAGGAGGTCAATATTTATACGATTCTAATAGCATTTACTTCGTTTTGTTTAATACTTGTATATAGTTTCTATCTATATTTATACTTTCTAAATGATGAAGAAATAATATCCAGAAATACAGTTGTTGACCTTATAGAATATGGCTTAATCTTTGCTGAATATATTTCTGGAGCTTATATGTATTTTAATGTAAATGACAAATAAATAAATTGTTGAAATAATGTTTCCACAGGCTGAGAAGGAAGAACAAGCTGCCAAAGAAATTGCACCTGCTAAGGAATTTGCAGGAACGGTTGAAGTTACAACTGCTGCTGAACCTGGGTGGGTCAATGAAGTTGACACTGGTACCGTAGCTCCTGACAATTGGGCAGACGATGTAGCAACTCCAACCGCAGCAGCTATTCCGACTGCAGGAGCTGCTCAAGCATTCCCAACTAGTGGAGACTGGGCTGCTCAGGTAATAATGAAATTCTCTTATTTTTTGTAAAATAACTTGATATTAGAAATAAAGCAAAACATTGTTACTTATTATTTCCTGCTAAGCAGACTTCGGATGAATGGTCCACTGCAACACCATCTGCCACAGGACAAAGTTGGGGAGGTGCCACAACAGAGAAGTGGTAATATCATTCTCTTTGATAATTTTTTACGCTGACAAACTTCGTACAGTGTATGAAGAAAAATAAATATATACAAATTTCAACGTATTTTTATTATTTATATCATAGACCGTCAAAAATAGGCATTTAATTAAGAAGATCCAATAATAAAAGTACATAAATTAATCTTTCCAATCACATATTCTTAGAAGTATTTAATAAATTTATTATGAAACATCACCCTATATTGGTGAATATAATTTTGAAATACATTAGTGCCTTTCCCGTTTACGGACAAGCCATGTACTGCTATGTATTATATAGGAAAGGAACTAAAACTTAATCCATTTATGGATAAATGGCAGCATAATACGTGTCCGAAGACAGGAATTAAGTTTCTTGTCTTGGAGGGCCGGCCAGATAAACCGTGTGCTGCCATCTATTAGAAAAGAGAGGAACTGAAACTTCGACCATTTATGGATAAATGGCAGCATGGGGCTTGTCGGACAAACCATGTTCTGCCATCTATCCATGAACAGTCCAAATTTCTGTTCCTTTCTTTGGCAGTTGTGTTGTTCATAGAAAAGTAGAACATGACAGTGCAACAAAGATAGATACATATCTTGTGTTAGAAGAAGATGATTATATTGTGTGACGAGGATAGTTTATCTACTGTAAGATAAGGACAGAAATAACGTGGAATAAGAACCGTACAATCGACTATGATATGGTATTCTTATAATTTGATTTATATGATTCATTTTATAATTTACTTATAGAATTAATAATGCAGGTCTTGCAATATTCTTATAAACTCTATTTAATTCGTATATAAACTTTAATATCTATTTAAAAATGAATTATTTACATTTTTTCTTTTTGTTTACGTGGAAGAAACCTTTGTAATTAAAAAAGACTTCTTCCAGCGCTATTTGTGTGAAATAGAAATTAAATTATGTGAAAAAGAAAATTACAGAAGTGCCAACATCACACGGAGTTCCCAAGCGGTCAACCATCTAAGTACTATTCGTGCCCAGCGCTGCGTAACTTTCGTGATCGGACGAGAATGAGTGATTTCAACGCGGTTTGAGCGTTGACGCAATACAGTAGAGGATGTAGACTCTTTTACTGTGTTCTTTGCCTTAGATGAAAAGTTGTTGCTCATTATTAAGATGATAGTTAATTTCTTTCCTCTAATCTTCTTTAATCTTCTTCAATATTTAATTAGACACTGACCAAATTCCTTGCCATACAAACATCTTTAAAGACAAGTAACATATATTATTTTATGAATTTCATTTAAAAGAACATTTAACTGTGATTAGGAGTAATGTACTCTTGACAAAAACAAAATTACAGTTCTAATGACACATTTTAAACAGCGTTAAACAATTCTAACTAAAACTAAATGTTCGCCGGTACTAGTGCCATCTACTTATCAACATAAAAAATATTCGCAGCGTTCAGTACCAGTGGGATCAAGAGATGTGTATCATCTCCGGATAGGTTTGGATTTCGAGATTTATTATGTCTAGTCAACAAACATAAAAGTAACATAAAATCTCTTTTTTAATCCGATTTCTAACATGTATGTTTAATAATTATTCTCTTCCTCGTAGCTTCGACGTGGTTACGCGTGTTTTACGTGTACAAGTGGGCGTATTAACCGACGCGACGTATCGCGGAAAAGTATAATATCCGCGTAGAAGAAGGAATGTAGCGTTTTGGGTCAATATATCGTTTGTTGAACGACAGCAAATTTGCTTCGACGTATGTCAAATAAAATGTTAAGATTTTTGTCACGACGTAGGGCTCGTAGTGTCAGCGGACAGACTACGTCGTCCCAAATAAAAAATCAACGATTGCTCAGCAATAAGAATGTTGTTCAATGTAGGGTCGTTTTGCTTGATGGCACGGATCTACCAATAGAATTGTCAGTGAGTAGAATAATCTATTAAAAAACAATGGTAATTATTGAAAATATTTCTTATCTAATAAATAATGCTTGCTATTCAATTTTTATGCCAGTGTTTGGTTAATGTAAATAGGAAGGACCGATGGAATTGATTGATAACATACTGAATATTAAACCTGTTTCTTTGTAAGAAATTTGACTGATTATGCTCTTCTCCTATAATCTTCATTTATATTTTTTAGTTCTATTTTCTATCCCCTTAATTTTTATACATCTGTGTTGTACTTAATATTTTCCTTGATTCTATGAAATTAAATTGTTTCTTTCTATAAATACCACCCATGTCTGTCTTACATATTATTATCCTCTTTTTTATTCTTGGTACGCAAATTTTTATATTTTTGTGAATTATTTTTGTGTTACAGAAAAAAGCATTGGCTAGCGACTTATATGAACAAGTGTTTTATAGTTTAGATTTAATAGAGAAAGATTATTTTGGATTGCAATATACAGATAGCAATAATGTTCAGCATTGGCTCGATCCCACTAAGCCAATAAAGAAACAAGTAAAAAGTATGTTTGTTTTTTCTATGCATTAAACAAATTTCCTTTTGTTCATTGAAATTAATGCATCACTTTTTCTTCTGTTTCCAAAATTAATTATTCATTATTTTATTATTAACAAATGATATTTTATGTAGTTGGACCACCATATACTTTACGGCTCAAGGTAAAGTTTTACTCATCAGAACCTAATACATTGCGTGAAGAATTAACAAGATACCAGTTTTTCTTGCAATTAAAACAAGATGTTTTGGAAGGAAAACTTCATTGTCCTCACCAAGTTGCTGTGCAATTGGCTGCCTTATCTCTTCAATGTAAGTATTTAAAAAAGAATGATTAAATTAAGAAATAATGTGAATTTTAATTATATTTGATATAAATTTATTTGTACTTCTAGCTGAACTTGGTGATTATGATCCTGCCATACATAGTGCAGCAACAGTATCAGAATTTAGATTTGTACCAGGCCAAACAGAACAAATGGAGCTTGAAATACTTGAAGAATATGCCAAGTGTTCTGGTCTTAGTCCAGCACAAGCTGAATCAGCTTATCTCAGTAAAGCTAAATGGTTAGATATGTATGGTGTAGATATGCATACCGTTCTTGGTAAAGACGCATGCGAATACTCTTTGGGATTAACGCCAACGGGAATCTTGGTCTTCGAAGGCACACAAAAAATAGGCTTGTTCTTTTGGCCCAAGATTGGTCGGCTAGACTTTAAAAAGAAGAAATTAACATTAGTTGTGGTGGAAGAGGATGACGAAGGGAGAGGAGAACAAGAACATACGTTTGTGTTCAGACTTGTCAATGAAAAGGCTTGCAAACATTTATGGAAGTGCGCTGTAGAGCATCATGCTTTCTTTCGATTACGTGCACCCGTTAAAGGTGCTAGTGGACGCCAAAATTTCTTTCGTATGGGTTCACGTTTTCGTTACAGCGGTAAAACCGAATTTCAAACCACTCAGTTGAATAGAGCACGCAGAACAGTACAATTTGAAAGACGACCAAGTCAAAGATACGCGCGTCGACAAAGCCATGTTTTAAGAGAACGTCAACGTCAGCAAGTGGAACAACCGCAACTACCAGCTCCAGTAGTTAACAGTAAGTATAAAAAAGTATCTTCTTTTTGCTGGCAAAGATATAAAGTTGCTGTATAATGAATTTTCTGATCTTGATAAGTATTTTTCTTTATAGACGAAGAAGAGTCTTTGCAACGTCAGCCGAGTCAATGTAGTACAAAATCGTCAGACTCCAGCGTACATGCTACGTCTTCACCTTTGGTAGATTCTTTACTGAAATCACTGGCCAAAGATCAGCAACCTTTAGAGCCTAGAAATCAAACAGCAATTGCTAACACTGAAAAAGAAACAGAACCTGTGAAAACGAGTTTAATCATTGAAAATATGACTAATCAAACATCGTTAGTGCCAAATAATCAAGTTGGTGGTACCTCTTCACTGCCCCCACGTACGCCTATTCCGCCAGAATCATTAAAGTGCAATATACTGAAAGCAAAGTCTCTAGAGCAAGGAAAAAATTCAAATTTGGTTTCCATCACGTCTATGGATGCATCTCCAGTTATTACTAAGAACAATCAGCATTCTGATGCAGCAACAATTGTATCTGTGGTAAGAAAACTAAAATTCTTTAATATTGTTGATATTATTCATTATGCAACATATTGACATAAATACGGGTAATTTATACAGTAGAAAGTTGTTATGTTTTTTTAGAATGCTATTGATTAATTGAATTACCTTACATTTTTTAAATAAATGCATTCAGAAAAATAGTATTTGGTATTTGAATTAGTACAATTGTAGCAATTAAACGCAGACATTACAAACAAAAGTTTATAATAGACTTGAAAAATTTGTATATACACGATATATTCTTTCATTTTATGGACTCACATATGTCTTGAATTTTTCTTTTTCATATCTTGTTTCATTGTTTTCCAATATTTGTTTTATCGTTTTGTGCTTCTAAGCTTTAGATGTGATTCGTTTGCTTTTTTGCGTTATCTCTTATTTAGGGTGGAGATAAATTGACATTGTCAGTAAGTGGTGCTATGATGACAAATCCATCAGCGGATGACAACGTTACCGTAACGCATTTTTCTCTAGACAGCTGGGGACAAATTGAACAAAAAACAACACAACTGAATCCTAAAGTATCAAATCAATCTCAGAATCCTTTCAACCCCTTCACTAGCGATAATAACAACGAAGTTACTACTGTCTCTGAAAATACTGAGGAGGATACAAAAACGGAAGAAGAAAAGAAAGCGAATACAAACCCGTTTATAGATTCGAATCCGTTTTTGGGTTTGCTTAATCCTTTTAAAGAAATACAGCCCACGGTTGAAAAGAAAACTGAAGTGGAAACAGAGAAAAATGGAGCGAGAGTCGTGAAAACTGAAGAAATACAAACAACTACTACGACTCTTACTCACAAGGTGTGGCTCATTTTTAAATGTTTGTCAGTTAACTATTGTAACACACATAGTCCTTGTATTCGTCTAAAAATGCTTTAGCTTGTGCAAATTGTATGCAAATATGGGCTTGTTTTTTTTGCCTTTTTTTAAACATCTGTAAAATATCAATAAATCGTAAAAATTTTATGTCGAAATTACAATGCATCTGAATATTTAATATTCTGCATATTTTTTTTTCTGTTCTAGGATGATAATTCGGCTGTTTCCGATATCAGTCCTTGGCTAGTAGCCGATCCATCACAAACAACGACGGCAGATCAAACTCCAATTAAACATACGGTAATTACGAGGAAGACTGTAATCACAACGCAACTTTGAAGTATTAAGTAATCAACGAAATATATAAAAACGGATTACAATTCTAAAAACAAAAAGAGAAATATTTATCAAATTTGGTCTTCCTTATAATATGTACTGACTTGCTTAAAGTGCCTATAGGAGTACAATGTTGCCTAAGTAGGAAAAGAAGTAATACAATAAATGAAAGAATAATTTGACATATTATATCAATGGGACCAGTCAGCATTTATATTTTTTGCAAATTACGAATAATTTGCATTTATGTAAGTATTTAATTTTATATAATTTTAATTCATATAAGTACTTAATTTGAAAAATTGTATTAATTTTTACAATTTCGAGAAATATCAACTGTATAAATATAATTCCTAATTAAAAATTATTTTTTTTACTTGAAGTATTTTTCATACGAGATTGATGTTTTGAGTTTGTGCTTCAAGTAATATACCATTTGACAACTGCATTAGTACTCTTTAATGCAAGAGAAATCATGTATAGAAATCAGATTTTCTAAGTACAGTACCTATGTCATAAAAAAATTAATATTTTTTCCATATTTCTATATCTGCTTTTTATCAATAATTGTTTTACTTTAATACATTATCAATTCAGTTCTGCCATGCAAATTATTTATGTGTGTTCTATATTTATTGTTGTATAACATAGTCAATTTTTACAAAGAGTTAAGTGTCCTTATATCTTATTATACAATAAGAACACACACACATTAAAAAGAGGTAATGTATGGAGCTCCTACTAAAAATTAAATTTATTGAATTGACTCATTTCTCGTCTAATTGTATATTTATATATAATTGGAAATATTTTATTACTTAGAATTTATAAATGAATCTGAGTGCCCAGGTGATAGTCTACTAGAAGTATTTCAATACTGGTTAGATATTTTCCATTTGCCATAGTGCCTTTAATAACAATAATAAAGGAAGATATCTTTATTAAAATTTATGCTCATTCCTATCAATTTATTTTTTATTTACTATAAAACGTTTTATTATTGAAAATAACTTTATTCACGAACATATGTACATTGTTATAGATATAATTATTTAATAAGAGATGATCTCTTTTTATCAATTTACTTTTATAAAAAATTACGAGAAAACGATAATACAGTTCATTTTTCATAGAAAAGAATTATAATTTATATCTGTGTATCGATATTTACGATACCTTACTTTTTATCATATTATGTTGTACCGCCAAAATGTTTTCTCTTCCTCTCATAGTTTTTATTGTTTTTGTAATTATAATATTTGTAACTAACATATCAGTATTTTATAAAAAATTGCTTCTTTTAAATATGTAATGCAATAAACTAAACAAACTTACGATTCTTGAAAGAGCAAGTAGCGTACAAATTTTTCTAGAGTGAAAAGAACAATCTATGACTAGATTAATGGTAAATATTATTTCATACATTGAGATCTGATAGTTTATTGTATTACGAAAGTTGTTATGCGTAATGTATTTAAAAGGCAGCTATGAAATATTATGTTTATCAGAATATAAGTTATGAAAAATAGGACATGTTTTGAATTACGCAAAAGGCTGTTAAAGTACTTATTGTATTCCATATATGAGCATTTATGAAAGTAGAATAAGGCGCTGTTCGATGTTCTGTGTATTTAAATATACTATATTTAATAGTAATAAGCAAAGTACATATAATACTATTATTTGAAAATCTAATATATATATTACTTGTGTTTACAATGCTATTATTAACCAATAACCCTAATGTATTCCGTCCTAAAGTATTATATATATATATACATACATATACATACACTGTTATATACATATGTATAATTTTTTGCTTTGTAATAAAAAAGTATTATTAAAAAGTTGTGTTGTAAATTCCTTAAAGATGTATTTATTCATTTTCTATGTATTTTATAAACTAGGCATTGAAACATTATCAAAAAGAACGTTAAAATAATAGTACCTTCTTTGTAACTTTGCAAGGCGAAGTTTACAATAAAAATTCATTAAGATTGTGACAACCTACGTAACGTCTAGTAGAACTTCACAAAAAAATTTTCAGTAAAAATTTAAGTACTGAAATAATAAAACTTACGGTGTTAAATATTGTCCCCCGATATACATATACATATACATATGATATAGTACCAATAGTCTTTTAGAAATTAAAGGATGATAATTAACAATTTTTTGTTACCTAGCTTCAAAGATCTACTCTATAATTTTATGTTTAAATGCGCGATAATGAAAGCAATGTGAAAACACAGATGTTTGCTATCATGAAATATCTTGTTGATTTTATGACATCCACTGTCGTATAAATTAGCACTATTTATTTATTTGTTATAATATATTTGATATTTAATACTAATATTTAAAATCAATACCAACCGGTATGAGACAATTAGGATTTATTAAATATAATTTATTTTTTGTACATATAATTTGTCGAGTTTCATTACTGCTTTCATGAATTGACTTGAATTAATCATTCAGCATATGTTTACAATATGATAAAAGAAATGTTTTCTGTTTCACTTCTTTGAAAAGAAACAGCTGATACGCTGGCGTCACGTTAAATGCATTAAAATTAGTATCAAGGAATGTTAGAGTGCGATTATCAGACGTATCTTCTGCAACAATGAACTCAAACATACTGTACATATGTTGCATAAAAGGCATTTTCTCTTTGTCTAATATCATCGCTCTGATGCATGAACAGCTTCGAACGCTTTATCTAAAAAGTTCGATATCTTCTATTTACTATGTACAAAGTGTGTGAATTTTTCAATTTGCTGTTCTGACTATCTCTCTCTTTGAAAATATATATCACAAGCCCAGATTTAAGTACCATTTCATTTAAAGTTTTTTTATCATGCGTTATTGTATATTAAGGAGACTGGCTAACAACTGTGTAGCAGATGACATCAAACAGGTGTTTCGGGATTGTCCCATTCCTCGGCGTCTTGACGCGATAGAAACCGCACTTGCGAAGCTTCTCGTACCATTAAACTAACAGTGTCGGAATAATCAACAACATCGATGGATCGTTCTCCATCATGGGGTAAACTTTTATTCGAGGAAATCGAGCTACTGTTCTCCTCGCTGCAGTCGTGTTTAAACACGCTATCGGATTGCGAATGAGTTGGAGTAGATAATTCGGAAACTAACGGCGTGGACTCATCCTCGCTCTCTCCTGGAGCAGGCGAGACAGGTAACGTTCCCATAAGACGGTCTTTCAGTTTGCTTAACTTTTCCAAGCTGGAGTTTGGAACAGGGACCGATAAAATTAACTCATCGTTTAAGGTCGAAGTCGAACATCGTTTCTTCATAGGTGTAGAGATAGCCGATTTCATGGGTATATTATTAGCTACATAGTTTTCATCTGTTGACTTGGATCTGAAGGCAGGTCTGGGAGAAGGCGGAGGAGACACAAAAAGCGACGCTGGTCTACTACTGATAGAATTGCCTCCACTCTTTCTTAGCTCTTTACGTCCGAACGAACAAGCCGATCTGGTACTAAGTTGAGATGTAATACTACGTTGAGAGTTCGTACGTTGAAGATGTACTGTTGACTCGAACGAGCTGTCGTCTGACGTCTCTGGTTCATCGTTGACTGGTACCCAGTGTAGAAGTGGATTAGATTGAAGAATCACGTAATCTGTATCTTGAGGGGCCATCGAAATGGATCCTAAAACAAATCTTCATATTATCCAGTTTTTCTTTTTTGACCGCACGAGATGCATTAAATGTAAGTTGAAAGCTCATCCGTTAAGCGACGATTGATGAAACATTAAGCATTATAGAAGAGGATTCCTAAATGAAACACGATTAGTTATTAAATTAATCTTTTTTTTTTTTGATGAGATGATTTAATTGTTCGTAATATTGTTGTGATTTTAAATAACGATATAAAATTAAAGCACTCGATAAGCTTATAGATCTAGTCTAAGAAAGATAATATCACTTCAAGTTTCCAACAGAGTTTTATTGCCATTCGCATTTATAATATAATTATCCAACAATTCAGTTAGGATAATTGTACATACAGTACCAAAGAACACACGAATAAAGAAGAAAATATAATGATAGTCTTTACTTTGGTATATAAAATGTTTTCTTGTAGAAGCTTATCTTTCTAAATATACAAGATCTATCAGCATAAACATCCCAAAAAGAAGTATATTCGTATAACATTCAATGACAGTAACAACTAATTATCACAGCCTGTTTCACAAATGTGATCATTATGGAAAAATACAGTATTTCTGAATGTATGACTATTAAGCATTAGCATTATATTATTTGCGACAGGAATACGTAGAGTATTTTTCAGAATTTTAGGAATATAAAATGACACAGTTTTCTTTTTCGCAAGCTATACCATTAATGTACTTAAACTACTATACGAAAATGATATTTTCACTATATCTATGATAACGCATACATCCAAATCATTACCGTAATAATAATAATATATTACAATGAATGACGTTTTCCTTTTTTTAACACAGACATTCATTTTATATTATTTAATTATAGTAACCCAGTCTCTCGTAACGCGTTGGCACATTTTCAAAAATTTTACACATGTAGAGTCAATAGTAGGATGAAGGTGATAATAATTCTTTTAATTTCTATCATATATATTATACTTAAAATATATATGTATATAAATAAATTAGATTTTTATTGACTGTCCGTTGTATGTAGGTACACCTATCTGTTCATAATACTGCTACGATTTCATCTACGCATGAATATGGGTGGTAAGAAACATTTAAACAACAGTTATATTGACCAAATTTTCCGGCGGAACTGAAACATTGCGGATGATAAGTTTTGTATAACCATCTTCGAATGCAATGAGGTCATATCGATGCTGTACACACATGATACATGATCGAGTTACACAGCTATATCTGATTTAAATTTATTAAAAATTTGTACTGTATTCTAGTACGGTGTCACACTTTTGGTCTGGTTGCGGTGGTTCTTGAACTATAACCAGAGGCAGTGAAAGTGGTAGGGGAGAGGGCTCACCTGCGAGTGAGTCTGATGGTACCACTGCAGAAGATGGTACATCTAATACATCTTCACACGCTTCTTCATTTAAAGTTTGTAATGCACCACATATCATCTGTTCTTCTAAAGTTACCTGAAAAATTTAATTACTTTTTTCGCTATTTGATGTTTTAGTATTAAACTTATAATATTTATTCATGTGTTTTATAAAGGAATTAATATGAAATGTAAAATACAATTTCGCTTACCTGGAACTAAAACCGAGCACGATTGTAATGAGAACAATACTTAATTAATTGATTAATTAATTGTTAGAATAAACATACTTCTATGATTTTATCTATATAGAGTAAAGAAGCTTACTTGTTTTTCCATAATAGATTGTTTAGTTTGATCTCGCCTAGGACCATCGGTTCTCGATGTTCCTTTGTCTTTTTCTACATGTGTTGGCACACGTATCGAAGTATTTTGTAAAGCATGATCTTAAATAATAAGACACAATTTTTATATACATTTGATATTTTATACTTTTATAATATATTACTATTTATATAGATAGTCGATATACGTACCTCCTCCTTTTCGTTGAATTTGTTCCGATCCTACGGTGAATCGAACACTTCGTGAACCTTCTTCTTGTGTGCTAAATGATGAAAGTTCTAATTCTCTAAGCGATACAATCATCATACGAAACAATTCCCAATCTCCAAAAGCCATTTTAAGAACCTACAAATAAAACATTATTATTGATTGCATAATACCTGTCAGTTAAAATCATGGAAGTAAAGCTTACCTTTTTCAACTCCTGTAAATCACAATGCAATAAAACTCTACCAGTAATGTTATTCTCTTTAATAACTTGTTTGTACTGTGGTGCTTGATTAGGACTTATACTGTCGATCCTATCAATAAGGTCGCAAATTCCATTTACTGTTAAAGATGAGAGTCTTATCTCCAAAATCTCGGACTAAGAAAAAGAAAATTGTATAACAATATTGTGATAATAATAGTCATAATATCATTATAATATCATGTTATATGTATATATACCGGTAATGTTGTAGTTGCAGAGAGTGGTTTAATCGCCGGTTCCACGGGAAGTACTTGCCACGATGGAGTCTGCCAATCGAATGTTGGCTGCAAACACGGTTGTACCCATGATGTTGATGGTACTGGTACATGTCCTTGTAGACTTGGTGTTTTAACAAGTTTCATTGTTCGATTTGGTAAACCACTTTTATTTACACTCCATGATTCATGTGTATTACTAGGTAAAGTCCAAGGACTATACTGTTTATATGGACCAAGTAGTCCTGATTCTTCTTCCATACTCTGTTGCTCCTCTTTTATTTTTTTCTTAATATAAGGATCGAGATTTATTGTGAATGGTAAGAATATTTTCATATCGCTAACAAGTAAACTCGAACGATGGAACGTCAGGAAAATATCTAGTTTCCGTTCATCTCTATCCATTTCTAACAGAGGTTGAACTTCTTTAAGTACTGGGATTTGGGGTCGTATCCTAATGATTTGAAAAGAAATATTAGATACAAACCGGCTATTAAAATGTTACAAAGCATTTATTCGGAAAAGACATACTTATCATAAAGATTTTTCAACGACATGGAATCATCTAAACTATCTTCATACATATCGTAATGAAGAATCAACCAAGACGTCCTAAATGGCCATTGTTCAGTTATATTGATCCAACTAGCTAAATGATACCAGTTGAAATCAATTTGGAATGCTTTTAATAATCTTCCTAAAAAGAAGCATATAATATATTAGAAACAAGCAGGACACATAGAAATGAGTCCCTCAGAGATTAGTTGTTTTTATTACCAGTGACATAAACAACATTCATTAATCTTCTCATACTACGAGGATTCACGTCACTAAAGTAATCGTCAGTAAGAAGCATTTTATTGAGATCTTGTGCACCGCCCAATCGATTTAAATTGCTACCGATGCTACTTGCGATTGACTCGCTTAATCGTAATTTTCTACTGCCTTTTCTGCTTTGCGGTTTCAACTTTTCATTGCTGTTCATTATAGCAGACTCTGTGCTAAGTCTTCTGTTAGAAACAGAGTGATGCATTGTACTAGTCGCGGTGTAATTTACACTTTCCTCGGCTTCGGTCCACGTAGTTTTTCTGCTATGTTGGGCAGTTTGTTGAGCTACTTTTACCTTTCGCAAACCACTGTTTTGCAAATAAAATGGAAGATGCACCATATTACGTAAGTAATCGTGTCCTCCGATATTAGACTCTGTGAATAATCTTCTACTATTGACTTCCACTGCCTGAATATAAGAAACAAAATTTTATATCATGTAAAAAACTACACATATCGCGTTCTATGAAAAGATAATGAAGCATTTTGAGATACCTTGGCAATAATATGTGGATCAATCGCTAATATAACAACAAATGGATAACCGTTATCACTGAATAATGCTTGTATAGCATCTAAAACTAACAACACTTTATCTTGTTCACAACTATCCAGACCATCCACAATTATTACTAATCTGCTTTGTTGTGCCATAAAACTATCTAGGCATTTAACCTGTTTTATTTTTTACAAAAATTTTGTTAAGTACAAAGAACAGTTTAATGAAAATACATTATTCAATTAATATGTAATATACCATCTCGGTCATTAAACTGACTTCGCTTCTTAGCGTCTGTATAAAACCTTCGCTTTTTAAAGTCTCTAACTTAGAAATGCTGCGCTGTAGGTGCCGTCTTTGAGAGAAAACAAGTGCTTGCAACGTTCGACTCCATGTATATAAGTTTGCTATTACGCTAACAGCTAGTATTAAGGCAATGGTTATCATAATAATGTGTGATGTAACTCTTTCTATTGTTGGCCTGTGATATTAAAAATCGAAAGAAATAATTAATTATAACAATTTTGATTTTATAGTTTTTCTGAGAAATTGTATACTAACTCGCTGCTAGAAATATCGATGAGATAGACCGTAAGTACGGAGATACCAACGAGTAAACTGCAAAAGCAGAATTCAAATATAACTATATATGGTAAACAACAAAGATGTCTCCATTTCCATGTTGTCGTTGATTTATCTGGTTTTGGTCTGAATGCTCTGTAGAGTCGCGTGGATAAAGAACCAAATTCATTCTCAATGGAATCATAAAGCGATCCTACCATTTGTACTACTGCGTTCTCTCCGGCAGCAGTTGTGCCGACTCGGGTCTGGTCAGTAAAATAGAACTTTATGGGTTGAACAGTGATATCATCGTGAACTCGACCACCAGGAGGATGACAAAAAATTACTTGTAAAAGCAGTTTCAATGAATTTAATTTTGTAGTCAGAGCTACCGTGAAATTGTATGGCCAGTACCAATCATATCTACGATTTAAATATTTCATAATTAAATACTATGAAAATACATGAAGTATATACTTTCAATCTTGCAATCTTACCTTTTGTTAGCATACCAGACAAGTATCAAAAAAGTGTACGTAAAAAATATAAGACTTATACCACATGCAAGACCAACAATCCATGATTGGAGGGCAAGACCTATTGTGATACCCACTAACAAAGATACATGAGTTATTACTACGAATAATAAGAAAGAAAATTGGAATACTGGGTCCATCCATTGGCGAGCAAAATTTTTCATTTCCTCTGAAAAAATTATTACCAGTATATGAGTATTTTATGCAATTTTTAATTTAGTTGTTGTATTTGTAAACCATTGCAAATATTACCTCTTAATTTATTTAACAAAAATGATTTTCCTGAACCCCACTTCGCGTAAAGGCCAACAGTTATAGGCGTTGAAAGAGATGGTTCACTGAGGATATCCGCTAACGCACTACTGTACAAGTCGTAACCGAGCATATTTTCATTATCTTCATTGGTATTAAGACGCCCTAAAATGAATATTCAGTTATATTCAGTTGATAGAAAAAAAAGAAAGAAAGAAAGAAAAGAGGAACTATATTATGTACTATTGGCTTTATTTAATCTTATTGATTAATGACTTACGTGCACCAAATATTTGTCCAAGAATGGTTTTTGGATGATTGATGTCGATATTATAAGGAGTCTCTCCTTGTCTATTTGGACGGTACAGTAGTTGACTATTTTTTGGATTTCTCAATAGTATCTCAACGATGGCTTTCGATCTAGCTCGCATAGCTATATGTAGTACAGTATCACCTTTTTTATCGGTGGCTGATACTTTAGCTTTTTTGTCTAGCAATATCTGCACGATTTCAGCGTTTCGCGATCGAACTGCCCGTAATAATGGAGTATCACCATCTTTTGTCGCAATTTCTAAATCTGGGTTTGCATTTAATAACAGCTTCAATATTGAAATATTGCCTTTTTCGACTGCTATGTAGGTTGCAGTTTTCTTATCCTAAAATATTTATAAAATTTGAATGGTTGTCCTGAGATACTGATTAAAATACATCGCCAAAAATAATGGAGTCGTTTTGGACACAAAGATAAACGAAAAATATTTTACACTTAAAGGTAAGTAATTTTATTTGTGTAAAAATTAAATACATAAAGTAATATATGATTGACATTTGTACCTTTCCGGCAATGTCGACATCAGCATACTTTTTTAAAAGAGATTCAACCACTCCTCTATGTCCGCCTTTCACAGCATGAATTAAATTTGTGTCACCAGCCCTATCTTGAATGTTCACATAAGCACCAGCATTCAAAAGAGCATTTGCTATTTCGTGATGCCCCTCTCGGCAAGCTATTGCCAGAGCTGTGCATCCATCTTTATCTAACGCGTTCACGTTTGGTTTATGTTCTAAAAGAAGTAGTACCACCTCCAAGTGATTCCCAAGAGTGGCCACTAGAAGAGCTGTCCATGAGTACTGCAGTACAAAGTTTTATTAATTATCTGAAAATTTCATTGAGAGAGGGGGAGAGAGAAAGACACGGAGAGATTATTTTAGAGATGTAAAACAACCACAAGTTCATATAACTGATCTGTAATCTTTTCTTTGCAAGTGCATAAAAATCTGTAGTCTAATTATCATTTATATAAAACTAAAGTCTTACCATGCCAGCAGTATCGACATTAGCACCAGCTTTTAGAAGAGTATCTACAATTTCTACGTGACCTTTACGCGACGCCCACACCAACGCTGTAGTACCATACTAAAAATTGAAAAAAATGCATTAACACAGATTTCTCCGACAATATAAGTCGCAGTATGGATTTTTCTGTCTCTAGTTAATACATCGTACGTGAACTTAAAAGATGGTAAATATAGATTACCTTGTCACCGACATTGACTTTAGCACCATGAGCAATAAGATCCTTAACAATATCGGGGTAACCCCTGCCTGCGGCCCATAACAACGAAGATATGTGAAAATTTCCATGTGCATTGACGTCAGCTTCACGTCCTAGTAGCATCATCACCGTCGGCGACCTACCCTTATACGTCGCCCACATAAGTGCAGTCCACCCTCCCTAAGAATAGATTATTCCCTCTTCTTACTATTTGTTCGATTTCTTTATGATTATTAAATATTTCATTCGTAACGAAATGAAACTTTAGAGAAACTTTAAAACATGAAATTAGAATATATAAATATAATTAATGGCAGAAAAATCTTGTATAGTGTGACAATAAAATAGAGTGTAGGAAATTAATAAATGAATAAGAAAGGGATCCGTGTACTTAAAGTACTTAGAAAGGAATATCTTCAAAGGGAAAATCTTAAAAAGAAATAAATTTTTCAATTCACAAAAGTTTGAGTCGTTTAATGCAAAAGTGGTGTAAGCCAAAAAAGTTGATTACTGGATAGGGACAAAACAATTCATTTATTCTGCAATTCACCGAGAAACTAATGAAGATTTACACAACTTCTGCACAAAACAGAATAGAGGTTTTGCTTTCGAGATATGCTATTCAACCAAATAGATAAAGGATTGACTTACACCACTTTTACATTAAACGACTCATTTAGAATAAATCTCTTTTATCTTCCAAAGATCTAAAAGAAACATTTAGTTTCTAAAAATGTAAAATAAATATTTTAATTTCTAAAAATTTTAAATAAGCTTTGTTCGCTATCTTTAGCTCGCTAGATATTGAGAAATTACTCTCACTTTATAACTAATAAAAATACATTAAAGAATTAAAGACCTTACCATGTCTCTGTGTTCCAAATCGGCGCCATGTTCGAGTAATTCAAGGCACACATCTGTGTGCCCTTCCTTGGCCGCACACAATAACGCCGTCCAATTGTCCTGAAAAAATTAAATTGTTTATACGATAGGCAGGAAAAAGACATATATAAAATTCAACAGATCATATAACACATAATACTAACTGCGTCCTCTGCATTAACATCTGCACCATGATTGATAAGCTCTCGTACAAAGTGTATCTTCCCTTTAGTTGCTGCAAGGATGAGGGCTGTACTTCCATTCTATTGTAAGAACAATGAAATCAACTATTTAGTATCTGATTATAGACAAAGCCAAATCTATTAAAAAATTATTAAAAATCTTTCAAAATTAGCATAATTAAAGGAAGAGTTAAATCATTCAAAGGGATAAAAAGCACGGTATTAAGAAAGTTTCGACCAAGATTACTTTTAACGAGATCTTAATCTTCACAGAAATATGGAAAAACAAATTCAGAACAGAGTCGAACTATACAAACACGCGCATAAAACAACGCAAAAGGAATTTTTCTTGAGGTTTCAAGATCAATTGTGCTTTCTTCAATTCTCATAAATTCGTGGAAAAATAATTCAAGACAGAGTTAAACTGTCTAGACACATGGATGAAATAACGTAAGACAAATTTTCCTCCCGACGATTTTTCCTTCAAATTTCAATCATTTTTTAAAATGGAATTGTGTATTTATAAAGAATGACAATTTCAAAGGAGATATCCTTAATTTATAAACATTTTAAATATGATGTTTCTCCATGAAATAAAAGCTGATGGAATTAAAAAATATCTTAATCCAAATGGAAGTGGTTATTTTAATAATGTTACCTCGTCTCGGTCATCGATCAGTACTCGTTTGTTTTCGAGGAAGCTTTGAAGACCAGCGAGATTATCGTCTGTGATATAGCTGGCGAGAGATCGGTAGCAGAGTGATACCATCGAGTCAGTCCGATGCAAGGTCTGTGAAAAAAGTATCAACTCGTTAAAAATGAGCAAACGATTATTTGAGACTGAACTGTCACGTTTTTATTCGCCAATAGAAAGCCTCAGAGCATAGCGAATTAATTGCTGCATAAGTAGTAAGTGAGGAAACAGTCGGCGGAAATCGATACTTGGATAACTTGCGTGTGACATTTAAATTTAATATCTAATATATTTATTGCCTTTCTACTTCTTCTAAAAATATAGAAAATTAAATACTTGATATTTGAATGTTATATCTACTCTATTCCTTAAATTTAATATTAATCCTCAATCAATAATGTTGATTTATAGATGCTCACAAAAATCTCAAGTTTAAAATATTTAAATTAATTTTCAATAAATCAATGTTAAATATTCTGATCCAAACTGTTGTCACAGAAATATACCGTGTCTTGCGAATTTCGTAATTGTACTAATTTGCCTTAAACTACGCAATATACGGTACAATTAACACTTGACACGAGATCAAATGCTAAATACATAATAGTTTACACGACACAGTTGACGTGGTTTTTTAAGAAGTAAATAGATGTAATGGTTCGACCAAATCAATTACCAGAGTAAAGATTTACCGAGAACATCTTTTTGAAACCCTAAGTAGAAATAATACAATTTAGTATTTTAGATATTATAATTTAGTATTTTTAACATAAATAGCTTTAGTATATTTGTATACTAAATTATATAACATGTATATTCAAACTCCCTAATTTTTCGGTCTTTCTATGCCAAGAAAGAAAATCACACAAATTGAAAAGCTTTTAGGCCAATTAGGGCTACTTTTATTTAGAACAGGAATCGTGGAAAATGTTTCCGTTGTCCGATTGGAGAAAACATTCGGTTGTAAATAATTTTCACGATTCGTGGGCGCGGCAGGTATACGTAGAGCTTGTACATATTTCAGAGGAGCATAATAGAATATGGGTCAGCGATAACGAATGAATCAGAACCGGTGGAAATTGAAACGCAAGTAGAAAGGATAAGATACACATGGAACCACGAACGTCGTCGTTGCACAATAGTATTAGGTTATCCGAAAAGTTTCTTTCGTTTTATAAGGAAATAATAGACGCACAATGTTTTTTGTTTCATATTAGTTTATTGAATTATGCATGAATATAATAATAGAAATATAACGAAATGGATCATACCTAATTCAATAAAATAATATAAAACAGAAATTGTTGTTCATCTATTATCATTTTATAAACGAAAGAAACTTTTCGGACAACCTAATATTAGACGATAATCATGTAAAATCTCAAATCTTTGCTCCGGGATAGAAATAAAATTTCAACAAAAATATCTTAAAAATATCCTGATACATATACCTATTCATTTAGGTTTATTTATATATTTTATGTTAAATAATTATCTAGCAATAACATTTTCAAAAATTGAAGCGTACAAATTGTATTTTTGCAGAAAATTAGCATCTTCTGCGTGCGAAAAACATAGTAGGATACATACATCAAACCTGGAGCTTGTTTGCAAGGCTGTTAATCGCGCTGTTAATACGCCATGAAAACGAATTAACACTTCAAGCCTTGATACGATTAATAATACTATCAGCGATAATTTGCTTTCTGATCGAAAATAGATTCGAAGTAATTATTTTTCTGCAACAGTCGAATGTTAATAGTCGTGAAATGGTGGTGAAAAGAAAATTTGTATAACAACACCTTAAAAGCCGAGACCTCAAACAAATTTTTTGACTTTTTTAAGATAGTAAAAATAATAAACTGTTAATGCGGCTTTGGTAAGATAGGTACATATACATTTCCATTCACACATAAGTTTGATCAATCCATGCGAATCACCTTGATCGTTGGAACGCAGACCAGTATTGGATCCATCTACCCTGATAAAACACCGTGACTCGTGTTTTACATCATGTTCTCAATGTTAATTTCCTTTACTCACGGACGAATGCGATATCGTTATGAATACGTACCGGCGAGATCAATTTTAACCGAGTTCAACGAAATCCTATTATACAACTTACGTTTTATAACTTTCGTGCTACTTAATCAAATATCTATTGGCATCATTAAAAAACAAAAAAAGAAATTAAAAATAAAGAAACGTTATCTCCAAAATATTTACTCTCTTACTGTCCAAAAGCTTGAGAAGTTTGAGATCCTGGTTAATATATTAGTTCTACAATACAGCAGAATTCCATTTATGTGAATTTGTCGGAGGACAAATATTATTTTTCGTTCACATAATAGGAGTTTACGTTCGGATAAGTAAATTTAGTTAATTCAGTTAATCGAGTACTAACTAAAATTTCACTGCAATAAATGAAGTTCTATCGTAGTTGTTATCTAAATCTTTATAGTAGTTTAGACCTTGACTTGCGTTTTATCTGAATTGGCTATAATAAATTAAACGAGCAAGGATAATACATTCAACGAAACCTTGCAAATATATACAGTACAAAAGTGTGGAATTACTTCTGCACTTGTGCTTATATTGAATCACCTATTAATTTTATAATTAATCTAAAATTAATCCTATAAATGTGAATAGTAATGTTCTTTACTTCGATGAAATTTTTAACCAAAGAATTTCTTAAGTAGATACGAAGATTTCAAAATTGTAATCTTTCTTTAAATTCTTAATTCCTATGACATACATAGTGAAGCTTGTGGCAAGCATAAATCGCAAAATTTTCAAACAAATGCTGTTGAACTAGTAAAATGTAGCGAGAACGTTTGAAAAGTTTCGATAAAATAAAACATAAACCGTAATCACGCGATAGTCATTAATTGTCACTTCATCAAAGATATTACAAGAAATTTATGTTCATTACTGTGCCAAAAGTTTGAAATGAGTGATACAGCGACGAGTAATAGAATTAACGAGATTACAAGCCATTCAAAGATACCAAACACTATTACCAGGAACGATGATTAATGACCATTGACCGTGACATTGTTAAAAGTGTCCTTCCTTGAAATTTTACGATCTAACATGAGCATCAGTGCCATTGGGATATTTTATTCCTGTTCAATTATTTTATTTCAACGAATGCTTTAGGTAATCTGTAGCCAACGATTAAATATTTTTTCTGCATTTAATTAAAAAGAAGTGTCAAAAGAGAAAAACAGAATAATTGTCAATAAAAGAAATATAAGAAACGTCTAAATCCAAAGTATTAAAAGAGACGACTGACTCGATCAAGCACGATATACCGTTAAATCTTTTACATTAAATATTTATAAAAAAAAACACCCAAGTATCTGTCCTTGACATTTTCATTCACCGTAAAAAACGTAGAACATATAATTCGATAAGGATATACACAGATAACAGAGACACAGCAAATACGATCACTGTAAACCCTTTTTCAGACATTGTTCAACAACGAATTATTCATCCTAGTATCTGCTCTTAAAACATTCGTGTCACATTTCTATTGCCATCATTACTTTAAAATCATTAAAAAACTATCTCAAAATAAAATTAGACATCAAAATCAGATTAAACTCACACGCAGTAATAAGCGTAAATGTTAAAACAATAAGACGATCCTGAGAAAGCTTGTGACTATTGTAATCCCTCTTTCAAACATCACTTAACGACGAATCCATCTTGGCATCTCCTTTTCAAACGTTCGTGTCGTATTTCCACTTGTGTCATTGCTTTAAAATCGTTAAAAGCCTTTCCTCCTTTTAAACAAACTAGACTTTCAAATAATGCCATACTGTGAATTACATACATAATGTGGATTAATGTCATACACAGTAGTAAGCGTAAATGTTAAAACGCCAAGAAAGTGCTTAAACAGCTTCTTATTAATGGAAGCGGTTCCTCTTGCCTAGCAAAAACACTTGAAAAGAAAACCAGAGTAAAACGGCGATCTAAGACAGCGACTAACCGTTTGCGAGTGTCTGCGAATTCCAAAGTTGAACTTCCGGCCAGGTTCACCATCGGTGGCTGGCGCGGTGAACGTGAATGTGGGTACATGAAAATACGGGAACACGTGGTGATGATGATGGTGATGATGATGATAATGCGAATGATGATTCGGATCCTCCTCTTCGCCTTCTCCCTCGCCTGAAATTGGTTGCGGCGCAGGTATATGAAGTCGAAGGAATGGTAGCTTCATCTTCAACCCGGTTACTCCGCTTTTTTCTGGTATCTGCTCGCTGGTAGACGAAATGTTCGACAGTTCGTTTCCATTCGACGTGGGCAATAAACAGTTTGGAACACCTGGATAAGCGCTGGCCAAGCTGGGAGCTAAACTCGAACAAATCGCAGCATTCGCTATGCTGGACCTTCTAATAGGATTAACGCTGGTTCCTGATAAAACATTTTGATAGTTGGCAGTTCCTGGTTTTTCTTCCGAATTTAGACCTATGTTCATAGCAGGCAATGTCAATCTTCTTTGCGTATTCCTCTGATTGCTTTCTTCTTCTGAATTTGTACAATTTACAGCATTTTTCGGAGTTTTGATGGAGTCTTGTCGAGTTTGAAGAGGATCTCCTAACATTTTGGATGGACAGGTATTTTCCAGACTGGAGGAATTATTGGAAAACGCGGACATAACTTTGTAATAACGTCTGATTAGAAGAGGAGAGACAGAGACTGCCGAGGGAGGAACTGCATTAACTGATTCGATATTTGGATGAGTAAGAATCTGCGAGGTCTCCTGGATTTCTGCAGCTGTCATCGATTGTGCTCTTTCTCTTGGTTGATCGACTAATTGTAAATTTTGTAATGTTACGTCTGTAGGATCTTGGAGACTCCTCTTGCGTTGCATGGAAGTATTTAAACTAGAAGATTTGTAGGTTTCGTACGAAGAAAGAGATCTATGGCGTTTAAGCTCTGAAGGATTCGATGTTTCGAAAGGAAGAAAACTCGAGGTCGAACCGCGCTCCAATTTCTTTGTCAAATCTACATTCTCGTAGGAACTTTCGTTGATGATATACTTGAACTTCGAGCAGAGAACGCCGAAGTTTTGGTCCGGACTGATCGATCGTGGCGAACTTTCGGAAGCGGAGATTTCATAATTTTCGTTAGGAACTTCGCTGGAAGCAACCGAAAATCGTGCTTCACTTTCCAAATTATCGCTTTGCGTCTTTTCAATCTTCCCGCAATTTTGCGAATCATCCGACAAATTTTCATCATTTGCGAATTTATCGATCCTCTTCTTCTGACTAATCGATTCTCTCGAACCAATTTCTTGGGAAGGTCCACTATCTGATCCATCAGAATCTTTCGAAATTTTGAACTCGAAGCCTTGTACCTCTCTTCCCTGTTCGTCCAAAGTTCTATCGACAAATTTCTCTAACAAAATTTGTTGTTGGCCGACTGATCCTTTTGAAGATCGTCCCTTTGAGTCACCAGAATTTTTTGATGACTTAGATTCGAAGCTTTGTGCTTTCTTTTCCTGCTCGTTCCAAGTTCTTTCTACAAATTCTTCTGATAAAATTTCATTGGCTGTTTGGTCGTTTGCAAACGAACGTTCTTCTCTGGTGATTGGAAGATTTTGCGCTTGTGATTCTTGCGACGCAACCACTATACCAGAATCCGCTTCAATCGTAATGGAGAATCTTCTATCGGTTTCTCTAGCTGCATCTTCCGCTTCTTTGTTCTCTTCGTCCCCTTCTTCCTCGATGCTGATTCGAAAATGATGTGTCGCGATCTTGACACGATCGTCTTTGGCCTTCCGCATTGCATTCTTTCCTCAACGTGCTTCGACGATACTCCAAGATAAAGCTTACTATGGATAAATACGTGGAAAATTTACGGGATTCCTTTTTTTCTTTTCAAAAATAAAGGCTGTTTGAGATATTCATATTTTTAGGCATTTGGCCATTTGTTCAAATACTGGTATGATGTCTATGACCTATAATTCTTCTTTTATCGAATCGCGTTGATAAGAGAAAGTATGAATATTTTTAAAAATATTGGAGTGTCGTGTGGATAAAAATTATCACGATTGCAGCGTGCTCGACAATAAAGATACGAAGTAAAAATAAAAATAGGAGAACAATAGAAACAAACAGTTCGGACGGAAAGTCGTTGGGAGATTTTGATTTTGAAAAATACTAAATAATTGATGTCCTACGTTCTAAGAACTTTTGTTTCGTATGTGACGTTTCTGATGTTGCAGCAAGACAGTTATTAGAGATATGTATTCTGGGAATAAGAATTCTAACGATTTATATTATCGAGATGGGTAATAAATTTTTATAAGATCCTACTTTATGAAACTATTTCGTTGAACTGACGAAGTATCATAAAATCGGCCGAGAAATAAGGTCGTAAAATGAGTCGCTGTTTCAAGGACAATGAAGGAAAGTTTAATACGATCAAGTACTCTACATTATATCAATCTCTACAATTCTATCAAAATCTATAATCTACCATATATTATAAAAGACGAACCCTGCAGAATTCAATATACGATGAAATATCCTTAATTTTAAATAATGAAAGTTAGATTTTGTAGAATCCAAAGCACAATAAAGCAGCTTCCGTTTCATCCACGTTAAATCATAAAGGACGCATCCTATAACATCACAAAAATACAATAAAACATGCTCTATCTCATCGATATCAACGAATGAAAATAAAGCTCTACAGAATTCATGATGAAATAAAATATACTCAATCTCATTAACTTTGGTAAAACCCTACAGTATCCAAGATAAAAGGAATTACATATCTTGCATTTCACCAACTACAATTCAGATTCTAGAAAATTCAAAATAGACTAGATTAGAACAGAAATAGAATGAATTATCTTCCATTTCATCAACTGCAACTTAAATTCTATATAATTCTAAATAAAATGGAGAAGGAAGAATTCATAAACTATTCTCAGAATAGTTAGAATTCGACAACTATGCTCCACTCGATCCACTTAAAACCACATTCAATACCGTAAAAAACCGACCCGCGACAAGTTAGCGAGCCTGAGCATCCTTTCCAAATTTTTCGTAGTCATCCCTTTCTTCCTGTCTCTTCCTCTTCTTCACCTCGTCCAGCACCAAGGGCTCTCGGAACCAATGACAAACGCGTTTATCTCTCTCTTTATGTATAAGTATATCTAATGCACGCGGATCTAGCCAGATCTAGCGGAACGCGTGCGATCTGCGACGCCAGCAGATCGTTTAAGACCATCGTCTGGCAAATCGTGCGACATTTATATATCCGACGTGGGATCTTTAAAGTCGAGTACACAGTCGTGCGAGATCGTGTGTAACATCGTGTGCTGTCTCCACAGTTGTGTTTCATTGAAATCGTTATTCTTACTATTTGTTCTCGAAAAAGCACGAATAAAATCCGTGTCATTTGAAGCAAAACCGAGTTTTCCCGATTTTTATGTTCCCAAGGGATCTCACGAATTTCTATGGTTCGCGCGTCACGAGCTCGCAAATATTTGAGCTGTTTATTTGAGCCAAATTAACACCGTGGAACAAAAAGTAAAGGACATTGATAAAATTATATCAATCGAGTGCTTTGGGACTAAAATTTTCGAAATGTAAAAATAATCCACTTCGACCTGTGAATGGCTCGTTTATTAGATATTATCGCGAAACGAAGCAAGGAGGAACTCATAATTGGAGAAGAACATCCAGGAGGAACGATCGCCAAGTCTGTTGGAAGAGTAGTATGACGCATGATCGTTAGCTTGAGGACATAAGACATCACTATGACGTAACTGGTAAGTTGATTTAGTAGCTTACGACTTACGACTGACCGTCGTAAATTTCAATTGATTATGTTACGATAAACGGAAGGTTGCTGTTTAAACTGATAACGAAGATCTTGGTTCCTGATGAGGAGATTTTGTGTTTGGCGCTTTCTGATTAATGTTTGGTGCAATCTAGGATAATATTAACTGTAAATTAGCTTCTCCGAGTTAATATTTACATATTGGTTGATATTTATTAGAGTTGTTAATAATTGAAGAGTTGTGTATGTTCACGGGTATCGAGATTAATTCTATTTAGATATCATAGAAAGAAGATTGTCTGTAAATTTCATAGCTAGCTAAATTTTATAGATTATGATCTTTAAAAGATCCGATAGATTTCCGATAGATGTTTTGTCTGATCCTACAAATTTTTAATCGACTTCCAATACGTTAGAAATATACAGGAACCGATCGAATAATCTGTAAAAGATTTGTGAAAGAAAGTCGAAAATGTAGAGTCAAATTTTTTTCACAAGACGCTTTGTTTTAGAGAAAATTAAATTTAGAAATTTATCATACGCGCGTACTAGGCCGATTCTTAACTAAATTCTATTTTCTTGGAAATAAAGCCTTAGACGGAAAGATTTTATTCTACATTTTCGACCTTTTTTGCATGTAAAATAATCTCCTGCCGATTATTTAGTCCTGTCCAGTCCAGAATCAGTCATGATTAAATACACTTGAAAAAATTTTCAAACTCCATTTTCTCGATAACTAAGTCAAGAATAAAAAAATTTTATTCTATATTTTATTCTTATTCGTTCACAAGGTATCACGTCGTTTCCGCTTTTACATGTGATTCAATCGGACCCTGTATATATATAAAATCAATTATTGTGTATATAAAATCTATATAATTATAGAAATTATCGTATTTTGCGAGAAAAAGAATAAGTTGGCAATTGATAAATAATTCATCATAAAAGAATTTTTTAATTCTTGAACGCATAGTGTCGTCATTTAATAGCATGGTATTTGTATTCGTATAGAACACCTGTTATACGGTCTGTTCAAATGTAGTTATACTATCAAAGTACATATTGAGTATCGGTATAAACGAATAAATGATGCGTCACAAATAAATTATTTTCTTATTTTATTATCTTCCGGAATGTCTTATTGCTGCGTCTTCTTTTATATTTAGAATATGTTATCGCTTTATAGTGTTTTAAAAATGGTACTAAACGATCAGCAAGTTAAGCTGTTTATTGTACTTTCGCGATAAACTAGTCTGAGACTTGTTTATACATTTTTCGTATGTTACAATCTTTTTTCAAATAAAAAGATACACAGAAAATCATCAGGTAGATTTTTGAGCTGCTTTTCTATAATTTTGCGCCATGTGAATCGACAACTTCAAGATCGTTTACTGTATTTGGAGAAATTATAGAATTATGCGTTAACGCATTAAGAATTGTGAATCTCACAATGAAAAAAGGAAAAAAGCATAGGAAGAAGAAAACGGAAAGCGGATTTAATGATAAACGTTGAAATAAAATTTTCAAATAGATTTTATAATAGATAATAAAAATTTAAAAAGCAGATTAAACATGTTACACAATAAGTAATTAGGAGACAACTTCTTCTCAAATTCTTAGTGCTATCCTGTTACAACGCAATTATAATAATGTAAATCTCCAAAGAATTTATATTGTAAAGAAAAAAATTAATTACTTTATATTTTATTAATAAACGAATACCTTTGGATGAAAGAACGAATCAGAAATAAAATGCGCATAAAATACATAAGAGAATTAAAAAGTGGATCAATGCAACAAATTAAACAATCTGGATCTCCGTGTGCTATTTATTACTTCGCGATAAGGTATAGCCTTACGCGCTTAAACAATGACGATGCACTGTTAACAATGCATAAATTCGACAAACAATCTTTTATTCGTTTGCATTTCGCGATAGGTGCAGCAACCATTGCACACTGCCGTTTTTTCTAATGTATGCCGACGATGTAAGCTCCGAAAAAAGATGATTAGAAATTAAAATCGGTTAATTTTTAGATCGCTAATAATCATATTTTCGCAGACTTCTAACTAGAAAATTATTTTTACTCGATAGAGCTAGGCGAGAAGACTGCGCGTCCTTGCGCTACTCGCGGCACTTGGGCCAATTAAAGCATTCAAGAGACTAATCAATTGTATACCGACAAGTTGTTTGCAAGGGCTTATAAAAAGAAGCGGAGAAAACGAGCTACGATCGTTTCGTCGACGATCTTCTTCCTTGAACATGGTATGACAACAGAGACATTTCATTATTTCATTTTTAATATATGGAAGAATTTTGAAAAATATTTTTAAATGGCTACATTCCATTAGATGATTAAATGATCGATTTCTAGTATTCAGGTCTTCCATACGTTTTGTTTTTCGTTTATTCTTTTGATAAATAAAATTATAAATATATAAATTCTTGCTATGAAGAGCTTAAGAGTATATAAATGTTATGGTCATTAAAGTTTGATTGGTCGGATTTTACTGTTTAGATCTCATACATGATATGTCTTGTTTTCCATATTCTTTTGAAGAATACAATTATAAATAAATTGATTGCTATGAAAGGTTCGAGTATATTGTACAAATTTTGACTAACCTCTTTTAGGAGAAAAAGAAGAAAAATATGAAAACCGACGATGGAATAATAATAGGATTGAAATACATATTACAGTATAATGGATAGCAGAGTGAGAAGTAGTGTCAGACAGTAGTTAGTCAGACAGTGTCGGTCTACGTTCTACTTAATACCACTAATTACTTATATTAAAACCTCCATGCAATTACGTAATACTTAATGATAACTGAAGTTTTAATTAAGATAAAAGAATGTCTATAAGTACACTGAAATTATATATTACTAGATATACTACTATATCTATTAAATTCTTTGATAACTTTGTTAACTTTCAGATGATCCATACTAAGGTAAAGTATTTTAGTTAAAGAAAAAAGTGACTATTATCATTTATTTTAAGAAAGATACGATCGATTTGATGTATACATGTCTAGTAGCAGATGTCATAGATAAATTATTTATTCGCGTTTCTTCTAATCGATTGTGGCTCGACCAGAAGAACTCAGAAGTTACGAAGAACTAAAATATTCGAACGTCATCGACTGGTGAGCCATGAGGATAAATACTTGGTTGCATTTATCGGAATAATAGAACATACAGCTGCAAACATTTAGACACGAGAGCATACGCAATTCTCAAACTACTTTAATCCTCATTATTCGTTTATCTATCCATTATGTAATCAGTTATTTTAGGTTTATTTTACGAACTACTAACAGTTCGTGAAAATTTGCATAGCTGCAATTTAATACAACTTCGATAGGTATATTCTGCAATTAGTCGTTTTAAATTCATCGACGAATATATCATGGTCATTGAAGTGACCAAATGCGATCCAAAGTGTAAGGGAAACATATCTTTAAAGACTCTGTTGCATGTATCATTTATCTTTCGAGTCACGTTGAAAAATGTTGGCACGATAACCAGGCAAACGGACAAACCGACAAAATACTTTCATTTAATTCGATCTAACCCACCTGTGGGTTTCTCACAGTTATGAAGCAAGCACAATATTCAACCTATAAAGTGGATATAAATAAAGGACATAAGAAACGATATTTATCTCTTGAAATTTTGGCAGAGATCGCAGACAATCTTCGAAATCTTCTTGGTTAGAATTGATTGAAATTTGCCTGTTAAATATCAGTAAAAGAACTGAATTTTAGACCTCAATTTCTGATTGATAAATTATTAATGTAATTGCCAGCCAATATCTAGTATTTTATATTTCATTAAATATAAAACACAATTCGATCATTTTTTATTTCATCTTTACAAAATTTTCTGGTCCCTACTGCAAAAATGTGAATTTGTATAAACGACAGCATTGTTTCCTCCTTAAATATAAATTTCCTAAAATACTCAATCTTGAAAATATAAATTTTTCAAAATATTTAGTTCTCAAAATGTAAATTAAATTATTTGACAAAAAAATCATTAATATGTTGTAGTAGAATAATAATTTTATGCTGTGTTATAAGATTTCGAAAATTTTCCTACGAATATTTAGAATAATATCAAATAGAAAAATTTCAATATAAATATTCTGCGCTTGTTAATATTTTTCCAAGAACACATCTTGCAACTAGAAATTTTTATTATAGTTGCGTTATTGATGTAGTACATGTATTATAATATAGGAAAAACAGTCTTTTCTTTGAAAGATCGATAAAGTTAATGAAACAATTAACGCTATTTACTTATTAATTAAATTGCATTTTATCCGAGTTCTGTTTGTACCTGTTTGCTTCTGTTCCAGATCGACTGTAGCACTTGTTGGCAAGATGAAAGAGATCCGTAACTGTGAGCCAATCCCTGTGGCACCAGAGATGGAAAGGATGCTACATTTTCTCGATTAGAACCCAATAAGTTACTCCTCTCGTTTACGTATTCCATCGAAACCAGGTCAATATCGAGAAATACTCTCATATTCTAACAATAATAATCAATACTAGGTTGATGAAATCATTGTTGAAACACTGAATCACTCGTCGTTTCGTGCTACTGTACTCTTTTAATTTTGTAGCTCGATCCACTCTGCAAAATTTATTTCTATTTTCCCCAAATTTTGCTTCTTCTCCTTTACTTTTAATTTTAGATAATTTAATAACTTTTAAGTGTTTCTGTATTTTGTCACTCTGTTCTGGTTCTCCATCGACCTAAATCTGATATCATCAAAGTTTTCCATTTAAAAAAACCAACTTTATTCTGATACCACCAAAACTTTCCATTAAAAATATTCTCCTCTCAAAGTTTTCCTCTACAATTAACAAACATCCGGTTTTATTCAGATACTTCTGTCATAGAAGAAGTTTATAAAAAATATTCTTTTTTAAGCCTTCCTGCATGATTCGTTAAAAAGCAATTTCTTCTGGCATTCTCATTGACGAAGATTCCTATAAAAATTTGTCTTTTTCAAGTTCTCCTTTAGAACCAACGAAAAACCAATAATATCTTTCGCGTGACACTCGAACCACGTGCATTCTTTCACAAACAAGAAAATTAGTCACGAAGCCGACGTTTACGTTTACGGAATGTTTCGCACGTGTCGCGAATTACACAATTCCAGTGATTTATTTCTCGTTAGCACAATTTATCACGTCTTCCAACGGAACAACAAAAAACTAAGCGTACTTACGTCAACGGTAAAAATACTCTTACGCAATAAATTCACTCTATTTTATTCCAATCAATCACTGGTAAAAAGCAAAACAGAAAATGAAGTTTATTTCTACAGAGAATTTTTGGAAGATTCCAAATAAAAATCAAAAAGTCAAAGTTTCAATCTCAAGTTGCCACTGTTGGAAAAACTTCGTGTTTTAATAAAAGTTTTTACAAGAATTCACAGTTTCTTCCACGATATTCTTATATAGGCCAAGCTGGTGCACAAATCAACACGAATTGATCCAAAGTATGTCGGTTAATTAAGAGTCAGCCAGTTAAATTGCAACGATAAGTACTAATATTTATACCATAATCTTCGTTTTATCTGAACAGTTTAATTTCAACCAATTTTCAGATGATCTTATCGAGACAGCTCCTAAGGAAGCAACAATACCAAACGAAAGCTCTGCTCGAGTAGACGTTCATTGCCCCTCATCATTTCGTTCTTCGTATCTATGAAAAGTATTCGAGAAGCAAACAGAACAAATAACGCCGGAGATATACAACGAATCGAATCTTCGAGGGGAAATGTTAATCTTCAACTGCGTTTTAAAAGTGTGTTTAATTGTTCGAGATAATAGCTCCTTATATTTTCTGTAAGAATTCGTGTTAAATCAAATCTTCGAGAGAGTATGTTGATTCTTAGCTGCGTTTTAAAATATGTATAATTGTGCGAGAAAATTGTCTTTTGTATTTTCTGTAAGAATTCTGTATTATTTTAGTGAAAATTGGACATAGAGTGTTGAAGTAATATTCACTTATCTTCTTATATAAGCTTTTTTTTAAAGATCTTTGATTTCTTGATGTGAGGATTCTTTTTCCTATTTGGTAATTTTACTTTCTCTACTATCTAGAGAAATTAGTATTATTTTGTAGAAATTGGATATCGAACATTTGGTTGAGAGATATTAGAATTTGAATTTGATATAAAATCTCTTGCTTCACTTATGATTCATTTAAATTTTCTCCTTCTTATGGAAAACTCTTGTTTTATGCTATTTGCTGATTTTATGATCTCTATTATCCACAGAAATCAATTTTAGTTTATGGAATTTTGGTAGGAAGCATTTGACTTTGGTTTTGATAAAAAATTTCTTTTTTCTTCTTATAAAAGATTTAATATAAAAATTGTTCTTGTTATAAAAGAACGTAATGATTCTCTTTCCTTCTAAATTTCAATATTCTTCTATTTTAATTAATCGACACTGACTTCTCTGGTGAAAAACATTATAATTCTAAATTTAATACGAATCAGTGAACCACAGCGTGATATTTTTCTCATTATATCGTTGATGTGTTCTCATATCCATGTTCTGCTCCCGTTACGTTCAACTTAGATTTTGTTTGACCGATCGCTGTACACGAGTTGTTGGATCGTTGCCTCTGTTACTCGTTACACAAACTTAATGGAGTTACCGGTGTTTTCCAGCAGAAGATTGAAGCTAACATGTAGTTTATTACTTCGACGCGTAATTCACTAGTTTTCACCGATCGTCACTCGTTTTTCGAGCACTTAAAAAAATCTTTAATCGCTCAAACTGGACCCACGAGGCAGCTCGATCGATCACGATTAATCACCGATCGAACTGATCATTTAATATTGTTTTCACGAGGTACAACAATATTTCATACCTTGCACACCCTGCGCGACACGTACCATACTGTTCTATACGTATAAACAGAGACAATTATTGATCTTATCTTATCGACAACGTGTTGTACCATCGAAAGTATTTCGTAATATGAAACAAATCATGCTATTGGTATTTTTTTCTCAATTAAAAAATCTTCCACTCGTCGATATCATATTTTCAAATTCATCCTAAGGGAAGATATTTTTCTGTTTCTTATTTCGTCGCAATTTTTCGACAGAAAAAGAAGAAGATTCTTTTCATGCAATCTTTTGTCGTATGATTGGGTAAATAACAATTGGATATGATAAAAATGATTCGACACCGTCAATTAATTTAATTTATATTTAAAGAGCCAAGTAGTTTAGGAAATTTATATTCACATGCGAAACATGCAGATGATTAAAGCTATAAGATCTATATAAAAAATTGTTTCATCAAAATATAATATAACATATATCGCATATAATATAACATCAACAAACATAAATATTATAACAGGTTCCAATTTCTGGATATTTTATGTATTCCTACAGATTATGTACATTACGTTGTTTAAAATTCGCGTGAACACATAAAAATTCACAGGCGAATTACAATAAATAGAAATTTTACTTGGCACGATGCAAGAGCATCGCATCTTATCGCTTACTGAAAAATAATTTTAAAAACCGAAGTGGATCAAATAAATGGTCAATTGTCGTTACCTTGTGGCAACTGTTACTGATAATTTCGCGATAAAAATGTGATCGTTCGTAATAGATATGATATCGAGTAAAAAATAACGAATATCCAAACGAAATTGATTCGTGGAATATCGAATGAAAGAGTAAGCGCGACAATGATATAATTCTATCCGTGAATATGAACGTCTTATGTTTGTGATTGATCATAAATTTTATGTTACAGTTTTCAGTATTAAATTTTAAAAACTTCTGTCTATGGATATGAATGTTATATATCCATGATTTGATCATGCATTTCGTATTACAATTTCCAGCATTAAATTCTAAATATTTCTCCGATGTATAGGATTTATGTAAATGTTTTTAATGTGTTACATATCTTCAATAATATTATGGTATCCTAATATCATCTGATCCTAAACTACAAAATTGATAAATGAGATTCATCGTCCTACAGAGGTATTTAATCAAGATTAGACTTTGGAGAAAGATTGTACATTTCATAATAGCTATAAAGACAGCTGCTTGAGATCAGGTTGGGTAAAATAATTCGTCCTGGCACCCAATGACATTCACAACCGATAGGTATCTCGTAAAAGCATTTTTGGCATCATATTGCTATGCTATGACCACTCGTTTATTATCGTTCGCTAATCGTTAAACGATTATCGTTAATGATTCACCATACACTATTTATACAATACACCATTTTGCAACACTAAAAATGGAAAGACTGATTCGATTACGAGCAAAACCAACTAAACATTGGCGTATAAATGATGACCGATGTCCATCATTTTCTCTGACATCCATTGGAGCAATAAGAAGAGCTTGCTATTTATTAAAAACACACACGATTATATCTATAAATATCATCAAAATTGTTTACTAGTATAAACATCTACAAGGTAGAATATCAACTATAGTATCATAGTGGCAACATAATTACGAACGTAATTTTTAATTCTTCCTAGAATTTCGAGTTATCCACAAAAGTGTTAAATTGATCGTGAAAAATATTACTCGAGGGAATCCTTGGAGCTTTGACACGTGAATGACAGACGGCATTGTGCGTTGAGATTAATCCTACGATAATCGACGAACACATCGACCGTGAATCTTCCCTCTGGCAGCGACTTCACACCCCCTTTGTGCTACAAAGAGGAAGTTAAAGTTCGACTCTTCTGGCACACGATTCAATCTTCGAGGGAATCGAAACGGTAAATCACTGTCGCACCCAGTGTTCTTCGTGTATTGGCACACTGTCGAAGGTAAACGAAAATAGTCGTGCCCCTCTAACGTGTAAAATTCTAGCACATAGGAAGATGATCGACGATATCGAATTGTTGTTCAAGAAAGCAATGATGATGGTTGGATCGAGAAGATAGCTGTATACAAGATCATGAAAGCATTTGACCGTCTGTAGACGATATTGAATCGTTGTCGAAGAAAGGAATGATAATGATTGATCGCGAAGGAAGATTCGAAGCTATGTACAAGATTATGAAAGTATTTGATCGCCTGTACACAATATTAAATCGTCAATTGAAGAATGAAATGATGATGATTGATCAAGAAAGAAAATTCGAAGATAAAAGTATTCGAATACTTGTAGACACCTTATTATTAATACGAATATATTAGATGCGTTATTTGGAACATTTTGAAATTTCACTAACATAATGAGACTCGACTATCATGATTATATTGGTAACGTTTGGAACCTGTTTGAAAATATGTGTAGAAAATACAAGGTGTTTGATGCAAGTACATATTTTGTACAGATTAGAAAAAGCGTAACAAGCATCAGAATTTACAGAATAAGTTATATATTATATGAGTAAATTTCAATAAAACGATATTTAATTTATTATCAAGTTATTATTATGCTCAAGGTGGCTTCTCATACTGTATATTAATTTTTCTTTAAATATATGTTTGCAGTAAATACCATTCACATCAATCAATATCAATACATCAATCGTGACAGTCTCATTACAATGCTAATGGAATTTAAAAAATGTTTTATATAACACATACGATGTACAGTGCCGTGAATAATTATAAACACTTAACTCTATTTATACATTTTTCATAATATTAAAACAATAATTGACAAAATCGTTTATATAATTTCATATTATAAAATAAAACAAAACTCAAGATACAAGAAGTAAATATTTTCTTCTTTCGCAGTCTGAAAAAATGAAATTTCCTCTTAAAATTGTGTTTTCGGCTGTGAAAAAATATAAATTCAATGTTAATTTAGTTACGTTTTTCCTCAATACTAAGTGAGTTGGTCTTTATTTTTGATTACTTCTATTATTCTGTTAGATGCAATATCTATTAACTTATTTAAAGTTTCGCTTTGAGTATCCGCCCACACGAATTTTATTCTATTTTTAAGTCCAATGATATTTTCTATAGAAGGCTTCTTCTGATCACAAATTTTTCTTCTTAAAATTCCCCATAGCTTCTCGATCGGATTTGGATCAGGACTCGACGCTGGCCATGCTAACAATCCTATAATCTTAATAGCACTTTTTCCTAATGGTGGCTGTATGAATAACAGCGTTGTCTCGTTGAAAGTTATAAAAGGCAATAATTCACCATGTAACATTTCCTGGTATCCTACGGCGTTCAATTTATTCTTTACAAAATTAATTTCACTTAATATATCCAGGCATGGTCAGCGATTTCTTAGAGATATTGAAGAAATAATTCAGTGTTTGAGTATATAATTATTCGCAACACTGTACACATATATATAAATTTTCTATAATAAGTATTCAAGTAATTGCATGAGCCACTGTAAATACTAGATATTTATAAATTCTTGTAAATTGACTTAGATTTGATTGAAATGTTAGAACATTGGTCCACGGGTAGAATTGGACAGGATTGAGTAATTGAGGTAGACAAATAGCAGGGTAAATTAGTAAGACACAGGAAGTGGCATATGATTAAATCTGTTCTATATTTAAGCTATTTCTGAATGGTTATTTGGATTCGTCAGGATTACGTATAACGTAGAACAAAACTACGTGGGGAAATTTGATTGGTGTAAAATAAGCTGTTGGGTTTATGCGATGTGGGTTAGTGTTGCTATATGTGCTGTTCCTTTTTGATCTATGTGGATGGCTGAGAAACTTAGATTAGACTGTAACACACATATATATAAATACTATAAAAAACTTAAACTAATATCTTTCTGACAGATCTTTGTTATTTTCATAGTCTACACCTGTTCATTGAAAACTATCTGACTTGAGACTATAATCACGTACAACTTTTTTAACATGGATTTAAGATAAATTAAATAAGCACAACGTACAAGAAAACTACAAATGTTTTCCAATCATAATTTCCAAGAATTCCTTGGAACGTAGACTGATACAAGACGATCTATTCTAAAAACCACTGTTCTAAGTCACGGAATATCTGCTGCATCGGGTAGTATTGATCGAATTCTAGTCTACTTGTCAAACGTATGACACAAGCGTGTCATATGCTGTGAAAATCCAAGCTTAGTCGTACGCTCTTGATTATTATTCGTGTAACGTTGGACGTATCCTGTTTATGTCATTGGACATTCATATATAAGATTTGGAAAATTTAAATGGAGATGTACCGATCTTGGAATTGAATATCTCAAAATGACTGATTGCCAAGTAACATTTAAATATTTATACAGTTGTAACAGAGTGAAATGCGACTGCTGTCTCCATATTATAATCACAATTTCTCTATTAAGAAATAGAACGATAGATTAAAACCGTTATTTATTGTAATATTAGTATAGCTATAAATTTGTAGCATCAGTAGTAAATCTATAAAGATTTACAAAAAGATTTAAATGATAAAAACATATTTATGGATATATAATGACTACAAAAAATATTTGCACGCTATAAGGTCGTAGCATAACATCTACGCATTAATTAATGAGGATCAATTAATTAGGTATATTAAATTTTGAAGTATCTTTCTATGACTATAAAAATTTGATATTATAGAAACAAAATATAGAATGTGACAAAAAAATGTTTCATTGGAAAATAAAGGATATACCGATACTTTTGTAGCCACTGTATCTCTCAATTGAATTTCTTAGAAAGATGCGGGATCGTGAATGAAGATGATTTTCGATGGAATTGCAAAGTCGAACAGAAGGTTCTCGCGAATTCAGGAGCTTAATTAGACAACGTAAGCCACGAAGAGGACAGCAGGAAAGGAGGCAAAGCGGCCAAATGTATTTCTGGCCATGTCGCCCGCGCTCAAAAAATCTCGGCGTCTCAGGGTGGCTCGCTTTATAATGAAGTGGCTATTTCAAGAGGTATCAAACTCCCCATTATCAAACTATATAGAGCAATAATGCCTCGAATTGATCTTAATTATTCGACTTTCCGAACAAATAGAAGTTTCTCAGAAAAAGAAGAATGACTGCATACAGATATTGAAACATCTTTAAATTAATTCTTGGATCAAAATTCTTTACAGACTTCCATTTGACTAATTTCTAAATATATCATTCTATATATTATTTTCTATAGATATTTTTCGAATTTCTTTGGAAATTACAAAACGAGGAATTTTTCTCTCTATAAACGATTCTATCTTAAATGAATTCAAATTACAGTATCATCAGCGTTTCACAGAAAATCGAAGGAACAAAAAAATCCATCGAGTCTTCTTTATCACTTCGATTTTATAAAATAAATAATAAATCTCTTCCTGTAAAATATTAAAGACACTCCGCAGTCAATAATTTATTCTAACGTATCTCATAAATATCTTTGAAGTCCCTTTCTCTGGAGTTTTATTACCTCGTGGAAACGATGTTCCAAATGACCCTTCAGTAAAGTAAACTGAAGCCTTCGATACTCTCCATGGGGCGACATCAGCTTCGAGCTTTTATTCGGCGGTGATTCATTCGAACTTTTCCGACTTTTCAATCGAAGGTGTGACATTTTCACTTTCCTTTACCCGTACTTATCAATACTAATCCTTGTTGTTAACTTATCGTTCATTGAATAGATTCCTTGGTATCACTCGCGAATTTTTAATCACAGAAGCTTCACGTGCTATCAAATAATTGTTCAAAGCTTATATTCGAAACGATAAAAGAGACATTGTTAGTGTCAATAGCTTCGCATAACTTTTATTTAACCTGTTAATTGGGAAAGATATTGCTATGTGCTAATCCATAATTTTTATAGAAAATTATCATTAGCATACTAGAGATTATTATACAGCAGAACTCAGTTTATTTGAATCTATCGAGGAACAAAGAGAGTTCATACAACAGAAATTCAATGATCTATCTATGATTTTTCGTTCACGTAACATAAATTCAAGGTGAAATTAAATGGAATCAATTAGCTGTAATTTATTTAATCGGGCAGTAATTAAAATTTCGTTCCAATAAACGAGGTTCTACTGCAATAGAAATTATTAGAGTGAAACTATTTCTAGAGCGTGCAATTTTCCATATAAATTGTTATGAAAATTTTCCTTTTCTTAAACTTCGCATGAAATTTATCGTTTTTAATTTTTGCAATTAAATCGATATCACAAATATAGGCAATCATCTTTAAATTGTCTAACTCTTTGAAGGAAGCAAGTTTCTGCTTGAAAAACAATCCAGTTAATGGACTACGAACGGGAGAAGTGTTTCGTTGTTGGATAACACGCTTCACGGACAAGCAGTTTTATTAAATAGAATGACTAGCTTTCTTTCTCTTTCCTGTTCGTTACGTAATAATTTCACATGCAATGGATACTTTGGTGAATATATACGAAATGTCGAACCAACATTTGGATGAGAAATTCGAATACAAAGTACTTTTTCAATTTATTAATCAAGGAATTGCTGATGTTTTCGACGTAATAATTCATCTTTTCACAGATTTCTTACCCTTCAACGTATCGTTATATCGTACTTACATTTGCTAGAACTAGTTTATTATATTTTTAACGTGATTATATATACAAATTTGTTCAATTAAGTTATTAACTCGAATTCGTAATTCAAGTCAAGAAACGTGTTCCACATTTAAGAATATCTCTAAGGAATTTCTCTGTCGAGTGTAATCATAAAGATAAAAATTTCTGTCCATAAATGCAACGATATAAAGTTACCAGACATCATTCTGTTTTATTTTCAATACCTCATCGAACATTTAATTACCCCTTGGTCGGTAAATCAAATTTACAAATAACAGGAAAGATGCACAGTTTTTCTTCCATCTTTAATTAATTTCTCAGAAACCAATCAGCTATGCTCAATGGAGTTAATTTAACTTCAATTTCGCACAACTATATTTGCAAAATTTTGTTCTCACTCTATAGAAATTGTCAATAAAAGACTTCTAAGAATAAAACATCAAATAAAATTGTCGTTGATCATCAAATCATCCCAAATAATCTCAGGTATTTTTGTTTTTATCTCGGTAATACATATTCGAATTAACAGCAGGATTTAGAAAGTCACTTCTATCTTTAACATCTTTTACCACGCGCACTTATCAAAAGAGGAGACTGCGATACCGAATAGCGTAATAATAAACCGTGGAACGCTCTAGAGGAAATCAATGGGTCAGCTGATCGGGTACGCGACCAAGTCCTGCACTTTCACTGAAATATCTTCTTACAGAGAGAAAAGAGAGTGCAAACGATACGCGAGCCTCGATTTCATCGATAATATAATCTATCGTTATCGGGTAATTTTTTAATTATCTCGCGATCATACTCTTCTTTCGAGTGTTTGATAAAACAGAAATATAAAGAAAGATATAAGGGAACGTAACGCTATTGGTTTTTCGAGGGAAAATTTCTTTACGTACGCTTGGAAAATAATGATAGATTGGTTCTTTCATTAATCTTTATTTTTTTATGATTTATACTTTTCTAGATGGTTATGTGACTTTCCTCGACAATTGTAAAATTAATGTTCACCTGAACGAAGCGAACTTATTTCTTTATTGACTTTTTATGATTTTCATCTACTTGTTTACATGGCTATATCTTCCTCGATAATTTTTTCTATATTTATCGTTTAAGAGATGCTAGCACGTACGTATGTATAGGTAAGTATGTATGTACATATATTTACTTCCTATTTAATACAGATATAATTTCAAAAGGTATAAAGATAGCACAGTTACGTATATATTACTTGCCTCAAATATTTCATAATATTCGTTCATAGTAATAATTTCTTACGTTATTTGCTTCATTTAATTATTACGAACATATCTCAGCCAAATAAAACTGAAAAATAATTATCCTCTTTAACCTTAATAAATACCTTTCAGTTGCATTTAAAATAATACTAAACAAAAATTAATTACGTACAGAAAAGAGTAACTTGTACATTCGTATTAACAATGTAAAATTGATAGATATTTTCCTAGAAGAAAATAATTTAAATGTTTCCCAATAAAATATTAAATATGGTAGACAGAATCTTTATCTTCGTCTATCGATCGTAGTTCATCCGTGTGTTCTCTATTTCTGTAAATGTAAAAGTGCCGATTATCTTCGTTAACTGCACGGTTTAAAAACCACTGTGGAAAAACATGTTCACTATCGTTTCCTATTAACTGTATCTCTGAATCATCGGTCGTTTCGAGCACTGAATTACGATTCGAGTCAAGGTAACAAACGCTCTACGCTCTTCGAAAACATGTTAATAGCAACTTTTATAATCTTCTATATAGCGAGTCTCAAGGACAATTATCTGTACTTAGTATTCTTCCATTTTGAATAATTAGGCTCGACAACATTGGCCAAGGGCGCTGTAAAACTTCCTTCCCAAATGAACAATCGAGTTCACTCGGTGGTTGAAAAATGAATGATGTATTGAGACATTCTTGGATTTATTATATCTCGCTATGATAAGAATTGTCGATTACGCTTCAATAGTTATACAATGGCTACAAAAAATATTTGCTCAACATTATATATATTATAGCGTTTGGATACTAATTAATCATTAATCAATAAATTAATAGTATAAGAGTATACTTTCATATAATTACAAAAACTTAGTACTGAAACTTGGTAGTGAAAATTAAATGTATAGAATCTTATAAAAATAAATCATTTTATTGGAAAATGAGGGTATGTGCAAATATTTTCTAGCCACTATATACAGAGGCTCGCGAAACCTTTCAGAAAAATGTTGCTTTCAGAGGAAGATGTTCCTTTATCTGGTTAATCCTTTACTCGAATATACTCGATCTCTCCAATTCGAAAATTTTTAAATCAATTTTGCTTTATTAAGTTTCGAAGCAGTATTATATCCAAGAACTCGCAAACTTTCACTTGTGTTATCAATCTTTTTTAAATAACGTAATACAAATTTTTCTTGTGAGCGAGTAAATGACGAACAGAGGATAATAAAATACTTTACAAAATTATTTGCCACATCAAAGCCGATCGAATTAAAATACGCTTTTTTATAGAATTATAGAATAAAAATTCGCTCGAACGCTCGGAAAATCTTCGGAGATAAAAAAGCTTCGCTATGAATACAACGATTATCGAAGCTTTCAAAACAAATGTACGTAGGACGTGAACACGCGTGCATTTCGATCGATCCTTTTTGATCCGAATGCGAACATTAATGGATCATTCATTTTCCACCAATGCAACGTCTATCCACTTGCAAACTCAAACACCACAAACGATGAATCGATGTTCGCTATAAATAAACGCGCGTAGCATTTTCGTCACCTTAATGCCAAAACTCGAAACGTTTAAAAGAGTCTTAAAAACGTTTTCTCTTTTCAATGATAATTTTCCACCGATTGATTTTCCAGCGACCGCACCATCCATAATACAACTATTGTTCAACGTTCTTCAATAACTTTCGTGCGATGTTTATTTCGATTTTGCAAACTTTTCAAAAACGTACTCCACGATCGTTCAAACGTTCCGTAAAGAGCGATATTCCGTTCAGTGAAATATTTCACTCCGTGATGAGGGACGATCGATAAAAGATTTCACACGGCCGATTTTCAAAAACCTTCGGAGCACCTTCGCTTCAAGTGAACTGTGACGACAGTCGAACGCACACTGAATTATTCGTCGTTGGATCGCGATTTATTAGCATCCACAAGGCGAAAAGTCGTCATAGTGAACCGAGCGATCGGCCATCAAGCACTGCTTACTTGAAAGTTGCTTGGGAATAGTAGGAACATGATCAAAATCTATTATACTAATTAGGTAAATATATGGGAAAAACATACAAGTAAAAAGTGAGGATATTTGGACATTTGTGGGAAATGTAAAGGTGCAAAAGAACACAGTACGCGCATGAAATGAAAAAATATATAAAATATACATATAGTGTTATATATATAGTACATATATATATATATATATACATATATATATAGTGTTTTATCTAATATTTAATAGGTAACACAATTTTATATATAGTATCTATTTTTTCAAGCATGTTCATAAAAATATGAGTTTACATAAATATCAGCGGTCTATTTAGGACAAGTCAATATTTTTAAGATATCCAAAAATAGAAATACGAAATAAAGATAACAAGGGCACATGTTTAATGCCTAAGTTAAATAAAAAAAATAGCAATGGTAATACGGAACTAGTTTACTCTAATACAAATGAAAGGATTCGGCGAAAAAGCAGAGGATCTCCAAATAAATAAATGATTACGTCGAAGCTATCAGCAGCTCGAACAACTGACTAATCTTTCCCAATTAGCGAATAATCACTGAAACACACGCTTTTACTATGCCTCGATAACAAGTGTAACATACTTATCAAACAACTTTGCTAAAATGATGCATAAATTCAAACTTATGACGCAAGACATAAAACCACTTTCATGTAATCACAGGAAAATTCGATAGATAGATCGATAATATACAATAAAACTAGATTCATGTGATAAGGAATTACGCAAGAGCACCATTGTCACGTACACAAACGATAATCAAAATCGAAACACACGTCGATATAATTTCAACCACTTTTATGATCAGCTCATTCACTTTTGTAAATATCAAACACCTTCAAATGAAGAACACGTGATTTAAATCACTATTGAAAAAATGCAAAATTAAACGAAGTTACGCAAAAAACTCGTTCACTTTTAGAAATATCCAACGTGGTTAAAACAACCATATTAAAATGAAGAATAGATAATTCAAATTTCTTGTACGATAATCTAAATGATCCCACTTTACAGTCAACTAAATGACCAAATTACACGCTCATTTACTTTTGAAAATGTCGAGCACGTTTGAAATATCCGCATCAAAGTGAAGAAAATATTATTTAAGCTACTTTCACAATACATTAAATGACCTCCACTTTACAATATCACCTCCGATTCCTTTACAACCGATTAAATAATAAAAGTTTCACGACAACTTCTTCACTTTTGGAAATATCGAACTGGAGTGAAAAAAAAAATCCACGAGGAAACGTAATGATAGAGAAACTGTGGAAAAAGTAGGTTGCGAGGGGCAGAGAGGAGACAGTGCTAACGCAGAACTCGATCGTGCTAACATCCTTCGCGTACTGAGACGCGGGAACAATTAACCACGGGCCACGATACCTGACTCATGTGGGCGATCCACGTGGATGGATCATCCTCTTACTATCGTGCGCCAGCTCTGCTCGAGGAAACACAAAGAGTGGGACGACGGGATGGATATCGCAATTTATACGCTCGTCTAAAATTGGAAGAGTCTTCGTCCCTGCGTTTGACCACAGTTGTTAACGGTAACTTTGTTGAATCAGCTAACTCAACTGCGGCTAATGTCATCGTTGTCTGCTCTTTAATAGATTCTTAAGGTCTCTACTGGCCAGAGGCGTAATAACAATCCAATGTAGATACTTGCCTATTTCTGGAAAATGGTTTAATTAGAATATCGTAAATAAGAAAACTGCGTAAAAGTTGATATCTACCCCATCCTCTTTTTTTTTGTGGATTATTGCAGTGATCCATTAAGGGCCGAACTTGTATTAACATAACATCTTACCTACAGCTCTTTTTAATTAATATATGCTGTTAGATTCTGTTTCTTAATATTATGGCTACGATAAGGAATTGATCGCTATTTGAGTGTCTCAGAAGCCACGTTAACTCCAAAAATGAAAATAAAGGAAACTGATAATATTACGAGTAATATTGCTTTTAATTTTCTCTGGAATTTGCTATAGTTTATACCATCTTTTGCGATAAACAATCTTACGGGAATAAATCATTTGTTCTTTTAAGAATTGAAGATTAATCGTGAAATTGAGTAATTAACAAAAGCTAGAATCGACAGAAGCTTGGCTTCTGAAAGACTCATTTCTTCTTTCAGCTAGATTCTGATATTTTGTAAAGTTTAAGGACATTGAAGTATAGGTGACCGTATGATATATATATATATATATATATGTCTTTTATGAACTTTGTAAGCTTTGTACTTTGACGAAGCAACACATAAGTACGTTATCTGCATTTTTCAATAATGGTACGTTTACGTAACTTTACACATTATTTCACTGCTTGTTATGTAATGGATTATAGGAAAAATCCTTTCTCTTGGCCTAGGAACACTCACAGCGAAAATTCCATTACTATAGAATGCTTGAGCACGTCCAACGAAGTCTATAACCATATTTTTTTCAGTGAAAATATTTTAATCTTCTGTGATCTGTATAGACTTCTAGAAACTTTTTAATGGGCGGATGTGCTAATTACTTCATAAACTATTCTACTTTTAAATCTTCCATTTATGTTACTATAACATAGAAAAAAGTCTGTACAAGTTGCCAAAAGGTAAAATATATAACAAGAAAATGAAATAAAATAACCTTATAACTGTTTTCGATAATTATCAGACGTTATAGAATGTTTTGTTTTATCTGAGAAGTTTTCTTATCCCACAATTCTTGAGTTTCTGAAATGATTGACTAAATTACAATGTAATTTCAACCTTGACCTTTGTACAAAAATTTACTTCGCATTTATGATGCATATCCCTATGTGAAATCATCTCTTCATTTATTTATGATTATATAACAGATTTTGCGCAACGTATGGTGTAGAAGTCAATGTCATTTCGAGCTGGATGCTCTCCAAAGAAAATTCCAAGATTTCGTAGCTTTGAATATACTATGCAGATGCCGGTGAAGTAGATTTTCGAGACTTTCAATAATACAATGAGGTAGAGTTATTTAAATCATTTAAGCTCTAACATCTCCAAATTAAATCTTGAATTTATCTTATTTCCATCAACAAGGAAGTATTATGTAAGAACTAGTAAAATGAACAATAAAGTTACTTGCAGAAATATAGTTATGCACACATGCTACACAATTATGATAATCATTATGTAACAGCGAATATTGACGTTAATTAAATTTCCCTTTTGTTACGTACAAGTTATATTCTCATAGAAAGTTATGGCCAGAGCTATTAATGTATACAATATATTTCTCTATTTACCACACCGTTAATAACGAGTTAAATATGTAATCTGTTTTCAAATGTAGATCGCTTCAAAGTCTATTCATAACCGAATTTGTCGAATTACAAGACTTAGCTTGACTCAAATTGACTCAAGCATCATCCTGACCTAAATAAATCGACCTTATCCTATTCTAATATATACTGTTTAATGTGCTCTTCTGATGTTCATATACAATGAAATACGTATTAGATTTTTCTGTTTCCTATTGTACCGTCACTTGTCTTCTGCAAGGACAGATCTATAGGCATTGTTGATGATACGAAAGCAATTGTTCAAGGAAGATTTGATAGGACGATCCAATAAGAGTGGGCGACTCAATAGACTCGCCCTATTTACTCCTCAACACTAATGGAAAGTGAGAAGAGTAACGAAAAAAGAGAAATACATAGAATAAAGCGTTATTAGCTTCCTAGAACAGAGAGCAGACAATATTAAATTATTTTCGTCGCCATGTCCTAACAATGACCAACGTTTTCGATGTTAATTAAGAACCTCTGTAACAGAATTAATTAATTTCAATTCTGGACTTTGGGTCCAATCAAATTTGAATTGTAAAATATTGATGTTAAATAAAAAAGGAAAATGCTTAGAAACTTGTATAAATAAACAAATTTTCTTAATGCGTTCAGATAATTTTAAATTTTTCAGAGATTCTCAAAATACAAACTCGGATAATGTTTAATTTTTCATTCATAGTATGAACGTATTATGTATTATGGAGAAGAGAGATATACATATAGAAAACAAAACAATACTTGGAAAATGACTAATGAGGAAACTTCTCGAAATTGTAGGCTGCTACATTCTTCTCAAGTTCGTGCTTTATCAATGAAGAGGAAGAAAAAAATATGGACAGACACGCTCGAGAGCAAGGTTTCATCTTATCGAGGAACTATCTGCAAGCTTTTACATATTTACTTGATCGACCCAAACAATGCTTTCAGAATTTCCTGTCCCATTAACAATAGGTTTTAACTTCAACGAGTCATTGTCGCGAGTCTTCTTTGTTCGTAATACGCCACATCACTGACACGTTTTCATAAATCAGTGCCTATAACCATCCGAACGGTAAATCAGTATCGTGGATCTAAACAAACATTTTCTTTTCAATGCAAACATATTTATAAATTATTTATTTACTAAGATATAATTATAACTTTTTCACTTTGTTTCATCCCCTATCATCAATCCATGAAAAAAATATTTAATATCCTCTGAACTTCTCTTTTCAATATTCTGTACATTCAATACTTCACGTTTTTCGCATTCGTCATTCTACGCTATGTACTCTAGATTTCATTCATGGATTATAAGAGATTCATATCCATTTACAAGCTCTGCAGATTAGCTTTAAATGTATTAGAATATAGTGTTCGCTAAAATAAGTAAAATATGTGTCGACTGGCTCTAATTCCAGCAATTATTGTACAGAGTGGTTTGTATAACAATAACAAATTATATCACTTTCCTAGTTAAAGATAGAGGAAGTCGAACGAACTAGAAAAATCTGTGTTTTCATAAATTCAAATCATATTATAATACATTCAAAAAATGCAGATGCAATCCTTTTAAATAGAAACGCAATTTTCTTCTACTTATACGACTATCCAGAACATTCTAAATAAGAAAATATCAGAATTTGTATCTAAAAACCCTTGGTTTAAAAAATTGCATCTATCATTTCCTCCCTAAAGAATCCCTAGAAAATCCTACATCATCCTCTTTAAGAACTACCTATTATTGATAAACTTTTTTCTCGTTGGTCGTTTATCGAATATAAGATCTCTCGGCGATTTTTCAAGTAAAGAAAATTAACGGCGAGACGGAAAGAACGTAACAAGATCACAATGAATCTCTGAAAATTCGAGGCGAAACTCGGTCACGTTAGCAATGCTTCGTATCTTTCGCCTGATCGCCGTTTCAAATACATAAATATAAATAAGTAGGACAGAGAGGATTTTCAGATAACAGCAGATGAAACAAGACTGTACGTCGCGCGTACTACGGCGTTCCGTGGCAAATTGGTGCCAAGTCCTCACTGCACTCTTGCATTTTTCGCGGTTCTGTGAATCGACTGAGTACACAAAATTCTGAAGATCATCCCATGATATATGCATCCGGAATTATTTCCCTACGAGACGTCAAGACATTAATCTGCGTCAATAAAACACAACTACGACAATGTTCATATAAATTGTCTAGTAACATGATTTACAGTGACTTACGAAAGTATTCGACAATCTTAGAATCTTTTTATGTATACACTATACAAATCATTTTGAAATCTCATTAACACTGTAACGAGATACGACCATCGTCATCAAATTGGTAAAATTGGAAACGAATCTGAAAATACATATAGAAATTGCAAGATATTCATCGAAAGCGTATTTCGCAAAGATCGCCAAAACATTTGAGCGGTCAATTGCATATTCATTATAGTAATAAGCCACAATATTTACTGCGAGTCTGTAACACTAACTGTCTGTTTAAGATTAATATTCATGCTAATTTTTCACTAAGTGTATCTAAGTATATCTAAATGTCTTGTAACTGCTATATATATTTTCTTATTGGTTTCAGACACTATTATGGTCATGATATTCGTATCTCACTGTAGTGTTAATGAAGTTTTGAAAAATTTCATATATTGCATATAATATATGTGTTTAAATATGACTTCATGAGCCACTACATCTTAGACAATATACAGTAAATATTCAATTAAGTCCAATGGTTCACTAAAGTATATTTGATTCAGAAATAATAATAGTTATAATCTAAATTAAAAGAGTGATAGTATTGGAATTATAAGTATCTTACAATTAGTTTAAATGGTTCAGGAACAATCATTATAAAAGATCTGAAAGTGTTTTTGGTTACAAATAATCATTATCGACGGTCAGAATATTTGTTGGTTACTGATTAACCAATATCAGTGTCAAAAATGGTTTATGGTTGTTTATTTATCGGTTTATGGTGTGTAATTGTAGAAATAAACTTAAATTCATTTATTATGTACCGTTTAATATTTCACTGAAAATTCAACGCATTAGGTCGATTTAAAAAATGTAAATTATATATACAAACTAACCTAGATACGTCTCCCTCCAATTAAACGACTTCCGTCATCATTTTACGCATAAACATATTTTGTTGAGATAGTACACTATCGTATCCTATTATGCCATTACTAAAATGTTGTAAAATTTTGCTCCAAACAATATGTACGTCGTATTTTACAAGTGTTCAAAAATTTCTAATTAATATATAGTAGTATAATGTTAATGAAAAATTAGTTATTTCGGTTACATTGTCGCGCAATGATGTCGACTGCGCATGCGCATAATATTACTTCATGCGTTTAAAACTAGCTACGAAAATTATTATTTACCCAGCTTGAATCCGACTCGAATGTCAACCACATGAAGGAATCTGGCAGCCATGCGTTCATATTGTTGAATGACGCGTTAAGTTTAAATTAAAAAACATTTAACACTAACGACAGACTTGTTAACACCAGATAATGTTCACGACGACGCCACACTCTTTCGCGTAATGAAAGTGTTGTTTCCGACACAGAAGGATTACATTTAGTTATGTTTACATGAGAAAGCGAGCTAATTCGATCCACAACTGCCAAGAGGAAACCTAATCTCCCTATTGGAAAATAAATAGACGTTTGCAATAAGACTTCGATTTCGCGACAACGATTTTATTCTTCCGTGAATATACAACACAATGCCCATTGTACTCCCTCTTCACTATGTTTTCGATGATTAACCCGTGGAGTTCATGTTTTTCAAATGAAATTTGAAGTGCATATTTGATTTTATAAATATATGTGTATACGAAAGCTACAAGAGAAGAACGCGATCTTTTGATTCTTAATTTTATGATTAAAGAATAATATATATTTTAATATAACATAATTGAATATAGAAACCTGTTAGGTCTAAAAATGTATACTTCTTGAAAATACATAGTTCATAAGTTGGCAAACATTTATGAAAACCAAAGATATAATTATTAAAACGAGCAATATTTTAATATTATATTGAACAATATTTCTAAAACTACAAAGAGGTTGGATCAGTACATGTTCAATTCTAAAACCCCCAAAAAAGGACAATTTTCATAATATGTACAATATATTAAATTTTAAAATTGCTTTCGTGTAAAAGATAAAGAAAGTAAGATCGTACTTCTTCTCTTGTTAATAAAGCTTTAAAAAGCCCATATTTATATAATATTTTTTGTTTCATTACAGCCATAGAATATACGTATTGATGAAGTTTGGTTGTTGAACTCTGGGACACCCTGTATATGATTTAATCCTGCGGTTTCTATTATTATTATTAATTTATATTCTTTTATTTCCTATTCTAATTTATATTATTAATTTATAACCTATTATATTATTAAAATATAGATAATTTTATATATATATAAAATATTGTATAAAATATATAAATATATAAATATTGTAAAATATATATTATATATATAAAATATTTGATTTTAGTATACAATATAACTTTACTAGCTTCTGTGTATTCCTTGCGTTTTATAAATAAAATTTCAAATCTTTATTACACGAGAAAAATACCTGAAAAGATACAAACGCGAAAAAAAAAACGAGAACTGCAGGGTTAATTAATAAATATTAATGTATGGTTTATACGTGTTAGTATAAATATATGATTAATAGTACAGTGATGTAATAAAAAGCGATAGAATCTGATAGTCTTCCATAATAAAAGTAAATAAACCAACTAAGAACGTATGAAATAATGATCCCATATAATGATACGGATACAATTGATCTATATGGATTAAGTGTGAATGATATGATATTTCTGTTCCGTGTGAATATCGATCACCGTACATTTTTAAAAATTATACAAGGAATGTTGAAATGTAATATGTATAAGTGAGTTTAAGTTCCTATACATTGTTAATATTGTTTAAGAAATAAAACTGCCAAGGAATTTAAACCTTATCAAATCTCTGTCTACTAGCTTAAATGATTAGCTATCAGTAACCTTTTTCATCTTATTACGACTTCTGTAACGTTCATAAAACGCTTGGAATTTATCTTCAATTAAAAAAATTTTCGTTCCGAGACTAAACAACATTTTATTTAATTCCTTTTCGGAAAATGCAGCGTTCCTAAAACACTACACATCGTTAATAAAAATGCCAATAAAAACACTTTGAAAGCATCGTATACCGATTGTACTATACAGTATCATAACTATGTGTTTCACGCATTTATAAGAAATTTAAAAATGCAAAAATACACATAAATATATATAAAATTCTAAAATCTATATAATATGCAAAATAAAATATTAAATTTTATTTTGTTATTCTTATAAAAATATGAAATTGCATAAATATCTGTAATCATTAATAACTTCGCGTAGTGAAGCAATTGTGCATAAAAGACTATACAAGAGAATATAATAACATGAAACATTGAATTAAGACTACAATAATAACATGAAACGTTACGCTAGGTATGCTACTATAGTAATTACGCTACGCTTATTAGTACTAATGGTATCAACAATCAAACAATGATCTTAGTTTATTGATCAGACTCACCAATTAAACAAAAGATTGATTCTCCCGGATATCCGTTGTTGTCATGTATAATAAAGTCGCAGTTGCTCAACCTAGGAGCAATCGTATAAAAGATCGATCATTTTAAACATATCGATAAAAATTGAATTTGAAATCAAAGAATTAATTCCACAAGAAAGATTCATATTCGTTCTATGTACCAATGTATAAACGTAAGAATTGTTGTACATGCATACAAAACAGTAATATAAAAAAAGAAAGAGATAATCCTGTCTTCGAATCTTTTTATTCCAATCTTACTCTCGTTTTAACAAAGAAAAACGCTCTTAGTTAAATGACTTTTAAAAATAACTTTTGCATAAAGCTTGAAGACAAATTATACGTATTAATGAAATTTTAGTTGAAAATAAATTGAGCTAAAACTTTTGAAATGTTTTAATGTTACGAAAATTGGCAATTAAGTCGAGAACGATCCAAAAGACGAAGTACACTTAAATTCCAAGAAAAAATACAAAGTACACGTTGTTGTAAACGTACATCAAATAGAAAAGATAGAATGATTTGTTTTTTGTTGCTTTCTAACACGTTTCGATTTATTCGAAGCGATCTCGAACTGTACGGGAGTAATGAAAAGCATTTTTATTGGGAGGATTCTAACCTCACCTGAAAGAGTACGATAACTTCCAAGGTAGCCGAATCCTACTACTGGACAACGTGGACCGCACCGTCGTCAATTAGAAACGACGTTGTATATCAAATTGTTGTTCACATCGCGTCTATTAAACGACTCTAGGAAATCGTTCAATCACACGGTAAAATCGTGAACAGGAAAATGTTACTCCGCCGTCTTTCATTCGATGTACGTAGCGTCATCCACCAGGCGGCGCTGTGAATGTCGAACAGCTGATTTCTCATGCACGTGCGCCATGGCCAGGTTAAGGCTATAGTTATGTTATAGTATCGTTCTCGCAAACGAAATATCTGAAAATTAAAATGTATATTCTCATAAGTAGACTGCGGATTTTTAATCAAATTCATATTTTTATAAACATAAATTAAAAAGTGATCTAAAAGTAACCTAATCTAAACAAAGATTTATTTCACTTATTAAATATTATAACGCGTACTGTAGTTTGGATGTTTCATATATTTTTGCATTTCATGTGAATTCTATATATGTTTACATCTTCAAATTTCAGTAAGAATTTATATACATAATTAATTCTTTTATTATTTATTATTTCATTTAACAACTTATTACGGAACCATAGTTGCGTCAACGCAGCATTTCATTTATAATTTCTTTTTAGATTTACATTAATGAATTCCATCAAATGTACACAGCGATTATGAAAATGAAAAAATTCGAAGAAAAAAAGAAATGAAAATCTGGAAGAATTTCTCGAATATTTTTTTCGTTACTATCTTTTTCCTATTCAGATCTTACAAATTTACGAAGTTCAAGGAAATTAAAGTGTTTCATAATAACTCATATGTTCTATCTTTCTTCCCTAATCACCACTCCTCGTCCAATACCTCTACTATGGTTCTATGCTCCTGTTATCATTAGAACAAGCATACTAAAAGCAAATTGAAATATAAAATAGACACAAAGATAGCAGTACCATTTTTGTCCTTATTCTACAATCCTAGCTCCTTGTCAATTCTTGTCACTTCTACTATCATTTTATGTTCTTATTAAAATTGTACTAAATAAAAGCATTAGAAAGAAATCCAATTATAAAATGAAGTTAGTAACTTATCATATTCTTTCTTATACAGAAAACTCTATACTTATTCTGCGACCCTGTTAAAAGAGGATGGTCTTGACCAAAAATATACGGAAAGATTGACAGAATTAGAGAATTAATAATACATATGTAAATATGCATTATGACTTGTCTCGTAAGTTTTGTTGTCACTTGTGACCGAGAATTCTGCCTTGCAACATGACTGGTACTATTCCTACCATTTTTTGAAACCCTTTCGTGAAGCAAAATTTCAATGATATACAATAATTTGATGATGTGCAAAAATTTCTCGCCAGATGGATTTCTCACTTTATATTCAAAAAACGATATCTAAAAGTAAATGATCTATTGTATTTTAGGTCAGGTTTGGATCCAATTCCCAGTCAGAATTAATATATCGTATTTACATATCTTCAATAGAAAATTCAAAATCAAAGGATATAATAAATATCTATTATTTTTCCTCTAAGCGCCTATTTTATCTTGAAGTATTATATATAAATTAATTTATTAAAATACTATGGCAATGTATATACATTTTAGTTATTTATTAGTTTTAATGATAGCAAAGAAAAAAATTCCTGATGATTAAGTAACAATTAATAAGTAGAAATTTTATATTTTATATTATCAATTTCATTTCAGTTCCTATATTAATTTAATGTATGTACATATATATATATATTTTTTATAATTATTTCATCTTTACATATGTATATTGTATTTTGCAAGATTTATAGATAACATCTTGGCAAATGCAATTTGAAATTTCGTAGATATATCTTTTTACGGTTCAGATTAGGTTAGATTTTTGTCAGATTAGGTTAAGTTATTATATTATCCACGTGGACTGCTTTTTGACAATTATGTCAGAACTACTATCATTGCCACAAAAAAAATATTACAGACAACGTGCACACTCAAATCCCATAGCAGATCACTGCTTAGAATAGTATGTAATTATTTTCCATAAAAAATATAAAATTACTTAAAATGATTGAAGTCTATTTACAAACATTTTTCATTCTTTTCTTGAATACAATTTCAGTCCTATCAAACCGGATTTAATGAATTGGAGTTCATTATATCCGTTTTATTTTGTAACTAATGAAGGAGAGTCCAAAGAACAGAATTTTTCACAGAAATGTGTTGAGTTTGTAGATATTGGTTGTGGCTATGGAGGACTATTAGGTACAAAATTATTTTAATTTTATATTACATTGTTTCTTAATGTATTAACAGAGTATCTTCTTTAATAGTTACATTGTCATTAATGTTTCCTGAAAATTTAATTCTTGGAATGGAGATTAGAGTAAAAGTATCTGACTATGTTATGGATCGTATAGCTGCATTAAGATCACAAAATCCAGGACAATACCAAAACATTGCATGTCTGAGGACTAATGCAATGAAGTATCTACCAAATTACTTTCACAAAGGCCAGGTATAATAAGGTATAGTCATATATTTAAACTTATAACTCTGTACTTTTATAAATATTAATTTTTATTTTTATAGTTGAAGAAGATGTTTTTTTTATATCCAGATCCACATTTTAAAAAGTCCAAGCATAAATGGAGGATTATAAATAAGACACTTTTGGCAGAATATGCTTATGTGTTGACTGAAGGAGTAATGTATTTTCTAAAATATTACTTAAATGTCTCTATATTCTTTTTACATAAATAAGTAACTATGAATATCATTTAAAGGCCATTGTATATACAGTGACGGATGTTAAAGACTTACATGAATGGATAGTGAAACATTTCCGTGAACATCCATTGTTTGACGATGTTTCTAAAGAAGAATTGGTAAGTTTTTGCTACTTATTTCTCAAAAGATTAAGTCAGCCATTATCTTACAAATTTTTTTATAAAGGATAAAGATCCCATTGTTGAAAAATTATATGAAAGCACAGAAGAAGGTCAAAAGGTAACAAGAAATAAAGGAGATAAATTTTTGGCTGTATTTAAACGCATTCCAGATCCATTTGAGAACAAAATTAGTTGATGCCAAATACCTTATGTACTTGTATATAAATGGAGATATTTTTTTTGTAATCATTATACAAAAGATACCCTAAATCCTGTCCTCAAATATTGGGAGTCCGCATTGTTATTATCCTCATCATTAGATCCATCATGTTCTAAAAAAGGGTCGTTTAAATAAATGTTACTTTAGCTTTAAAAGAGAATAATAAAAAATTTATCTTTAAAAACTGAAATTGATAGATTACTATCTTCTTCTAACTCATTTTCCAAATCAGTTCTTTTTTGTTTGGGTAACATTTTAAGATAGTTACGATGCCGTATATCTTCATTGGGAATCAAATGCGCAGTTTTCAAGGAAAATTCATCGTGTATTATAGAAAATAACATCTAATAAAAAAAGAAACTATAAGTTATTTTTCGATAGAAAATCAACATGATACATAAAAATTATTTCTTTTTACTTGCTCTAGTAATGAATCAATAAACGTTAACGGCGGTGATATATATGATCTCCGTATTAATCTCTTTCGCTCCGAAATATCCATCATAAATTGGGTATAATACAAATTTCTGTTAGGAATTAGACTGTCTTCAACTATTTTTTTAAATCTTTTACTATTAACAATATCCCTAAAAATTAACTCTAATAGTTTACTAATTTCGATGATAATTACATTATTAATTATTTATAAAAATGAAATGCAGAAAAGCAACATTTACCATAATAAGCCTTCTAAAATAAATTTCACTATACAAAGCTCTTTCTCGTCTATAACATTGCATTTTTTACTATCATCAAAATAAATTACATTTGCTGGTGAAGCTTTTAATTCGTTTAATAAACTGACTTTTGTAGATTCATCTTCTATGCTACATACACTACAACGTAAACTCAATGTTTTGTAGTATACATCAGGTTTATTGAGTATTTTTATCCACGGTTTCTATGTAAAATCAACTTATAACATAATTGGTTTATTGCAAAATATTACTTGTTTACTTACTGGGATATAAGTGCCTTTTTCTGTAATGGTAAATTGTCCTGCTAATTCTTTACTTAGAATAGCATGTTTGATAATGCTTCTTTGATATATCCGCCTTTTACTAGCGTTAAAAAATATACAAGGTATGTGAACATCGATTCGACAAGGATATCCTTTAGTGTAGATTTTTATTCTAAAACTCTGCACTGCCTTTGGATGCAGTATACCCTTCCGAGGAAATACGTCGATGTACAGTATCTCTGGTATGTCTTGACTAGAGATATTTAACATTTTAAAGGAATATGATAGAAGATTTTAAAACATTAAAATTTTTTAAGAGTACCATATCCACTCGTAAGCGAGTGCATCGAAATCTAAATTGTTATAAACTAAAAGCATTCTGACAATAACATTATGCATAGGTAGAAACCATACATCGATGCAATCAATACTGAAATATGCAGGAAATAGTGAAGTTTTACAAGCACAATAAGATGGTATAGCTCTCGCATAACTGGCTAATCTAAAATCAAAAGTTGACTCTCCTTCCATTGTCAATTCTTCTGTTTTATCACCCATAGTTATTGGAACTATTACCTAAGAAGTATAATATTAATTTCTTAATTTTCTAATTATTAAATTTATAATACCTTATATGTACCAAACATTCTTGGTTGGAACTTCAAAAGAAGAGGTATAGCTGTTCCAGTCTTTATAACACCACATTGTGTTAAACATGAAAATACTTCATAATGATAATCTTTATTCACTTTGCAGATGTTATTAATATCTATCGAATACGGTAAATCATTATTTGTAATATTGTATATCCAATTTACCTAGAATTTCATTATACTAATGATTCTTATGTTGATACAAAGTACTATATCTTATGAACACTATTGTAATATATATATTATAAATGACATTATACCCTATACATTATCCCTTTGTTTCCAAAATAAGTTCGTCCGAAATTTACGGATGTAGTGCTTAAGAAATTATCTTGTGACTGGGACTCGGCTAAACAATTAATGACTACGTTTAACATAACATAACGATCATGTCCAATATCTAATTCCCAACATATTGCCGTTTTCCCGATTAACGTATAATGTATCTTCATACCAATCACAGTTTCTTCCTTTGGCTGTAAAATATCAATTAATATTACTCTTTTATATACATTCAATTTAGTAATGCACCTTGTATAAATAGTTAGTTGACATAAAAAAAAATCGTACACGTAGTGTTTTAGATCTTATGTTTACTGTACAAAGATTTGTATGTATACAGTCAGTTTCTGTGTGCTGAAGCAAATAACCAAATGTTTTTATAACAGGTTTACAAGAACAGTTTTTGATTCTTTTTAAAGCCAATGTAATAGGAAATGATGAAGGATTGATCATAATCCATTCTATCAATATTACTCCTTTATTGCATTGGAACATTGGAAAAAGATTAATATTTATGGATTTTCTTTCTTTTGGTAATATGTTTTCCAAGATTTTGTTTAATCTAAAAAAGAACTAATAATCATGTAATACATAATACCGATTATATAACACAAATAGAAAAGAAATATACCTATTTACATGCAGTCTCTTCCATAAAAATTGTTTGCTTATTTGAATTGTACAACGCTGATTATATCCAAAAGCACATATATTCTGCACCTAATGCAGATATTGCATATATAAACATTATTTTATAAATCCGAATTCTAATGGTCAAATGAGTTATAATTTTACTTTTAATGTAGGCAAAATACACATGCAGTATACATTGCAAATCCATACTGGTTTTTGTCTAGCTATTAATGCATCTGATCGAAAATTAACTCTTATCAAATATCGAATTGCAAATTCATAATATACTGCTGTATGTGGAGTGATAGAAACTGTAATTCTTTTATGTGATCCTGAGAAAATCGTTTCTGATGCTGGATGTAATTTAACATCTTCCTCGATATTTCCAAGTGGCCAATTACGATGTGTACAAATTAATTTATAATAAATATCCACTAAACTAGAATTAATAAGATCAAAATATAATGTCTTGGTATTGTTATATTCTAATTCTTTGAAATATAATTCGTTCGGAGTTGCCTAAAGAAATGAATAAAAGATAAATCTTTAATTTCTACTTCATATTAAATAATAAAGTCATGTTGCATAAATTTTACCTTTAATGATCCAATTTCGCTACTTCCACGAACACATAGAATTACACTATATTTTGACCCAATAGGTACTCCCTTCTTTACAATATTTAAAATACATTGTACCTCAAAATCATAGTCTATATTTGGTTCATTCGGAGAAAAGGAACATTCTTGATGTAAAGTATCATTTGCATCAATTTCTCCGCTTATGTATTGTATATTAAGTTCAGGTGGCAACTGGTAAAATTGATACCTATAGATAAACAACTAAATGTTAAAATATATTTCATACATTTTGTTTAGGAGAGAAATTAGCTTACTTTATTGTATGACGCGTTACATTTCGCATTGCAAGTTGTAGAAACTGCTGACAACCTAACATAACTGGTGGAAAACTTAAAACATTATTATTGCCAAAAACAATATTTGCATTCTCTGCATATCCTTTAAAATCTATGTAATATTCATTTTTCGTATTCCCATTAAAGTATACTGTCCATCTTTCTAAATAAATCTGTTCATCTTGAGGTTTAGGTGTCATTTCAACTACAATTATTTCATAATCCCTGCAATTAAATAGTTCAGCTATTAATAATGTATCAAAGTTGAATTCACAAATGGATTAACAGATTGTATATCATACTGATAAATCACACCAAGCATTGGTTTTACAAGAAAATGACTTGCTAATGGTGAAACAAATTGAAACATTAGAGGTAAATGTCCAAATCTTTTAATGAGGAAAGTGGTATAAACTGGATATGATGGCATGCATGGTGGCATTATTACAGTTTGAGGTATTTCATACTGTGGAATCCATCCATTTGATATGACAGGAAAGGAGTGACCTAAGATATATTTTAATTTTTAAATATTTCATTGTCCATCTTCATGTAAATTCATTCAAAATATTTATCATAACTGGCTTTATCATAACTTTTGCACAACATAGTATTATACCTATCACTGTCACAGATGTAACAAATGGGAAAGTAGAGTGCTTTTTATGTTCCAAAAGAACAGAACAAATGATCTTTTTTCCATAAAGATTACATTTTGCATTAGGATTAAATGTAAGTTCAAATAAAGCAGACTGATGTGCACAAACTAACATCTCAGAAGGTGTTATATTAAAAATTTCATCTATATCTACAATACAACAAATGAATTAAAAAGATATTTAACACAATGAACTATATATAAACTACCTTTCTCCCAGGTAATTAATAAATTGGAATGATTATGATTTGTGAGACATATTGAATGAGGTATTGTCTGAATAAGATTTTCTACATCCACATCAGTTTGTCCAAGATTGAAATAATGCTTTGATAAGGATATTGGAGGAATATCTCCTAATGTATCAGTACCATCTCTCATATATCCTTTGAAACCACCTTTACTTTTCAAAGGATAGGTAATAGCATCAGAATCTGTCTTAAAAGATAATGCACTACACCAGCCATATAATTCTATAATAATTGGTTCCTATATTTTAAATAAATTTTTCAATAAAAAATAATTCTCAGTTCATAAAAATTACATATTATCAATGGTTTCATTTAAATTTACTTGATATAAAATCAGAGCAACCAAATAATAAGTGTATCTTCCCTCCCTTGTCGATGTAAACGTAATTGTAATATATTTACGAGAACAAGGATTAATAATGCCGTATTTTGCGTCTATCTGGAAAGGCTTACATTTTTCATCTATATTGAACATAAAGGTCGCAGCAACTTTAGAATTATTTGTTAATCTAATTCGCCTTTTAACTTCTGGTTTCTGTATTGTGCAATTCATAAAGATTTTCGTTGTTGAACAAGTTACTTCAGGACCTGCTCAAATATATAAACGAAAGTTATAATATAGAAATGAAATATGTATATAAAAACAGACAAAGAACCATAAGATAAGATAAAATTTTATAATACATTACAAAATACATATTTTAAGGTAAATACCGATACTACATCCATAAGTAATAATTTTCGTACATTCCATACTAGTATCTATAATTACGAAATAATCAACATTTTTAGAAAATGCAACAAGTGGCTGATAACGTATCTCGCATATATATTTTTCATCGGAGGCTAGAGTCCAAGTATAAGAACGTAAATGAAATACATGATCCAAAGGATTCGTAATCGGATCTCTTTGGACTTGATATACTTGTTCCTTCTGTAATGAATAAATTAAATAAAAATAGTCAGTATGTAGAAAATTTCATAAAGATATAAAGAAGAATAAAATGGAAAATTTATAATAATTATTTACAAAACCATCCACTTCATCGATTTCGATGACCTTGAAATATATGCTGTCAAGGAGAATGTATTGAATAATTTTGCATATCGGGTTGTTCATAAAAAGTCTTACATTTTTATTATAAATTTCTATAAAATAATGAAATGTTGGAGGAAATATGATTCTTAATTGGATACTAAAGAGGACTAAGGAGAAACATTTAAAATTCGTTAATAAAACAGGTTTTTTTTTTCAGTGAGATAATGTTGAACCTCATATATCCAAGAAGTTTTAAATTTTAGTTGTATTCACTTGTATTTATCTCACGCATAGAATATTCGTGTTTCGTTATTATTTATTTGGACCTTTACAAAACTTATTCAGAAAGTTTAGGCACGAAATTAAATACCTTAAATGCTTGTAGAGATTATTTGAAGGAATTGGCCGACAAAGACGAAAAAATTAAGAAAAGGCTCGTAAAATCATAAGTAGTAGTATAGTAGTAAGCAATTTTAATTAAATATTAACTTTTGTTACGAATTTTTCGAATAATATAATATATGTACATATAAGTATAGGTTAAGTTTGGATTAAATTATAGATTTTAGATTTATTCTAAATCTTAAAAATATTATGTATAATATTAGAAACATATTCGTCCGCATATGTCAGAAAATACAGTCAAGCGGCAGTTATACATATGCATAGATAAAGTTATTCGAGATATTGATTTTGACAAGACATCCAAAGATCATCGAAATTTATAAGAGATAGATAGACTACCTTATAATTAATTATCATTTATAATTACAGATTATAGTATTATCACAGACTATAATAACTATAACACTATAATAACAACACTAACTATAACTTTGAATATTTTATACATTTTTTGCACATTTAATTTTTTTTTGTGCATTTATGCAACTTTAAATTTCGCATACATGTATAAAAATTCGCAGTCTATTAATTATTAAACTACAAATATTTATGCAAATTTAGATTTTTTATTTTATAAACTAAAAAAATGGAATAAAAGTAGGGATGTTTTATTTATTAAATATTATAACAGGTATTTTACTTTGAATATTTTACATATTCTTGCATACTAAACGTATTCTGTGCATTTATGCAGCTTCAAATTTCACATAATTGCCTAAAAGTTTGCTTAGTAATTAGATACCAAACATACTTACGTAAGATTCATTCCATATCTCTATCGTTTTTATTCCCGTTTTACCAATTTCCACGTCTCCATAATCAAGTTTAATTATTTTCATTTTATTCTTATTTTACAATAATCGTTATCTACCGTGAAGAATCCTAAAAAATTTGTTCCTCTCAATTGCAAACACAAAAATGATATTTGCCCAACGATGCATATATTTTCATTTGAAATGTATCAGATCGAGATTGTCAATCTCGATCGCGATCTCGAACTCGGATCTCATGACTTCTCTCGAATGCACAGGAACACATTCGTTTTGTTTTGATATAGGAATGACGTATCCGTGAGGACAGTAAATCCAAACGATTTTGTGGAAAACATTTAAGAATAATTCTTGGAATTCCTTATTTCATATAGATATTCCTTTAAGGATTTAGACATACACATCATCGACTGGTAATGGTGACGTTACCCATATTCTTTATGGCTTTTTGACAGTACCTGTAAAAAATGGCTCGTCGGAATGTCTTAAGTCTTCTATGCTTATTATATTTCGCAAACACTTGTATGAATTATAGTTTGTGTACGTTTTATAATAATTATTACGAAGAATGTAAGTCTTTTTGAAACAATATCATCTTTTTTTAACTTTTTGATATTATTGGTAAGGATATTTAACTTGTGATTTCTTCTTCTAGATGGATTAGAGTCGGAGAAGTTGTGTCATATACTTGGTAAAGTGTCAACTATAGACATTAAAATCGGCGCGGCGATTGTACGGCCGAAGTACATGCTGGATCGATGGAATGTTCGTGCTAATGTTCATTGTAAATTTAAATTTATTACGGCCAAAGGTTATGGATTATTTGGAGTCATTCAAAAAATGTCCTTCAGAAGAAACGGAACACAGTGTCTGGATTATGTACAAGTAAGCAATAATTTGTTATTGCTTTAGATGAAATCATAAATAATTTTTTAATCTGTTTTAGTTTAAAAGAAAAGATTTTCATAAGACAGAAAAATTTTGTGGTTTAGTTGATCGCAGTAATATGAAGTATGCAATTCATGAGTCTGAAGATCGTACTGAATCACAATCATTGTCACAGATTTATGCCGAATATGATCCAAGCAATCATAAATCTAATGCAGAACTAGAAACTGAAATATTTATATCAAAAGAGAAGTTAGAAGAAGGAGAGTTTCTTGCTATTCGCATTGCTTATACAACATTCGGAAGTAAGTTAGATTGATTTTAAAATTTTATAATTATAAACTATACTTTTCATGTAACATTTAATATCATAGATTGCAGTACTGTGGGCTACAAGAGATACGAACTAATCGGTCATGATACCTGTCTGCTAAATGAATACTTTTGCGATGGCGTTTACAATTGTATACCAGGTATTTGTTCTGATGAGGATAATTGTACCAATGAAATTATTAGCTCTGACACTGGTATAAATGTAACAATAGGTGCAGTGAGTATCATGATTTTATGCCTTGTCGTATTCATTGCGTGTTTATGGATGTGTAAAAAGTCACAAAAATTATGTTGGTCTATCGATTGCGCTGATTCAAACGTGTGTTCGAGACCAGAACCATTATCGCGTGATACAGAGGGATCTGTAAATCCATCAGTTCCCTCAGCACCGATGTTAGAAGTCGCAGTTCCTTCATCGGTTGCTGATAAAGATTTACCACCTAGTTATGATTCCCTGTTTCCAGAACAAAGTAATCCTGCTAGATCATAATTGTAAATGCAAGTTATTATATGTAATTAATTTGTACTGACTTGTTATCTAATGTTTTAATTAGATATTGTTGTACACAATGCAGTCTTCAGATATATGGTATGAATGAGTGTCTTTTTGAATGAACCAGATATAATCACATACAAGTGATCGATAAGAATACCGAATTTCTTTTTAGTATTTTATACCAACTATTTTGTCAATGTTGTATACACTAGCATTTATAATACTGAATATTTTTATATTTTATATAACTTGTTCTACAAAACTATATTGAGATATAAGTACAAGATCCGTAATGTATAAAATATAAATAGCCACTACTTTATGGTCAATTATTCAGCAACGAAAAGTACTATTTTAGAACAAAAACCTGTTCATAGTTTATAAGTTGCTTTTAATGTTGGAAAAATACAGTATTTAATAAATATAATATTTATACAAGATTGTCTTTCAATTATTATTAAAATGTTCATAGGTTAATTAACACGTATTCAGTTATAAAATTATTCATTATGTTATTTCCATTTATACCCCAACATGTTCGTGTAACCATAAACAAGCGTTGATAACGTTATCAATTTCAGCAGTTCCTGATGCTAAAGGATGATTATCGTTATAAACTAGCATCCTGTAATAAAGATTTAATAAAGATTTTATGGTGACTATAATATTTAATTTTTACTTATAAAACTCTTACTTTGTTCTAACATCATTCGCTTTAAGACGTTGAAACCACAGTTTTCCTTGAGACGGGGGTACTCGTAAATCGCTCGAACCTATACATAACAAGGTTGGAGCTTTCACATTATTAACGTGAATAATCGGGGAACACTTAAACATCTTCACAAACATCTCAATTCGATCCGATTCCGACATTGGTGCACTTTCATCAAAGGTATAATTGATTTCGGCAGCACACCTGAGATTAGATGTATCATGAAAACAATAATTGAAATAAGAATTCTATATCATATCTAATCTTTGTATTATTATGTTATTTTGTTATTTTCATTGTACATTATTCTACAACTGATCTTACATAATTCTTTCCTCTTTACTCAGCGCATTGCGACTGCAATATAATTGTAATTCATGAAAAATGACTATGAACCTACGAAAAATCTTCAATAATACATTAATATTTTACCAGTCTGGAATATCTGATATAGTGAACATAGCAGCAATGTCGATTACAGGATTTCTTGCAACAACAGCTTTATATAAGTCCTACAAGAATAAATTGTTGCATATTACTGAATTTTATTATTTTTTTAAGTTTATAAATAGTTTATGAACTTACTGGATATTGACCACTTAAATGAGTAACTAAAAATCCTCCATGTGAACCACCAATAATTCCTACTTTGTTTGGATTTAACCATGAGTATTTTCGTAAAGCTTCTTCTGTAGCAGTCACACAGTCCTTTACATCGACATCTCCAACTTTTCCTTGAAGGTATTCAACATTCTTTGATCCCATTCCGGTAGAACCACGATAGTTAACTTGTACTACAGCGAAACCTTAAATAAAAATAATTTTGTAGGGAAAGTTTAAAATCTTTATGAATAATTAAGACAGATTGTTGAATATAAATGACTACAAACCAAAAATTTACCTGATAAAACAAGCAAGAAATAATCAAGTACAAACGAATTTGCATAGTTAGAATGAGGTCCACCATGTGGTACGATTATTAAAGGTACAGATTTGTCATTTCCACTTTTTGGTCCAAAATAAATGAAGTTGAAGTGTTCTGTAAAATCATTAAAAAACATTTAGACTATATCTTTCAATCCTTGAAATGACAAATTACTTACTTATTTCTTCATCATTATCGTAATCATATTCAGAAGGCTCATACATTAAATTTTCAGTACCAGGAATTTTTTCGGGAATAGAAATTTTATTTCTTTTAATATGACCATTACTAATTGTTTCTGAGTCAAATCTTCCTACTGAAAGCATAGATGGCTCTAAAAGAGATGTTTCCGAAAATGCAATAATATCATCTTTTACGTCCAAAATAGCAAGACTGCTTTTATCATTTTGGATCTCAGTTATAGTTTTCGTTTCTGTAAATAATATTTTTGTTATTAATGATTTAAACAAAGGAAAGAATTAGTAAAACGTGAGATATAGTTTGAATTTTTACTTCTATTAATGATGTAAGAACGTGTATTATTCTGTTGTGCTGTACTCAAGAATATATACTGTGAATCAGTGCTCCAGCAATGGCGTGGTAAACGACCATACAAGCCATAAAACTTTTCAGCATTTTGAATAGGTATGCTCGAATTTACAATGTCTACAAGTATATCAGCCTAAAGAAAATACAATAATATAAATTTAAATAAAATGAACAGTAAACTAAGTATATTCTAATATACAAATACCTTTGAATTTTCAGAAGCAAATTCAAGATGCATAAGTCTGTGAGTATTATGATGTGGACCACCTGCTTCTCTTTCTAACCAGATAAGATATTTTTTATCAGGACTAAATCTTGGGCTATGGACAGCACATCCATCGCTTGAGAGCTTTTCTAAAAAATATATGTACAATGTATATATATAGATATATAATCTTAATTTATAAGCCAATGGAGTGACATGGGATATTTCTTACTGTACTCTCCATCCTTTAATAAAAATATCCAAGAGAGTCTATTAGTACAAGCAATAAGACCTAAATGTCTTGGCTCATGTTTCCATGCTACACCAACAACACCTTGACTATCTGCAGTCCATAGTACTTGAGCAGGTGAGAGATCATTTGGTATACCTGAGAGAGCTGAAATTGTGTCTGTTGTCGTATCAAGGACAGCAACAACTGGATGGTGTTTACCTACCAATTGTTCTCCCCAATGAGGCTTGTAAACATATTCATTACCCTATATCAAATGTTTTATTAATTAAAGTTTACTTTTACTTTATATGTATAATTAAAAAATGAAGCAATTTACCACTGTTACTTCATTCTCATCTTTTTTATTTTTATCTTCTTTATTTATACGTTTCTGCTTATAAAATGGTTCAGATTCTGGTTGCTTTTTTTCAGCAATATATAATACTTTTGTTTTGTCTGGAGACCATTGAAAAGAAGAAAATTCAGCTAGAAACATAAAGAGCAAAAGCTTTTAATTCTTGTTAGGTGTTATATTATATGCATATTGTGTAGTGAATGAATATAATTTTTAATTAATAACTACAATCTATGTATACATCTCCATGCACATCCAAAGCAGTTAAATCATAATTTTTCACAAGCCTCTGTTTATCCCAGATTTCAATAAACTGTTTTGTAGTATTCTCAATTGTAGCTTGTCTTAATATTGCTTTACATTGTTTATCCTCAGTGAAATCAGTTAGAAGTCTACAACAGAAAGAAAGTTTTCTTTTAGATGTATATCTTAAAGATATAACTAATTATATTTTTATAATAAATATGTATCATACTCTGTTGTAACATCAAAGGGGAAGCTTTGAGTTTGTACTTGTAACTTTGAATCTAAAATGTAAGTTTGACAAAATTTTTGATTTGTCTTTCTCTCTAAATTTCTTTGGGTCCATGTGCTTAAAATCGATATTTCATTTTCACTTAGCTCAAAAATCTTTGCATCAGTTAAAGAAGGATTTCGTACTAATGTTTTGTACAAATTGACAATTTTTTTGGTCTACAAAATATTAAATATTTTATTAATTTTCCAAGGAAATTTTTTGCAAATATTGATTTAATATTTTTAATTTTGAACTTTAACGTACCTGACTTGTTGCCATTATTACAAACTTATCTTCAAATTCTGTTTCCAATCTGTTATCATATGTTATATAAAGACAGCCAGACGTTGATAAGATATCAGATACAAATAACATGTATAAACAATTTAATTATGTACACAAAACATTAGCGAGTTAATGTTGCAAGATAATTATTTCTACGAAATAAACAATGTAACCGTTTTAAAATTAGAGTAAAATTATTTTATTATATTATAACGTATATAAAGAATATTAGTAATTATTGAATACTTAAATATTAAATACAGAAGATATTAATGTTATTTCAATGTGATAAACGATGTAATGTTTTGTTTTAATATATTAAAATATACATTTGTAATTACTTTTCAAAAATGGAATTTACTACGTGCTTCTTATTCAGCAATGTTTTCTACTTTTGTACACAAATAATAAATTTGATTCTCAAGTTGGTAGCACTATTAGTACTAGAAAAAGAAAATATGGGTAGCAATGGCGCCAGTTTTAAAATTACCTGAATCAAAAGAATAATTTGTTAATATTTAAACGAGAAAGAGAAGTTCGTGTTATTGTAATAAAAATTTTTAATATCGATTTTGTGTAAATTAGTATTTTTATTTTACATCAATTTGCAATATGCTAACATACCGCAAGATTAATGTAATTTGCACAAATCACAATATCGATAAAACACTATAACAATTATTACTGCGTAGCGATTAATCAAAGCATATAAAAAAAGTTTATTAGAACAAAAAGTTTATTTACAATTTATAATTTTACAAACTTATTTAAACTATATACTTCGTATGTACAGTTCGCAACAATTATACATGATCTCAATAATTTGTTTCTTAAACATATCTATAAAAATCGTATAAAAATAATTTGGAATCGCCTTATATTTTTGATCAATTTGAAACAAAATATTATAAAAGTATATACTATTGCATAATTATTAAGACCACTTAGATCGATAAAAAATGTCCTCTCTTTGATATTTCGACTAAGCTAAATATTTGTAGAAATATATAGATAGTTTAAAATCTCACGAGCAAAATATTTCATAAAATTTTCCACAAAATTACGTCGTAGATTTCGAAAGAATCAAAAGAGATTTCTCGATCAAACGAATGTTGCGAAATGTCTCTTTCTCGAAGAGTGTCTTAACTTCACATAAGATCAAATTATCATATAAATTAATGTACATACATATACATATAATATGTCGTTATACTTATACCAATATCAGTCGTGCATTCGTTAAAAATCATTTATAGCCCGCTTTATCGAGAATAGTCTAAACTGATCAAACCAAACAAACTTTCTAATAAAAGCATTTCCTTTGCTCTTCCTAATTTATTTAACGATTTCAAGTGCGTGGTATTTTGAGTATAAAATGTAAATCATACCTATAACAAGTGTTTTTAATTTTTACAGCTAATACTTCTCGTACATAGTAAAATAATTAAAAAGGTCATCTCCGGAATTCGAAGCTTTAACACAGCGCCAAACCATTCGAGGACGATTCACATTTAATATTTCATTTTCCAAAATTTGATGCTACAACATCGCTAAATGAATTTCATTTCCAAATTTCATATTAATCTCTACGATGTTGACTCTTATAAAGATTGTTTCGAAATTTTTTTTTAGTGAAACATAAGTGTGATTATTGGTATTGGCGATGTGCAAACGTTAAAATTGGTTTAAAAATAGCATCGCTATATCAGTTGTTTAAAAATCCTCCGCAAACTTAAAATAGACAGAGACTACAAAAATATGATAAGTCTATTTTTATTCATTTTCTGACTTTTATACCACTCGATAACTAAGACGAGGTATTTTAACATTAGACAGTTGAGAGAAGGAGAATAACTTAATAGTTATGTCTTTTGAAAATATGTGATTAATCGACAATATCCTGTAAGAAAGAAATAATGTTAATTTAACTAGCTTTCATTATTACTAGTCTGCATAATTAATGTCTTTAATATTTCTTAAATACTCAAGAGAATGTCTAAAATACACACTTAATCCCAAAATAAAATGAAAAAGTATTGACTGACGATATAACAAGTTTTAAAATGGCTTCCGTGTAAAAATCATATAATACGACTTATCATATTTTTTTATTCAGAGTCTTGAAATAAGAGTAAAAAACTTTTTCGCCGATTTCAACACCACACAATTGCAAAACCATAGTCGATCTACGCAATTATGTTGGTCGGCGAATTTCTATACGAAACTAGAGTGAATCGAATTTAAGTAATCGTTTGTAATTCCGCTAAGGTACAGAAGGAGCACACTTTCGATTCACAAATTTCCCTTTCAATTGCCAAACAGAGCCGCCTTCTGCCTGAATTGCGCTCGTCTCGCCGCTTTTTCCTCCTCTTCCCGCTTTCGTTCCTCTTGCTCCATGCGGATCTCATCCTCGAATTTGTTCGCCTTCCGTAACTGCTCGATCTGGGAACATGGTAATTCATACACCGGGTAACGTTAATTAAATAACGGACACACTTTCCTGAATTCTGAATTTGTCATCACTGTGATTCGTCTATCATTGTTCTCTTTCCATTAACGAGGTATGCAGAAGAATTAAGATCATTAAGTTTATTGAAAACTATAAAATTTTACGGGCAGTAAGATAGTTCATTAACTTTTCTTAATTAAATTCTATTTAAATAAAAATGATGGAAAGGCAGATATTTTATTATTATTTCAACTTTTATTAATGAAAATTTTTGTGAAAGATAAAATAAAAATTATTGATATCACATGAAGAGGTTTAATTAATTTCGTCATGAAGAATAAACTAAAGAGTTAATATTGTCTTCATTGTATTGTCTGTAAGTATTGGAGAACTCTTGTAAGTCTCTGTATATGATTAAAAAAAGTATTTATACCTTGGCCTCGAAGAAGTGTTTAGCCCCTGTTACTCCTACTTCATCCACGTCGACCTCTGTAAGACGTGCAAGCTGGCCCAACCCAGAATCCTGTTCTAGTTCACCAGCACGTGCTTTGCGGTAAATTAATAGAAACTGTAACAAGTTATAAGCCATATGTGTTTATAGATAAAATCAAAGTATTACGAGACTATTTTATCACGATCGCCGATCATTTTCATATTTTCAACGGAATTTGATAGAATGTGACAAATTGTAGCTTAGGCACTGATAGTTTGCGGTAGCATTCAATTGAACTCTTCATAGTGTTTTTATACCAATCTATATATTTTTATAGATTTTAGATGTATTCAAAATTACTCTCACTGTTCCTATACCAATTTCTTTATTTTCATGGATTTTAAATATCCTCTAGGTAATTCTATTGTTAATACCAAATGTCCAAATTACCAAAAATTGGACGAAAAACGATGCATATAATTTTTAGAATTTCTTTCATTCGATTTTGGAATTAATCAAAGCGATACAAAAGATGATCCTTTAATTATTTTGATCAGTGTATTATTTCTAAATAGCAAAGCATTGTAGAATTAATGAAAGCGATACGGAAGATAATTCTGTAATTATCTTAATCAGAGTATTATTTCTAAAGCATGAGAGAAATTTAATATATTTTTTAAATTTAAACGATGCATATGTATTATCATTTATACGCCGGCAGGCATTATCATTTTGCGATCTACATCGAGGAAACGATGAGTAAAAGAGGAAGGTGGAAGATTGGTCAATGTGTCCGAGTTCAATGACGTCGGTGACGCGCGTGATTCACGGTAATCTATGAATCCGACAACCGATCGCGTGTATGCAGATCGAACGCTTTGTTCGAGGGCTGCGAAACGTCACGTAGAAACGTCCAGGTATGCATTAGCACCGCTCAGGAGAACTTTCCTTCGACGTGTACGCATGCCTTAGCATTCACGATTTATCCTTCCTAGTGCAATACCAACGCCAAACCATTACTTTCCTTGAGAAATTTCTTATAACGTAATGCAAACGTATAAAAAGAAAAAAAGAAAAGGTAGAGACAAACTTTGGGAGTATGTGGGATTCAGAAAAACTAGATAAACTCTTAATAAACATGGCTTCAAAACGTAATAGTTTCAAAGTTACGAGAAATTTAGCACTAAGCTTACCAGGCCCGGTCAAATGACTGGTTGAAAAATTTAATTAAAATAGTACATTGTCATTTCTTTTGTCCATCTAACTTTATGTAAATCCTTATATTATCTTGAACATATGTTGTAAAGGTAAGGTCTTAATGACAAAAACACCTTAACTAATGGATTTTTACAACACGCGTAGATAACTCGGGTTTCGATTAGATCTCCAAAGTTCAAAGTCTAGTGAAACCATTTTGAAAGCATTCTTTTGAACCCATGTTTCTATGTTCATTAACACTTTTCATATGTTTGAGTGCCAGATGGTCCTAAAGTTCATCCCTAACATTTTTGTGCATTCTCTATATCCATAACACTTCGCCGGACATTTCAATATTTTTTTTTTTAAACGGTTGTTGTAAAATTTTAAACTTTCTTACTTCTTTACTCCAGTTATTTCCTTGCTGTTTTTTCAGCATACCGATTTCACTAGCTAAAGTCATATGCTATTCAAAATTTGTAACTTCTTATCTATGTAATCTACAAGGAAGAAAAGGGAGGAGCGAAATTCAAGAAGTACAAAGCGATGCAGCAGAGAGCTACTTCTTGCCTTGTTAACTGACCACCGTCTTATGCCTCCGCTATAACCAAGATTCGTGCCCTTAAAGGCCTTTTTGTTAATTGACCGCTGCACAGTACAGGTACAATTTTTCTTTTTTGCGCGAGGAGGGGAAAATGCATTACGCATACCCAATGGCCCGTGCCACTGGGTTATGTGGGACTCGGCAAGATGGTAACGCCATACCCACTAAAAACCTCTTCTCATTTTCGAGAGGCATTTTTTCCACAACGAACTTCAACCAACTACACTATATTTTTATAAACTGAATCTCCCAACTTCCATACTACTTCCATACTAATATAGTTTTTGAACCCATGTTTCTATGTTTATTAAGACTTTTCGCTAGTTTGAGTGCCAGATGGTCCTAACGTTTATTCTTAACATTTTTGTACATCTTCCACATGTATCATACTTCGCCGCACATTTCGATATTTTTTTCAACATCCGTTGTGAAATCAAACAGGAGAAATAGATAGCTAGATATAGTGTCTCGTATAATATCATAGTTTGAAATATTAAAATGATGCATTTAAAAATCGCGAAAAATTGATAAAAAGTATTCTCTGTTAGGAAATAGAGTTGGAAAAAAGCTTCTTGATTTTTCTTATAGTTCTCTGAATTCGATAAAATAAAGTTGATATTGTAATGTGAAATATTCCTCATGTATTCAACAATTTAGAAAGTTTCATAAAAGAGTTTCCACGCAATATTAAAGGATGGATTCAGAAGGATTTTTTTTGCGTGACTCACAGTCTTATGAACGCATAGAAATTCATAAATGTTGTATATCAGAAGATCGATTTAGGAGAACCTCCCTGATATGACTCATAGCTCTTTGAATGAATAAAAATTCATAAAAGTCTTTATTATAGTAAGATTGGTTTATGAGAACCTTTCTAATATGCTTCATGATATTTTGAATAAATAAAAATTCATAGAAGAGCTTCCTATAGAAAGATCAATTTGCAAAAATCGTCTTACTTTGACAATTCTAGTTCAAAATCCTAAAATAGAATAATAACACGTAGTTGGTTAGAGAACATAGACCAAGCAACAGTAGATTGGAGCTGAGCTTGAGCTCTACAATAAACTAACAATTTTATCATAATGTTTTATCACAACATGTACGTACTTCAAACAACCGTCTAAAACCAGTGTACTTCACTGAAATAGAACAGCTTGAGCCCCACAAATGTGCCAGGGCCACACATGGAGAACAAACACTGTGGCCACGGTGAAAGAGCAACGCGTCGAACACCCCATGGGGCGGGACTATTTTTATGAAGTGTATATGACACGTGCGGTCACGCATTAAACGCAATCTTCATCACCAAGAAATAAAACGATTTCAACGTTACAAAGTCAAATTCGGATCAAAGAATTTTATATTATTAAATATATAGTTATTAAAGATAATAACTAAACTGTGAATGTTTATGCAAATCTATATTTTTATAAACAGAATCTCAAAATCTAAATTAAAATGTTCCTCTGCACATCAAAATAAAACATAACAAAACATATATACATAAAAATTTGTTTTACCTTTAAATATCTTATAAAGTTATTTACTTCGAATAATTTCACGTGTCGCCTGCATTCTGTATATTTTTACACACTTCAAATTCCTATAAATGCATAAAAGTCCGCAGTCTGTAATAACAATAGCGAAATCTAAACTTAGGAAGATAATTCGCTTGAAAGTATTCGTGAATGCACTGATTCCTTTGTAAAATGAACCTGTTACGTAAATAGAGTTACTTCCGCCTTTTTATTTGCTGCGTTACATATTTTATTATAGAGGAAGGAGCGTGTGCAGCGAAATTTTCGAAAATGAACGGCAATCAACGGGCGAAATGGCAAACCTCGCGGAAGGAAATCCGTCCATCGCCATCCTCGTCCACTTCCTGTATCATAGCCTTCAAACCCAGGTGGGTCTGCGGTGCTCCTAAAACCTCCATCATGCGTTTCAACTCGGATAAATCCAAGAATCCATCGTGACCCGCGTCGAACCTGAAAGTAAGTAAAATATGTTAGTTATAAATTAATATACGTATATAATTTAATACGTGACTTACTAGTACAAACATTGCAGAAAACATATTACTTTCTATTCTCCATCTTTTATGGAAAAACAATTTTTAAATTCAATTCCTAATTCCTAGTTGCAAGTTTCTCAATTTCTTCTATTTATTCCGTTTCGAAATTATTTTCAAAATTAGGTATACATCGCTTTATCTCTTTTCCTATGACCTTCTTCCTGAATGAAATCTGTTTCATTGAATGTTCTGATTTATCCGTTGATATCTAGTGCATTAAATATAAACATAACTAGAAAGGGTAACATATTTAACTACCATTGAAACGATCGATTTTAAACATTTTAAGCAAAAAATTATCAAATATGTGCAAAAATACTTTTGTCACAATTAATGTTGATTTGTATTATGAAAGAATTATGATTACATATATCTATTTATTTTCATCAGTTCTAGTTCTACTCTCAAATCAAGACATGTTTAAATGTACACCTATTTAAGATCAACAATTTCGAAGGTCAAATCTTGTATAAAAAAGATCCTATATTTTCAATTTATTTTACCATATAAAACCACCTCTTCTTTATACCTACCACTAGTTACACTCCATACACATTGCTGGTAAAAAACATTCGAATTAAAGAATTCTATAAAACATCCTATTAGCAAGTTCGTTTTACGGTGAAGCTTCCCAAACGAATGTCTGACCGCATTTTTCCCGAGTATCTCGAGTTGAATGAATGCAAACGAAAGCGTTTGCCTGACTCGAATCTCGTAACTCGTTACTTTAATTAACGTTGTAACGCAATTATATCGAAGAAGGCAGGACGTGAGAACGATCGACAATTGGTGGTGTGTACCGATTTCGAAAGCGGGAGAACAAGAGAATGTCAACGGGTTGAGGCGTTCGTTACGGGTTGTCCACGAGCCGGAAGCTCGTGAAATCGACTTTCCGTGTAAACGATTCCGATAGCTACTCGTAAATAGCTTTCCAAGGGAGTTACCACGCGTGTACGCCACGCTGTTGTTGCCTGTCGATTCAACCAAGCACATCGGTCGATAAGATCGGATCTGATTCGACTCTGAAAACTTCCACCGACTAGAAATGCATTTCATGGTTGTTCTCTTTTTAAAACACGTTCTTTGACGCGAAAATTGTAGTTCAGGTAGAAAAAATGTTTCGAGAAGAAATATTTCGTTTAAATACGATGAAATGTTTAAAGAAATTCGATAAACGTAAAGAATTATAAATTGGATATTCCGTTCGTAATGGATATCTAAATCGAAATTTTTATTAATCGGTCTTCGACGTCTATTGTTATCTAGAAATATAATTCCTTTTCTTAATTTTTCGGTCATAGAGATTTTCATATTTCTTATTCAGTTATTCTTCTAATATTCTTAATATTTAATTTTTGTGATCAGCATTGAATTTCATTTCTATCGACAAGTTTTGTTAAAATTGAAATAAATGGCAATCGAACGATCTATATTTGAACAATTCTCAACGAAATTTTAAACGAAAATTCAATTTATCAATAAATATTGACAATACTGCATTGACAATACATATTGATAGTCCGAGAACACCCAAAAATTTACTCTTCATAGTGGATGATTTAAAATTTCTCATAGATCTTCTAAAGAGTTAAGTATTTTCCATTAGCCCAGGTATATATCATATCCATTTATCATAATATTTTTTACAGTTTTCCACAATTTTTCGTACAGCTTCCTATACCTTATACTAAATTATTTTATAACTCTGCAAATTTTTCATGTAACTTTTCACCTCTCATATTCTATCCATTTACTACAATAATTATATATTATAAATATATATTATTATTATAAATTAAATACTACAATTTTAATTTTGCCCAATTTTTTATAGAACTTTTTACATATTATACCAAATTTTTTGCAATATCCACTTCCTTCGAGCTAGTATATAATTTGCATAAAACACAAAGTTGCTCCATATTTTAAATTCTCTATACTCTAAACTTTCAGCCATAAAATCGGGTCTACTCGAGCGGGATATGTGCTTCTCTAGTTTACAACCAGCCGTGATAACGGTTTTATCAGATAACGATACGCGATTAAATAATCTCGCGTCCTTTTTCTTTTTTTTTTTTTTTTATTTAATCAACGCGCCAGAGTAATTGGACCGAGCGATGTATAAAGTCTCAGTGAGATAAAAACAATTGAAAATGTGGTTCAACCAGCTCTAATTATCGTGATCAACTGCTCTCCTCTTAAAAAAAAAAAAAAAAAAAAAAAAAAGAAAATATGCAATAGTCACGTGTAACGTGAATTATATTGCGTAATCACTGTTATACGTATGCCCGTAGATGAAATTCTCGATGATTCACGGCTTCCTGTTCCTCTTCAAATTTTTCCTGTATTTCTCGAATCATTTTGCTTGATAATAGACACGGTTGGTAATTGCGTGTGATTAACATTTAATTTCCAGTCCGGATGATATGTAGGAAAAACAATTTCCACTTGCTTGAACGATAACCTACAGTTCGTTATTGAGAGTAATGTAGACAAGATTGCTCTGAATTTGTAGTTTTCTGTCTTCCTCATTTCTTCTTCTTGTATTCTCTCTGTCGAACAATATATCTACTAGTTGAAAATTCGAAGTTTCTTTTTTATCTACTTTAATTCCATTCGCATTTTATTTTTATATACTTTATTCCTTTGTACTTATTTATTTTTATCTGTGATATCTTTTGCTGTTGTGTTTATCTTATTTTTATATATTTCCATTTATTTTAAGAAGTATATATCTGTTATAAATTCTTTCGTAATCGAAAAATTCGAATTTTCTACCTTTAATTCCATTTTTTATTTATCCTTGTATATTTTCACTTTCTTTTTTGAACAATGTTTTTTGAACACTCTGTATCCATAAACCAGTAATCGAATCGCATAAAGTTGAAGAAGCTCCTTTTGGTCGAAGTGGAGAGCAAGAATCGTTCGAAGGTCGAGGTTACACGTTTATGAGCACGGCCAAACAGCTCTGATCAATATGAGTGAGAGAGAACTGTAGATGGTATATCTGCTGGACTCCAGCTATCTCTCCTCGTATGCGTGATTCATTCGCGATTTCACAGCCAATTTGAATATTCAATTGATAAGCTTGTTTAATCTATGTGTTAGTATATTGTCTCAGATTCGTTATGGTACAAATGTTTCCTTTCAATCATTTGATATTTGGTTCACGATATAGTCTACGGAATTATCCATAATTACTTGAACGATAATGAACGCTAAGGTCATTGTTATGTGTAAATTCTATTCTTAATGATACCTATTTCCAATTTCGAGAAGTGACATTTTTAGCAAATCAGATATTTAATAAAGCGAATGATACTTTTGGAGTTATTCTCATTTTCCTACTTTAATATTCATTAAACGATAATCCGTCCAAAATAAATAATTATTTGTTAACTATATAGATAAAAGATCTTTTTGTAACAATTCTTATTGGCACTAGTTCTTAAGAACTATTATGTAACTACAATATCAAGCTCCATTATAATATAACTTCCTTCTAGGTCTTCTATCAAACTCTGTGAAATCTTATTATCTTAACACAGTTCTTCCTAAAGAATGATTTTCAAGTAATTACCGATATAATATACAACCATAAATAAATTATAAATTATAAATTATAAATGAATATAAAATAATGTATAATTTAAAAAGATCCACAATAATCAAAATACTGAGCCAACAACTAAATTCAGAATCTGGATTCCACAATTCAGATGAAACAATCTCCAACTTCTGACTTTTACTCCACATTTGACCTTTCGATCCATTTTATCTCTCTCTCTCTCTCTCTCTATCTCTCTTTCATTGACACGACATTTATTTCAATTTCATCACATTTCTCCACGAAAGAAAAATAAAAAAAGAAGAAAGATAGAAAAATGTCGAGAAAATTTCAATTTTCATATTACTCTCATTTTAATACTTTCTACTCCATATTATAAAAGGGTTACAAAAGATGATTTTAAACGAAAAAATTGATGAAAATTACTGTAACGGGATCGTTTAAAACCAGGCCATCTAAGCTATTACACGACTATACAGAGCAACCGGGTATTGTTATCGCAAAATCAATTCTTGTATTATTGGTCGTGCTTGATTCGTTCCTCGTCGTTTCCCAAGACTATCCAGAAGGAACTGGGTCAAGGTGACTGCTGGTACTTCGCCTGATATATTCCTCTCACCCTTCTACTACCTTTCTTTCCAAGATCGATGCAGCGTAGATCTTTCTTTTGTATTCGGAAGGACGTCATCGCCGTTCTGTAGCGCTAACGTTACAACGTTCTTTTCCAGCTGTTTGATTCCCACTATTCCTATCAAGTATCTTATCAAAGATATACTTTACTTGTGATAGTTGACAATTAGATTTAAAAGTGAGTTTCAAAATTACGTCTAAAATCTAAATATTAGAATTGTTTGTAATTTAATTTCTTCTTTGTTTACAAGGAATATTTTATATTTTTGTGTAGCTAATTATATTTTATATAAAAGAAGATTTTATGTTTTAAACTAGAAATTGTGATATTAAAAATTGAATAATTGCTGTTATAGTTGGTCGTAACAAAGCAATAGCTATATGATTTCCTTCGAAACGTGCGTTTACCGATAGAAAAATGTCGAATACAGGAGAATTGAACGAGTAAAATTGAACATTGAAATATTTTTCTTCGTTTAAATTTCCCTGGAGTCAATTTTCATTCATGGTACCATTACTTTTAATCTCTTGCATCATTCAGCGAATACTAACAACGTCATAAGAATTTATATCCTGAAGAACGTGATCAGGTCGATTAAAGCATTCAAAGAGGCAATTAAAACGTCAAAAGGAACAACATGAAAGATTCTATCCACTTATTTGTACTATTTATTTGCATTTCGTTGCAATGATTTCACGACTCGAACAGCTCAGACTTAGCCAACAAAGATTTAGTTAAACAAGGTGTTAAGCATGTAAAACATGCGTCAACGTGGAACACGAGGAAAATGATTCAGCCAGGAGTGCAACAAAAGAGGAACGATATAAAGAAAAGTGCAATCGAGCGTGACTGCTGAATAAGAATGAAAAAAGTCGACGAAACGGTTTTATTGTGCACGATCCTTAATACGATGGGTACACGCTCGTGTGTTGCAGATGCACTTGATTTCCGCTGAGTCGCGGGACACCTTTAAACGCGGTTGAACCGTGTACGATAATGAGTACTATTCAATGGACTCTGTGCAGGCTTCGAAGCCACGTGAAGATAATACGAAACAAGACTAGAGAGGCATGGTGCATCACCAATTTTCCTTGTAATTCAATCCTCGAACCATTATAGAATAGATAAATAAATTGCCTGTGTGAACCTTGATAATTATACAATTTGGAAACGTTACATTTGATTAGCGTTTGTTCCACTAATAGATATTTGTTTATAAACTTGAGATATCAGAATGTAATATAGGGAAATAAAGATTAAAATATTCGAAAGATAATTGTAAATAATTAAAAGTTTCTAAGTTTGGTGAGAGGAATATAAGGAATGTAAAATTGCTAGCAGAAAGAATAAGGAGGAATGTTATCTTGAGCTTAGTCAATCCTTATCATTTACTTTATAAAGTATGTTATCAAATAAATCACTAATAAGTAGTGTTTGTAAGTCAGTATCGAAGGATGTAATAATCTAAAAATATAAATACTCTACTCTAAAATCTCTAAATTACCACAATTCCTTTTTCAATATAAGAAAGCCAAAATCATGCTTCGTACCGTTACATCTTGAAGCTTGAAGGAAAACATACTACAAAAGTCCTGACAATTGAAGTTTTAAAACATCTATTAATCCAAAGGCATAACAATTTTATCAAAAATAGGTCAAATTATTTTACCAATAAGCTTTTAAAAAAAGGAAATGGAATAAATTTTCTTTTATTCGAATCAGGAGCGAATTAAAGAAAGATTCTCGTGTAACAACAATGGAAGAAAGTGATTTTTATGAATTTTTTTTAGACTAACCACTGGTTACATGGGACTAGACATTTTCAGAATATAGATAGATAGTATCGGAGTACAAAAGTAATATTTTTATTTCAGTTCTTCTTACTGTTTATCGTATATCATACAAGTCTTATGGTTAATTAAATTTGGCAATGTAACCATTGTTGGCATGCAATATAGCATCTGTCATAATCATCAGAATGCAAAAGTTAAAAGATTTTCTTAAAGTTAGATCCTGTACGCTGTGATCGGACCTATTCTTCAGAGGAAAACATGAGTAATTGGAAGGTTCTAGCGTTTAGAAGGAACATTTATTTTTCTCGGCAGATAAATTGGGTTTAATAAATTGAGAATAATAAATAATCGGATAAAAATGTATGGTTCAATGCTTGATGAAATTTATAACAAAGTGAACGAGCTTTGTCCGAAATTGATTAATTAAACATTTTTCCAGTTATTGTGCAGGTCAGTTTAAAAAGTTACCAAGCGACAAGAAGAATTCAAATAAAAAAGAGTACATTTGTACTTGAAGGCTATATTTACATCCCAGGAAGATCTAGTCCCATCTAACTAGTAGTCAGTCTACAAAAAATTCATATAAATCGCTTGCTTTAATTGTTGACAGGAGAACCTCTTAAAGACTCTAAATTTGAATGCAAACTGAATACAGATTTCTCAGCGAGCTAACATGTAGCACACAGCGAAGTTAAAAGAATTAGGTTGAAGAACAATTCCATCTTCGACTGGAATACCCTACATTATACATTATTCCATCCATAAAAGCATCGAACCTGATCGATATGAAATATCGTCACGACACTGTTCTACCAGTCGAATAAATTCTAACACCGTTTACGTATTCAGAACGCGTGATTCTCGCGAATGGTTTTGAAATAACGGTTTGCTCGTCGTCGTTGTACAAGTCCGCCAAACTTGGAGCCGTATTCCGAGCGAACCTATTTCTTCTGATAACACCGATTCCCACTTTTCCGCGGCTTGAAAACCACCGATCGATTATGCATTCTGCGAGAAAGTGAAGCGGATACGCGGTATAATTAAGCTTTCATTTATTTCATCCATAACGAACAATGTATCAGGTCCCATGGAAAGTTCTATCGTTTTCCTTTGCGATCACTTCTTTCGTAATAATCTTCACGTGCTATACGTACATACGAAAGTATTAGTAGTTTTCTTGTTGCCAAATATTATAACGTGAGAAGCTCAAAAACCACACCGATTAGATTCATGGGACTCATGTTCCTGGGATTCTTCGTCCCTCTGATAGGATTCAAGAGTGGAGAATGCCGATGATTTTGTAAGGATTAATTTTGAAACTTACCTTTGGAACTTACAATTATTGTTTATGTTTCAGAAGCTATAGCGATTGGCCTCGTGTAAAGATGTAAATTGAAAAGTAGGCAAAAATTGGTGATTTTGTAAGAATTATTTTCTTGAATTTAGCTTTTGAATTTTCAAGATTGTTGTCGGTTTCTTACAATAAATAAGCTCAAGAATTTGTTTTTAGAAGAAAGTTGAACGTTAATCATGAGGACACTGAATCGGGGTAAAGAAGTCGAGAAAAGAATCTGGAGTTGACTAAGCTTTTGTTGAGTTTGGCTTTTGAGAGACTCACATATCAGTAGTCTCAACATGCATTTAGTTTTAATCATTTATAAAGTCAGTATATAACTTGAAAATAGTATGATCATGTGTCTATATCTTCACAATATACCTTTTAGTGTCACTGAAACTATGTAGATAATACAAAAATTGTTTGAAATAATATATATATATATATATATATATAAATATTCTTTTTTTGATATACTGCTATTAATGATTAATGAAAATACAATTTTTCTCATAGAGTAAAAAGATTCAGTTCCTAAAGAGTTAAAACTAATCTATAAATTCTTTCAACATTGTGAATGTTCTTTAATTTGTTAACAGGAAACATTGATCGGCTGACTTGGAAGAAGATTACAATATAAATAAATTCACAAGCACAATCTTTATTTTTCCTTCCTCTTTACTTTTTTAACAAGAAACACTGATTCATCGATTTGGAAAGAGACTATCGCATAAATAAATTTACAAACACGATTCTTCTCTTTCCACAGAAAGCTCCTCGTTTCATAAGAGAACATTGTAAAAGCGAATGCTAGAGTTCTGCCAATTGCTAATCAATCGTACCATTAATGCTTCAAAATGGAAATACCAATAAATTACTAAACCTATTAATACATCCTGGAAACAAAACAAACAATTTCTCAAGATTCCTCTGCATACGCAGAGAAAGAAATCAGGTCTCGTTGATAACTTTCATTCGCGTTTCAGAATCGAGAGCGGCTATTCAATTGTGGCGGTGTAATGTTACACCGTGTTCAATTCAATCACACGTTTCATTTGGAAATTTATCGGTGGAATTAACAACGAGCGTTTGCAACGTGACGAATGAATCACTACACTCGTTGTAAGTTTTATATTTACATTAGATAGTCTATGTATATAGACGCGTGTGAATCAAAGCGTTACGTGTACTTACGGTTAGTCACGGGAACGAATTCATCGCGCGCGCAGTCTGATGACTTCCGGTACCGCGCGGCCGAACCCTCTGTCGCATATGAAATTTGGAAAAGGCCAGACATTCGAACGTGTTCCCCATGAAAAATAATTCCCACGTGTACCATATGTACGCACAGGTTGTGACAATGTAACAAATACGTTATATCGTGTTTTATACCAATGTTCACGAGTACAGCTGTACACACGATCGTCATATCGTACGCAGCCAGAATGTCTACCTCGGACGCATGTAATTTAGTGGCAACGAACATCCAATAGACTTTCAGCGTCTCTTGCACGGCTCCCGAGTGTTTGCTTGGCAATCCGTAATTTATTACGTACAGTTTCAAATACTTTAGCACGCCACTCACTCGTTAGATCATCGATTTATTAGCCTTTCTGCATGTGAAATTATTATAGGGGCTTTCCTTTGGCTAGAGGATACAATATTTTAATCCATCCTTTGAGGCGCTTTCAACCGAATCTCTCTTTTTCTATCGTTAACAAATTTCTTTTATTTCTCGGCTAATGATTTTCTTAAGACGAAAGGACACTGTCGACAGAAACGAACCATTGTAAAATAGACCAAACCAAATATTATAAATGATAAATAATGATATATTAGAGACCGACATTAATCAGCTGCTATACAACCACACAACCAGTCACGATGATCATAATCTAAAGGCGGAAGTATAATTTATTCTGATATGTTGTATCATTGTTTCATGACGCTAATATACAATAATATCATGAGCAATGTGTGACCAGTGGACGCTACTATAATTTATATTTTCTACGTGGGAATGATTGATTACGTAGCAATTGCTATATCGATCTTACGCCTGAATACATTAGGACTTCCCTTGGAACGATCGCGAAGGGGGAAAAAGATAGCATTACAAGAAGGAATTAATAGCATTGGAGAGTAGTTGTATCAAGCATATAATAAGTGATACAAATGGGTAATATATAATGGGTAATTGACTGCTTAAATAACTTTTTGATCTCTCGTATAGTTACTTGTACTAGATATTTTGTAATTTATTATATATTTTCATATATTTCCAGATTTCCTCCAATCATTATCAGTATTATCATAACAGTACAGTCTCATAACAGTGCTAATTAAATTTCAAAATGTTTCGTACCTGAACAATCTATTATAGAATTTCTATAAGTTAATGTACATAACAATTATAACAGTATTGTATAATATATGTTACAAAATCTCCGTAGATCTATTTATAGAATTTCTAAACCTATTCGAATGCTAATATAATATATTCATAAAAGGTATGTAAAAGTGTCCGGATATCTTCGTCAGTGTCTATACGTACCTATTATGAAAATGAATCCACTAGCCAGAGAAAATAGGATGTAGCAACATGGTGAAAGAAATTTTTTCCCAGGTATCAAGCAGGAAATAATAAGAAGACAACGACAGAGTGTCGGAAAAACCAATGTACCGATAACCGACTAAATATGTACTTAATACGGTTGACTAACTTTATAAATATATATCTCTCTTTTGTACCGTGCTTTGATATACAGGTTCGCTGACATTTGATAGTAAATGTAGAAGTTTGTCACTTGCTGTTGGATGCAGCTATGTAGGTTGCTTTTATCTACACACCACTTCCGGTTTCTATAGTCGTCTCACCCCACTCTACTTTCAAATTAGTACGAGCCTTGAAATAAAATAAAAAATAATACATTTTCTGGGTTAGAAAGGTAACTTTCACAATATTATAAATATTCACGACCAGAAGATTAGTTCCTCAGTAATTAAAATGATTAAAATTCATTAAAGTGTATAATTGTAAATTCACTAAATGGAATTTACTCTACGTTCAATGGAATTATTCGCCATTAAGTTAATCTTTTTCAATCATTTTCCATGTACGATATTGTAATTAAGAGCAAATGCTGCTTATTGTCAACGAGTGTTTCACTGAATTATGGAATTTACTATACGATTTTTAATCACCATTCATAGTGAAATTCATAACTTTATTTAGTCATCGCTAAATTCATATTTTTTAATCATTTTCCGCTTATATGCAATATTGCAACTAAGAACGAATAGTATCGGAGCAATAGAAATGAGAAATAAAAGGGTGTCTTAGAGTCTTTCAACTATTAATGACTATTATTAGCTATTAATATTTATTTACGAACTCTCTAATTTTCATTCACATTAACGTACATTTAAAATGCTCATATCTTACTTGGAAGACCCGATTAGCCCAGCAGACTCATTAAAATTTATGACGATACGTATCTTGGAAAAGATACCTTTTGGTGAAATTTTTGTCGTTAGAAATAGTTAGACTAACAGATGTAAAATTATACCCAAGTGGATAGAATGGTTTTGTGTAACACTATCTGAAACAGCTAGAAATCGCGTTGTGAAATTCGCCGATACCGACTGACCTTTTACTTTTACGCGACAAAGAAACCGCGGTGCCGCCTCTTATCCAGCTCGATTGCGGTTTGAACAGATTTTTTCGGTTTCCCACGCGTAAAAATTTCTTTTCTAACCCTTTACCCTGTGGTCAGCTCTAAAACAAAATCGTTCGTTCCACGTAACACGACAACTGCAATATTATAAGCAAAATGATTAAATGGACTAAACTAAAAATCGGTCCTCCCTTGATAGACGTAAAATACTTTGAACATTCACCAAACAATTTTCCAATTTAGATAAAATTTTATCGACATAATTGTAATATTCGTTTTCCACTTTAATACTAATGAAGTTTAAAAAGCTTTTGTATAATGTATACAGTGGCTACAAAAAGTGTTAACACATTATTATATTTATCATAGTTAGACTGCGGATTATGCATTTATGGGAGATTTAAAAGTGCAAAAATGTACAAAATGTACGTAATACGCAAGAATATATGAAATATCCAAAGTAAGGTACTTGTTGTTACATTTTAGGGATAAACGAGATCTTTGCTTAGGTTTCATTTCTTATTTGCGTTTAGAAAAATATAAATTTACATAAAAATTCGCAGCCTAATTATAGCATTTACATGCTAATTAATTAAGCCAATTAAGCTAATTAATTTAAGCACATATATTGAATTCTGTAACACTTAGTAATACTCTCATATGACTATAAAAATTTGACGTTATGAAAATGAAATACATACATGTATAAAACCTAATAAAAGAAACGCTTGATTAGACAACAGTGGTTCGTGCCAATATTTTTTATAACCATTGTTTACTATATCCACAATTTCTCTAAAGTATGTACTACGCAAATACTTTAGTGAATCAGTGTATATGATACACATTTATATCTGCATAATGAACATACGCAGATTTACCGTATCATATAACAGCTACTCTTCGTTGACAATTTAACTGTAAGATAAAATTATCATCTGCATTCTCTTAATGAATCAGACCCAACAAATGTCTATATGTATAACTGTTTACCACTGACACTTTAATGAGTCATAAACTCACTTGTATACGTGATTTTTTAATTACTTTCGACGATCTAACGCTATTTAAAACTGAGAGGAAAAAGGAGAAGAAAAACATTCTTCAATGCTTTTAATACACGTACTTGACGTCATCACCTAACTAATTTTAAGACAAAAAGTTGCCATAATATTACCTTCTTAAGTAGTTGGAGTGGCTATTAAGCAGTTTACGATTACTACTTCTTTTAAGAATATTTACGGCTATGAGATTAAATTGCATCCATGTGTGGGATGGTAAGGTGAGCAGTGCTTACATCGCCTTGACGACTCGAATTCTTCCAAACATATAATACATAGGATTAGAACAACGACATTTTCAAAGAAACGCATGATAATCAGTTTAATATTGGATTCAAGATTTTTATGCATTCATGGAATATTTGAATATCTGAATATTTAAATAATACACATAATATGGAGAAGTATATAAAATATCCGAAATATAGCAATCGTTATAATATCTATGACTTTTCATAAATAGCCGTAGTCTAATTATCATAGAATTATGCATTATTCCAAAAATGGATTAATATTTTATTGTTTCTAAAAATATATGTATAAAAATGTAATTTAAAGTTCTGAAAGATTTCTAATATTTATTTATGAAACTTAAGGCATGTCGTAGATCAAAAATATTAGACGATACTTATCTTAATTTCTTAAATCAATTCTATAAAACTTTAAGAATTTTTAATTATATTTTTACATATTCTGACATTTTTCTCATTTACATTTCATCGAGTTTCCTTTCACATTTTGTTGAATACTTCCTGGGCTCGATTAATAAATTTCTTATCGATTTCTTTCCACAAATGTGTTTTGATAAATTTGTTCCCTCTTTTTTTTTCGGTACACTGAAGCTTTTTTATCAACGAATGTTATCGAAAGAAACGTTGAAATTTTAACGATAAACGTATCTCTTTCCCTGTAGACAATGCCCTTTTTTCGTAAATAAATTAACTTTAGCAAATTTTTGGATTGAATTGGCTTTCTTTTGGAACATTACTTATCACGCTGCTCGTTTCATTTATTTCTGGAAAAATATTGAAATACTTACTATTTAGCCAAATATTTTATCTAAGATAATCGAAACACAATAGGAGCGGCAATCAAAATTTCTGTGTAATGTGTAACAGATACGTAATACCTTGTTTACTATGCATGTAACATAGACAATGAGTCAGAAATTTTCCGAACGTTTATGTTTGCAATTTTTGATCAATGAAGTATTTGAAATAATATCTATAACGAATATCGATATCAATTTTGATTCTTAATTAAAAGTAACAGCGATTTTCATGTTCTTTCAAAAATCAATTACTTCAAAGTTATATTAAAGATCGCTACAACATGACTTTTTTTACATTGACATATCAGTTTTTTATAATTAATCAATAAGTAATAGATGTATATAAAAGAGTAACTAAACAACAAATAATGAAATTATTCAACGCAATATTAACAGGAGTTGAACGACCTGTGACATTATGATCATAAAGTGACTTTAACACGTTGAGTGTCGCATATACCATCAAGAGAAAGAGAGATACGTAATCGCACCAATTATTTTTCCTTTGTAAAATCATGAACATCTTTCAAAATTATCAAAAGAAAAACAACGTAATCATACACTGTACGTATATATAGATGCAAGTCAGCATCTATTATTGAAAAATAAGTAATAATACATGTTAATTAAACATGGAGATCTGTTGCACAATTCATTTAGCAAATGCACTGGCTCACAAAAATGTTTGAACACTAACCATTGAAAACTTTTGCCTACATATTGTACGTGCAATGTAAAATATTTTGAAATTTCATTAGAACTGTAATGAGACACTGAATGACTATCCACAGAAAAGTGGATAACTGATTTCTCTAACAAGAAGAACTCGTTGGACAGTGTACCAAGCGTCTTTCCGGCTAAGGTATCATCCATCGTGCACGATATGTACTTTGTCCACGTGCTTGGTTTCGCGGTGAAACTTTCCCAGATTTATCAAGCTATCTCCTTTCGTTTACTCGTATAAATAATTTATCCGTGGTTTTCTTAAGAAAAATGTACTTGATCTTTCTGATCGTTATTGGATGATTTAATGCACTTTCGTATTGATTTAATTAATTTGGTTGTTTAGAACTAGAAGAATTATCGGTTCAAGAAACATGTTTTGAAAGAACGTTCTACAGTAACAGTTACATGTTACGCTATTTTTTTAGAACAATTTATGCATTGAAAAATTGTCTAGTTGAACTAAAGGATGTCTCTAGTACACTTTCTCGAAGATCAATTAATTTCATGGGGTATTACAGATTCAGAAAATGATCAGTTCTATAATAGAATTCAAAAATTCTTGAAATGGAACTTGTACAATTTTTTCACTCACAGTTTCGTTTCAAATAATTTATGCACTGAAAAATTGATGACAATTAATGAGTGTTAGAAATCCACGTCTATCTATTAAAATTCTTTCTCGGAAGAGAATGGAACTAAGTTCCACGTGCACAAACATAAGCCAAACCTTCTTTAAGATATAATATGATTCTACTGCCAAATTATCTCGTACTTTCAATTAACAGTTTAATAGTATTAACGTTCATTCTCATAAGAAAAATAAGAAGAAATTCGTTCTTCCCTGATTTAATCCAAATGATCACGAAGAAACTCGACCAGAATCGAATCGCAGATACAGCTAAAATTTCTATATATGTTTGCCGTATAGTTAGATAACGAAATAAGCGTGCACACAGGTTTGGAAGATGCAGCACAAGTGGCCGGCCGTCCACCCTGCTTCTGCCTTGTCAAACCTGCTGTCCGGTTGACTCCGAAATACCTACAAGAAGAACAAGAGAGATGGAGGACAGACCTCGAGGTCGTCTGTCCTGGCCTCCAACACGGGCTATACACGCGTTCACAGTGAACACTCTTCCCTCTGGCATGCTACAAAATAACTACGTCATCAATTCTACCATCTGCGATTTCGTAACGATGCTCGCGTGACTTTTCCATTTTCTTCCTCTTTCCACATTTGCGAGAATCTGGCAAGGTGACCGTAGAAACTTTCTGGACACGCTTGCGCGTAGGTTCCAGTCTATTTCTGGATAAGCAATCGTCCGGGGATGTTCCAGTCGTCTTAGGATATTTCTTGAAATCACTACTAGTGTTACATTTCAAAACTTCTATGATGATTATTAGGTCATATATTTATGGCTTTTTCGACTTTCGATTGTATTTTTAGCACGTTGCACTTTGCGTCGACTTCGTAGACTTCAATGTTCATAAGATATGTGATTACTGATTTGTTTGAGTTTTTAAATCGTAAAATTTGTACAATGTCACGTGTCGTGAAAATCATGAACATCTGCATTCTGTGGACGTTATCCCACGTCAGATCTTACTCCATTTTCGAACAAATTCAAATGTTTCGAGTCGATCAGAATATCCAAAATATTCAAAATCTTCAATCTTATTAGACTCCTGATTCATTTACAACACTATGTAATTTCACAGTTATATATATATCTGTGCTTCTTAAATTTTATTCCACTTGCTTCCCAGTATACTGATATACGGGTACCAACTAAATTCCTAGATTTTAGGTTAGACTAATAAACTGTAGTCTACTAGAATCTTGCTCTTTTATAAACATACAAAAATTTTACTTACAAGACTTAAGTATTCGTCGAAGTAAAATATCTAACTCACTTAAAAATTTTCTTCAAAATTTAAACGAATAGGCATATTGTAGAATACGCCAAACATATATCATATGTTGGATTTAATAAATAGGATAGTACTTTAACAATTAGTTACACCTAAGACCGGAACAGCACGAGTAATAAAATAAGAGGTATTACATTTCAACCGATCGCCAGTGTTATTTCGTGTATTCTCACACGTATAAAAAGTATCTGACCAGTGGAACATGATCTGTTCGTGGGGAGAAACGTAAACTCGAGCAAGTAAACGTAAACAAGTAGGAAAACCGCAGCGAACGCGACAGGAGCCGCGATTCACTCTCGATTTCCTTGCGTTTTATCTCGCGATTCCTTGTTCGCAGCGAAAAACAACGAAAGAATTTTTGGTAAAGAACAAATACGTCTGACAAATTGTTCACTTGATATCAAAGCTTTATTTCAATACTAATTTATTCGATTAAAGGTATCGATTATTGGTTCAAAAAATTCAAATAATAGGAAATCGAATATAGCGGAAGAAAATAAACTATTTATCGTAATTGTCAATTCTAGTAACTTTAATCGATATTTTTATATGCACTAATCGATATATTTTTTTACACCGGTCTTTACAAGAATACTATTAATTTGAAATTCTTTATACCAATTTCTTCATTCTTATTAGCTGTATTGTATTCGATATAATACTTCGTTTTTCAGTTGGCAAATTAACAAAATTTAATAAGAAAATTATTACGAACGTTTTTAAAACTTTTTACAAAATTCTCCTTCGTATTGAATATTGATTTAATTTTAAATTGATAAAATGAGTATCATTTCTTAATAATGAAATAAAATGAATTATATGATACGATAACTTCACGATAAAACTCCTGGTAGAATTATATATTTAATTTTATATATTACATATTATAATTATATATTAAATTCAAATAAAAATGCCTAACATAGATGAATAGCTATAGCAGCAGGCTTTACATTACTAACCGACAGATCGAACAATGCTATTCAAACTTTTCTACGGACAAAGAAATACCAAGGAAATAGGACCTTTACTAAGGGAAATATTTAAGTCCACGCGTTCATTCCAAGAACCTCCATTCAAACTAACAATGTACGACAAAATTTTCCCGGCGTTTTCTACTCACGAATCCCCAGTAAAAATCATAAGCGGAGAAGGAGAAGAAAGAAATGGGGAAGGTCCTCACCTGTTGAAGGTCTGCTCATACTGCTTGATCTCGCGACGGGACAGCTCGTGGAACTCCGTGTAAACGTTCACGAATTTGTATTGCTTTTTCACTTCTTTCCCTTCCTCCAACTCCTCGTTGATCCTTTGCCTCCTGCTAAGCAGATTACTGAGCTCAGCGTCTGCCGGCATCCTGATCGTGTGAAAACCCTTCGATCTACTACTGTTAACCTATACGATATCGATTTCGATTTCAAGTTCGAGTTCGCGATACGCGCGACTATCGATCTTATGTGACTGTCGATTTGAAGATGTATATGGAGGAGATTATATTATAAGAGAATGTTTTATAGAGAAGGATGATTAGTGTGGAGCAAAATGGTGACGAATATTAGAGGAGAGGTTTTGTAGCTGTCAGATTGGATCTTAAGGAGAAGAATAGATAGTCCTACTGGCGCGGTGAGCCAGCGTGCACTGACGGTGTGCTGGGTGGCTCGGCTAGTATAGGTACCTTCAGAGACCAGGGACGTACGTAGGATATAGCGAAATAGTGTCACGCGGGGTGCTCTGGGGAATTATCCTTCGCCAGTTCCATTTTAGAGGATATTATTTAAATTAAAAATGATTAAGAACAATTAAACAAGGTTATGTTATACTGTACAAATCAGTGACTTATATTGGCAAATTAATAACATAATATTTATTAACTTTTCAGGATTCAGCGACTTAACAAGTACTTTTTTACAAGCTGTGACTTATACTGACAAATTAACAACACTATGTATCTCAACTTTGCAGGATTCAACGCTTCTACAATTTTATTGTTAATAATACATATTATTCTTGTATATGATATGAAGATTGTTTACTTAAAGTTTGAATTTTACAGAGCAATATTATTAAATTTTTTTCTCAATAATCAATTATTGACAAAAAATTTGCTACAAATCATGTCACTGAAGTTAGAAGATTTATTTTTTATATAAGCTTAAGTTACGAAGATGAAATCAATAATGAACTTATAATAGTTTCATCTAAAAAATTTTCTGATTTAATTTTTTCCTTAGATTTCATTCATATTACTTTCACGTATTGCGAATTTTCCTTCCACGGAAGTTGGACCATATCAATTCGATGCATCGATAGATTAACCTCCGAAGAATTTCTGCAATAATCTTGCGAACAGTTTATCCGAGATGAATCATTCTGAAAATCCCGAAAACTGTCATATATCCACACGAATATTTTAGTTATCGCTTTTCTTTAGTAATTTATATATAAACATTGTCTCTTAGCATTTCCCAGGTACAAAGCAAATACGTTATTCATAGTCATGAAAATAAGTTTTATTTCAAACATAATCATTTAACTCTGTCATACTTAAATACGGAAACAGTTTCCTATCCGTTTCTTATATCTAATATATATTTACAGGTCAAATTTGAAAGACTTTACACTGGTAACAGTCCCCAGTCGTTTGCAGACATTAACGCCGGGAACAATTAGCATTCACGACTCTAAAACGTAAATTTTGTAACGTTTGCGTTTTACACTGTTAGATAGTAAAATTGTAGTTTTTGAAATTTGGTAAAGTATCATACTTGAAAAAGTTTAACGAATATACAAATCTTCATTTGCGGGAGATTAATAAACACGGAAATATTGAATTGTGAAATTTTGAAATTTTGGATAGCGAAGAAATCAAATTTAAAAATCATGAACTGCAAACAACCACTGAATATAATATTAATTTTGTGCAGTGAAGAATTATAAAGTACGACAATTTTGAGTTGTGACGGTCTGCAAGTTTGGTAAGTTTCATTTGTAGAGAATTATCGAATTCGGAAATCTTTAATTTTTGGGAAATCACAGAATACAGTGATTTTTGATTACAGAACTCATCAGATTAACAAATTTTGTTTTGTGAAAAATCACATAATTTGAAATCACTGAATTATCAAACTTTCAATGAAATCACAAAATTTAAACAATATTCAAAGTACCTTAAATACTCCATTAAAATTATCAAGAAAGCCTAAAAACTAACTAATTAAGATATTCAAATATTTAATTATTTTCTCGCCTCTTTAAAAACACGATAACAAGAATCCTTTATTCTCGTGCAAATAAAACGGAAGAAGAAACACGATATTAGAGAACCCCTTCGAACGTGAATCACGCAGGTATCTCATATACAACCCTCTCTTCAAAGCTATAGCAACATTTCCGGGTGATATCAGAAGCTATCAATGAGCTCTGTTCAAACGAAATAAGTGATATACTCATGAATCAAATATTCAACATATCAAAAGATAAATTGTAAACATAAAAAAAATAAAATGTCTTCTTCGTCTGAGAAGCCACAAAGAAGACACACTGTAAGTACCTGCAAAAGAAGTTCGAATTTTTGTAGTACACCAGTAAAAGGGAAACCTAAGCGGCCAAGTAGCATAAGCATATCTGGAGTTGATTCCAATCCTTCCTCGGCAAAAGAACAAAGTAAAAACCAAATTTTAGTTAGAATTTCTGATGGTAAGCAAAAGAGGAAAAAAAAGAAATTGCAGCAAAAGACATCGAAATTAAAAGGAACTGTGAGAGGTAATCATGGGAAAGAAAAGAAAAAGGAAACAAGAAAAAAGAAATGCAAAACAAAGAAATCGATTGTAAAGGTAGATCCTAATACAGATTGGGAAACGTGTAACGAAGATTCCCCTCTACCTCCAATTAACAAATCAACAGAGAAATTTTCCCAAAAAGCTACTTCTGGATCTGATAGTAGTGTCTTGTTTAAAGACTTGAGATCGCCAGAAAGGATTCGGGAAGCTCCTTGTTTTGTCGAAGATCGTTTACAGTCACCGATTTTGCTACCGCGTACATGGGATATCGAAAGTCCAGAAACACTTGATTTTAAAGAGAATGAAGGCAAACTTCCTGTGAGAGATTTACCTTTTCCTTGTCTATTCGATGATTCTGATGATGAGGAGGATGCATTATGTCTAAGTAATTATTTTATATTAATATTGATATCTTCCATAATATTTAATAATATTAAAATTTAATAACGTAAAAATTGGGAGACTTTTTGGAAAAAAGTCCATAAGAATCTTTTATCAACTATTGATATGTTTCATTTGATAATACCAGAGTCTAGTAATATTAAAGTTGGGAAACTTTCTAGGAAAAGAGCTAACAAGAAAAAATAGTAAATTGAGTAAATTGCACTAGAAGTTTCATATGTATAAATTAATACTTATAATTTAAAGAACTTTATTCCTTTTATGTTTATAAATTAAAGAAAAATTGATAAGTAACAATTCAACTATTTAATAAAAGACCTGCATTTGATTAAACTTACAAGCTCCCCAATTATTTAAGAAAACAACTGTTTTCCTAAGATATGAATATTAATGGTACATTATAACGTTTTTTAGGAAAAGAAAATATAGTTAATACGTATCTAGGTCTCGGAAACAAAGCAAAGAACAAAAATGATATAAGAATCGAAAAATGCAAGCAGTGGTTGATCAATGTATCAGCTCCAACAACATCAAGTGATATTCTCTGGGATGAATTTGTTAAAAATAATTGTAAAAATATCAGCAGGTATCTTGGGCCAACTGGTAACACACAAAAATCACGATTAAAGAAATATAGGCAAACGAGGAACGGGAATGAAAAAGGTATTAAAATATTAACCTCTAAATTCTATTCTGCCTAAATGTTAATGCGCACATAAATTAATAAAACCAGATGAAAATTCTATAATCCAAAATGATCATGAAGGAAGATCTATTTTTAAAGAGGTTAAATCAGAGTTGCCTGAAGATATGGATATTGTGCGTGGATATTGGGATAAATCTTCGCAAAAATGGGTTCGAGTTTGCTATAGACCCGACGTGTACAATTTTCTTAATAATAAAGAAGATAATATTGAAGGGATGACTCTAAATCAATTTCTTCAAAAGTGCAGGGATCAAAAAGAACAAGTAGATGAACCAGAATCTTTTTCTAGTTCTCCTCCTAGTTCTCATTCTAGATCTCCTTTTAGTTCTTATTCTAGTTCTTCTTCTTTAATATATTTGCAGAATACTAAAAAAAATGCCGAAGATTTAAAAAGCAATCCGAATAACAAGAGAAAAAGAATAAAAAGTTTTCTTGATGATTTCGAATCGAAGAGATCCAGAACAACAATGGCGAATGTATCAAACTTGGAACTGCAAAGGATAAATCAAATACGTCGATTCGCATTACGATTAAAGAAAAAGAGAATGATGGTTGACAACGAAATACCTTCAACTTCAAAAGATACTAATTCTGATTCTAGAATACGTTCACTGAAAAGAGTGAGTAAAACTGAATTGGATGACAGAGAAAAAGATAAAAAAAGACTAAGACTAATGAAACTGAAAGATAAACCTACGATTAAATCGATAGAAATATTAAACGGTGTAAGAAAATATAAAATGGCCAAACAAAAGTAGTGAATCTCATAATTTGTATTTAAATACTACGTGCAAACTATAAATTTATTTATTTATATAATTATATATTTATACTCAAAGAAGATTCAATATTATAGAATATTGAATAATTTATAATTTGCGATATTTTCTCAATGTTATGAAAATTGCGAAAATTGTGAAACACTTGCTCGATCTTTTTTGTAAATTATGAACTATCTTTTTGATATCGAATTTGTGTTGTGTAAATTATATGTACGTATGTATAATAAGTATCAACACGTTCGATTCAAAAAGAAATATAGCATTCATTCTCGTATACAGAAAAATGATTTTTAATGATTCCTATTCACTGTTTTCATTTATTTTATAATTATTTATCTGTTATTTTCTATTACTAACTATTATTTTGAAAATTTTCTTACAGTTATTTGCACAATCAAGTAAATTGTATTATTCACTCAGAAGTAATTGTAAACTAATTCGATTTTTCTATTTTTTACATTGTTTTACATTATTGTTTACATTATTTTATTGTATTAAATTTGTTATAAAATACATATATATATATATATATATATATATATGTATTTTGTATATATATATATATATATATATATATATACACACAAATGTATAAAGGTAATAGCAGATAATAGATGCTGCGAAAGAGGTTAAGTCACAAACATATGTATGACGCACTTGAAAATTTCTTATAAATCTTGACGACTGAATTTCCTAGAATTTCTTTCTAGAATTTCTAGTTATCCATATCGTTGGAGATGTCGCAGGATTCATTCTGTTGTCGTTTCATTTCGGTCCACGTCTAAATTATACTATAAATTACAACACTGATCATCTTGTGAAAATACTTGATTTAGATTTCATGGTATGTTTTTGCTGACGCACTCTATCCTTTTTCTTCTTTAAAGAAGATCAAAATAAAGGAAGTTCGCATTAACGGTATGAGTTTCTTCTTTGACTTCATACGGAATGTGTTTCTTAAGATGTTACAACTAATTTGGTTTAGTAAACGAAAATTAACAAATTCATTGAGTATATACGTGAAAACCAATACTGGAAATACATTCCCCGTTGATTTGGACCCAAAATGGGATATAAAGAACGTAAAAGAGATAGTGGCATTTCAAATGGGAATATCACCTGAAGACATAAAAATAATATTTGCAGGGAAAGAGCTGCATAATTCAACGATAATAGAAGTAAGCCTCATGTATTTTCGAAGATAACTTGTTCCCAATACGTATTTTTAAAGTACAGTGCAGTTACAAGTATGATAACCTCACCCCTTAATCAAAGCTTTTGTCATAGGAATGCGATTTGGGTCAACAAAGTATATTACATGCAATTCGAACTTCATCACAGAGGTTAAATAAAAATAGAGATACTAACACCATTGACGAGTCTTTGGAAATATCTGAATTAAATGATAGCGGAGGAAAGCCAATGAATGAAACTCTTACTGATTTACCATTAGATGAATCAGATCCACAAGAAAATTTAACCATGGAAGGTAGAATAATCGTAGCCTTTTAAAGGGTAAACACAAGTGGTTAAAGCGAATACTAAATAAATATGACTAGCATGACTAGTTATGATTTTATATAAATAATATATTATTTATTTTTATATATTTTTATAGAGAAACATGGAAATCCAGCACATTTTTTTGTATATTGTTCAACACCATGCAAAGCTGTCACAGTTGGTAAATTAAGAGTCAGATGTGCAACCTGTAATAGTGGAGCAGTTACGGTAGATAGAGATCCTCAGTGTTGGCCAGATGTATTACAACCAAAAAGAATAACAGTTCATTGTGAAAATGATTTTTGTCCAGCACCCACATTTATATCCAGTGACACTGAATCCCAAGTTTTATATGCACGTTTTTATTTCAAATGTGGGAAACATGCTAGTTTAGGAGAAGGAGATGAGGCTGTTCCTTTGTATCTTATAAAACCAAATTTAGGAAGAATACCTTGCCTTGCCTGTACAGATGTTAGGTGAATAATTTGTTGATCTTCATATCAGCAAAAAATAATTAACAACATTTTCAAATATAGGTTATTTATAGGGATATGGTCTTGGTCTTCCCATGTGAAGCTGGCCATGTAACTTGCCTTGATTGTTTCAAAGACTATTGTTCAATTCGTCTAAGAGAACGTCAATTTCAATTTGATGACATTAAAGGATATTATACGCTTCCATGCCCAACAGGATGTCAAAATTCTTTCATTCCAGAAGTACATCATTTTCGTCTTCTTACCTCTGAGCAGGTACTTTATATAATAAATATGCAAGTTTCAAAAAGTTTTTAAATATTAATTATTTATATATGACATAGTACGAACAGTATCAGAGATTTAGTACAGAAGAATATGTTTTACGTGCTGGTGGAGTTTTATGTCCAAGACCAGATTGTGGCATGGGCATTATACCAGAATCACCAGATGATGATAGTGAAGAATGTAGAAAGATTCAATGTATTGGTGGTTGTGGGGTAATTATGTATAGATAAAATATTTTATAAAGTACAAAAATTTTAAATAAATCAAAATATTAATAATATATTTTTATGTTTAGTACGTTTTTTGTAGACAATGTTTACAAGGCTACCATTTAGGAGAATGTGAATTACAACCATCTGAGTCTTTGAATACAATACATAAATCTGGGTATTCAGTTGATCCACGGAGAGCTAACGATGTATGCAAAATATTCTCCTTATATTATATTTATTCGTTAATCATAAATGTCATATTTATGATTTTTCGTTTAGGCAAAATGGGATGAAGCCAGCAATAAAACTATTAGAATTTTAACAAAACCTTGTCCAAAGTGTAGAACACCAACTGAAAGAGATGGTACCTTAAAATGTTGAAAAAAATTAAGATGTTTAATAAATTTTCTATTTAATACTCACATATTATTTTCTAGGAGGATGCATGCACATGGTTTGTACTAGAGCTGGATGTAATTACCATTGGTGCTGGGTATGTCAGACGGAATGGACAAGAGACTGCATGGGCAATCATTGGTTTGGATAATTTATAATTATTTATATCATAAAAATATAGAATATTATTTCGTATAAATATAAATAAAGTAGAAGAATTAGAAATACAATCATTACTGTCGTGAATTACACTAGTCAATTATACTAGTCAATTCAAGGTAGTATGTGGAAACGAATTTTGTAGGATTGTGGGTATCTTTTGAAGTGAGAAATAACATTTTGGTCCTTTTTTCATTGTACTATTTTGTAATTATATAAATTATGAATTTATTAAAATCTTTTTTGCTCTGTAAAAACTTCGCTGTGTATGAATCTAATTAATCATTGTATGTATATATAACAATTATAAATTTGTATATAAATTTTAGCGAGTTGTTACGAACAAAATGTAAAAGTGCCTTCTCTTCGTTCTATTTAAAAAATATATATACATGAGCATTTGTTTATGAATAGATTATTGTATATCACGACATGAACAAATCATCTCACGACTTCAGAGTACTCTTTTTAATACCGAGGAAGGTATGTAAAATGGTATATATATGTTTACTGTATTTTATTATAACGATTATGTTATCTTTAATACATATTATCTAAAAACATCAAGACACGATTTTAGGACGGATTCATTTTTCAGAAATTGACATTAAATTTGATTAGATAATTACAAAGTATTTAAGTAAGTAACTAATTTAACAATCTATCGGATTGATTAGTCTCGTTATTCCGATATTTTTATTTGCGTGTTCGCGATATTTATTTCGATATTTCTCTTTGTATCTAATTTCTATATATTCTATCAATAATTTCAATTATATAAACTCATTCGTATTGCATACAGCAGGATACTGTGGTTTACGACTTGTTCATACTTAGTCACCTAACTATTAAAACAAGTATAGAAATTATCAAGTAGCAACTCCATATCTTAAATAAAATTATTTGTATCACATACAGAAATCAAATTGCTGTAGTTTGTGGTGCAGGCGGTGGTGTCAGTGGAGTCCAAGCTGCAGCTTGATGTTCGTTATTTGTAATATCCGAATCTTGCCGGTGATGTCTATCAATCACCGTTGTCAAGTATCTCCTGTTTTCATCTGCCTGTACATCATTCAACGTATCCGTGTTTTGTTCAGAATAACTAACAGATATATGATGTTCCTTAGAAGGAGTATCATATTCGACACTAACAGGTGATACTGTTCCAGTTTGTTGAATTGGTTGCATGTGTAACATTTGAGAATGGTGATGCTGTGAGTGACGATCAGGCGTCGTAGATTGAACTGGAGAGGCATGATATTCATGAACATACTCGTCGACAGAAGGAACAGCATCTGTTCCATTTGGGTGTAGAGAATGATGTAACCCTGTATGAGGAACTGATGTATAAGATGACATTTGGTGATGTAAATGTAAGTTCAAGTTCAAGTAAGATTGTTGTTGCTGCTGTTGTTGCTCTGACAAAGTTGTAGGATGAATCCAAGCTGAAGTATCAGTGCAATGACTATGCTCTTGAGGGACAGAAGATAAGTTTGATGGTACATATAGAGTACATCCTGTAGCGGTGGTTGGAGACGCAGTTCCAACAACGCCTCTACTGAATACCGCGTGAGAAGATGATGTTGGTGACGGTGAAGGAGACGTGGGCCATTCCTGCGTGGGCGGTAGACAAGCTGGATTTAGGTTCTGCAGGGATTCCGGACTACGTGGTGACCAGCCTGGTGCTGCTACGTACGCTGTGGAATGCAACAGTTGTACTGAGCCATATGGATCTGTGCGTTGTTCTGTAACGATTATTAATTTCAAATAATATGAGTATTACATACTTCTTCTAAAAATAAAAAAAATATTATAAAATTAATAACTGAGCTAAGAACTCACCATCTTGAATGTATTTATGTCTGAGAGTGTAAGGCGCCGATCTGCAGGTATTCCTATGGGCAGCTGTAGAAACGGTACAAGAATTAGGGAGATGATTATTGACCGTCACTGACGCTTGATTTTGTGCGGCCGCAATGGCCGTGGCTGTGTTATATTCGTATCCCATAGTAGGTTGTGGCAAAAACCAAGCGCCCGTGTCTGTAATTCATAATTCGATACTCTCTTAAATATTTCATCAATTATGATACTTTATCAATTATCATGTATTTAATTAAAATTTTAGATAATATTAATAATTCGTAATCAACTAACTTACATTGCGGGTAGGTCTGCGGATCGGCAGGTCTTTCTTTAGCATCGAGGAACGCTTTCGCGAAAGGATTGTATTTAATCTTCAAATTTGTGACTTCTTCGTTCTGGTAAGCTGTCACCGCTATGAATTGCGTCTCAGGATAACGGTAAGTCAACACCTAAATATCATTTCCATATTAAAATATCTCCAAATGACAGTTCATCATAATTCCAAATTTTCTTTATATATCATTTTTATAATTAGTATTATAATAAATTACAAACTGAAGAAATGTATGGAATATTAGTACCGTTCTTTCCTCCACCGCGTCTACACGAACTAGATGAACTCGAGGTTCATATTTGTGTAGGGAGTTTAGCATAATTTGACCGTTTCCATTGGATTTGTTTGTCAGCTTCACTTTAGCGAACGATACCGCTTCTTTCATCCAATGAGATCCAAAATTTGGACTCTCAGGATGGATGTAAATCGGATTTGGTGGGGCGACTTCCGCTTTTCCGCCTGGGACCCATTCTCCGTTAACGTATTTCCATCTATCAATAGAATTTTGAAAAATTTTAAACAATACAGACAATTCAACAGGCAAGAAACAAGTAATAAGATTTTTAATATTTTAAGAAATATTTCAGCGTACGCTTGAAACTAGGAATTATGCATATCAACAAGAACATGATTGAGTCTAAAATGATCCAAAGGAAAAAGACACAACAGAGTTCAATTCTGCACTTTGTTACCTGTGTGGATCCACTTGAACGAATTCAAGAAGAAGAGTGTACATAGCTTTCGGTTCCAACCCCCTTGCAACCACTTTGACTACAGGAAACATGCGTCTGAAAGCAAAATCGTAGACGCAGATAAAGATCATAGTTCCATGAAGGATTTTTATTAGCTGCGCGTTCCCTTTATCTTTAACTAAATTTAATTCTTAATGGTACTAGCTACCATAAGACGTTTTGTAAAATGATAACGAAAGAAGACATCTAAAAGAAAAGCAGGACTTTTATAAACACTAATGAAAGTAACACTGAAGGCGGCGGACGGCAGAAGAATCGAGCCGCCGGCAATAAAATTTTACGATGGCCACAATCCTACGTAAAACATTCTCCCATTTCTGCTTGTGTACCTGGGAACACTGATGTCCGGGCACGAAAAACGCGGTCGACAAACTGTAATCGTTTTTAATAATATACGAATCATAAAAGTAGCCGGTCAGGACACGTTGTGGCGAATATCTTTTGATCTACCGACCGAAGAAGCATCGAAGCTAGTTCCTCTACTCAAATTTTTGCTCACCTCATTTTTCACTTGTTCGATTCGAATATTTTTTTGTAGGAAGGATGTTGCGTATCGTGATTAAACCGTGGATTTTTATGCATTTATGGGAAATATTTAAATGCAAAAGTGTTTAAAGTTTAAATACCAAATGGATATAATATGTAAGAATTTACAAGGTATGCATAGTAAATTACTCGTTATAACGCTTCCAAGATGAAATAAATCTCTATCTAGCTATTGTTTTTTTTAATTTGTTAGTAAAAATATGAATTTGCATAATATTTTGCGGTTTAATTATGTGACACATATATTCGATTGTCGATAATATTTGTATGATCTCTTAGTTCTACCTTCAAATTTACGGCGTATGGAATGGTATTAACATTTCTTTCGACAATAGAAAACTAAAGTCAGAAAACTAAATATTTTAGTTATCGAGATTTATTAATTCTTAGAATGGATGGCAAAGATGAAAATCATAATTGTCGAGATCAAAATTTTAGGAATTTCGATCTAGTCACATATTTCAACTCTTCAAAGTTCAGTTTCATAATCGATCAAGTTCTACTTCGCTTTATTCTCAGTCGTTTTCATGACTTGAAAAGATCTAACGATCTTTGTACAACAACGAACGAAGGATATTATTTCGTGAAAAATGGTAATGAACTGATTTACACCATTATGATTCTCAGTCTTCCAATTGATCTTAATCGAATCTTAGAATCGACGAAAAGGAAAAAAACGAAGATATGTAAAGAATCGGGAAAAAATATTTGTTATCGATCAAGTTTTCCTTATCAATTTGCATTCGCGAAAGAACTACGAATAATTTGTTGAATTGAAAGGAAAGACTGTTATCCCGTTCTCGAAGCAAACATAGAATATTCATTCGCGTGAATCATCTAAATCTTCGTAGCATTTTGCAATGATCCTTTTTTCCATTCCACAAGCGGCATTTTTTTTCTCTCCTTTTACCCCGGTGTATATGAACTATTATTTTTACCTTCTAGCTTGTTCGCACCGACACTCTAATTAATACATTTTTACGCGCGACGGAGAGCCATCTTTGCTTCGGATCTTTCAGCCAACGGATCCTTCGAGCTTCTTAAATGTGAAACCTATGATGTACTATTTTAAACGTGCAAGTGACTCATCGGTAAATCGTTCATATTTAATGCATCGATGTTTTTTTTCCAATTGACAGTTGCCATAATTTCATTACAAAACTGAATTTGAAAAAACCACGCCATCAAACAATAATCTTCGTTGCAAGAGAAGAGGAACGTTCGCGATGATATCACTACTTCCTTCGCTAAGTTTACTAAGTTTACTTCTACTAATTTTATACATGAATATCTTAATAGGATTCCTAGAAGTTTCACAGACCATCCACTCACCTTCCATTTTTCGTAACAATCATTTCATTGGTCAAACACTGGAACTTGGTCCATAAATCTCTGTCCTCGAGAGACAAAGAAAGAGGCAATCCCTGATTTCCGCTGACAGTCATGGTACCAAGGTTCTGCCCCGAAATCACCGTCCTCTCGTTGCTTCTCTCTTCGTGGTCCTCCTCGGCAATCGTCCGACTTTGTCTTCCAGCGCTGTTCCGTTCCCTTCCACGATCTTCGTGCACTTCCCTCTCGCGATCTCGTTCACAACAGGATGACCGTGTTGGAGAACCAGGTGTAGCCGGTGCTGGCTGCATCTTCCCGTTTCTTGGACGCTCAGAGCTCGTTCCTCGACCTCTGTGACCCGAGCCGCAACTCGGGAGAGGTTCACCAAAAACACTTCTCTCGAGCTTTTTCCTTTTATACTTCACAATTTAGTTTTCAAAAGAAGAAACGTACAATCTCAGTTATCCTTCGATCCGATATATGCTTAAACATTTATTATTATCAAACACTATTTTCTAAATTAATCGAGTCACTATTGCCAGATTTGACGAAGACACAAGATGAAAGACAAAAACGGAAGATTAGTGGTAACAGAATACAAGCGAAACTGTTCTTTCCTTGAAACTATATAATCCAGTTCGATTTTCCGAATTAACGATCGTCAAGGATGAAAGAAGAAGAAGAATAGAAGTCGAGGGCAGAAGAAGAGACAAAGCGTCGGAAGAAGGATGCGAACAAGGATGGAAAATCTATTTCTCGACGAGACTATTCGGTCCCGCGGCCGCGTGGCCGTGCTCGTAACACTTGGGCGCGATATTTCACACTAGTCGGCGAAGACGAGCCGAACACTGACTGCTGACATATCATCGTCTCTGTTCGACGTCTTTTTCCTCTTTGTTGCCACGATGGTAACCGTCCAATCGAGGCCTGTGCACGGTTCTCCTGTTCCTTGGGTGCTAATTAAACTCTAAATTAGGAAAGCTTCGGGGCAGCATGGCGGACCCTCGATACCTCCAAGGCGAAATCGTCGATTGGCCACCAGGATCCATGCCTCGTCAGAGCGATTTCACTGGCGGTTAGATTCTTTTCAAAGATAGAGGACATTGGTTGCCGCCTTTCCTACGTTTCCTCAGCCAATCCATGCACGGGACCATTTTACGATTCCACAACGGTTGGTCGATCCTCTCGAAAGCACGAGGCTAGCCAGTCCGCCCACGCGACAGTCGTCGACAGTCGTCTTCGCTGGTACGCGCGTTCCGATCACCTGGAGCTTGCGATCTACGCATCGGTCTCTCTTTCTTCATCGTAAGATTTGTTTGCTCGTTCATCGCGCGATGGTTCACGGGTTTCACGAGGTGTCTGCCGATATTTTCTTGAAATTCTATGATCGTAGTGCAGCCGGGAAAATAGCCGCCGATTAAATAGATCAATCAAGAATCATCGACGAGGAGTCCGATGATGATAATCAGATTTGAAGAAGATCGTGGTATTTGTCTTCCGGGTTTCCAACGTGTTACAATATCAATGTGTTACTCGATATGGTGACGTTCGGCGACACTTATCTGAACAAGATCATCGACAACTTGTTTGAAGAAAAGAAGAAATAAGATAAGCTGCATAATGGTAATTATGTTTTAGAATAATTGGATGGTTGTGAAACAGAATGTAGTTACCATTTGTTAAATCATCGGTGTAGTACATGTCAACTTGTTCATTTCCATTTTACAAAAGAAATATTAGTTTTAAATATTTTTTTATCTTTTTAAATGGGGTTTATCTACTAATAAGCGCAGCTGTTTTTCGTTGAGAATTATTCGTTTCTGGAAAATGTCAGAGGAACGTAGCTGCAAGGCGAAACAGTTAACCATTTCGACGGACAGACAGTCTGACTGACCATTTCGAGTCAAATGACAAAAATCAACAGCAAGTTACGTCCGACTGGCCTATGTATCGCGAGTAGATATTTGAGCAGGACCGTTTCTTGTTTGCTATCGTGCGCGGTTTTGGCTGGTAAAGTAACCATTCAGCCCTGACTGATATTTGTCCTAGTAATTTTGTAGAGGGAAAAGTCGCGATATCGGCGCAGCGAAGCCACCAAACACGTAACGGAGAAGTTATCTCTGTTAAACGAACACCATCTACCCATCGTCGATCCTTAATTTGTTCAACGGTTGCCTGTGCACTTCGGTTATTAGCAAAATCGATGCCATGTGACGCCGACTTTCAAACAGAGTCGAGGAACGGATATTCCATTTGCAGTTTTGCCATTTTGAACATTTTTAATATTTCTAAAATTATCAAAGATCTTTGGATTATTGGAACACGTAAGATAGATGATTTCTATACCAAAATTTAAAGAAATCTTCCATTTTCAACCTAGAATGATAAATTATTTCAACTATTGAGAAACTTGAATAATAATTGAATAATTTGAGTGCATAAATAAGAAAATTTCTGAATAATTCCAGTGGTAAAATTGATATTTTCATGCGTTAAAGAAGCGTCGAATAATTTCGATATTCCTTGAAATTATTATACAAGGCCAATTACTATGGGTAAAATAATCATACCAAAAATTAGAGAAGAAATCTTCCATTTTCAGTCCAGGATCCCGAGAATTATTTTCAAACGTAATATCTGGAAAGACTAAAAAATTCGTAAATAATTAAGTATTTGCTAAAACGTCCAATATGACGCATTTGTGCGTTACTAATTCCTATTTATAATCGTTTTATAGCTTTATTACGCCTTATATCTAATTAAACAACAGAAAAGTTACCGATACTACATCTCACAGTTGCAATTCCGGGTTTCAGATGCATCAACGGTGGCAATAAAAAAAAGAGACGCTTTATCTCGAAAATTTTACAAGATGTTCAACGTCTGTACGACTCGTTTACGATATGGATATCCCGTCCGTCACTACCTGCCGATTAGGTAGCTCACCTGACGGATTGGGAGGTCCACGATGTTCGTCCATCGCTTTTGAAGAATGCCGCCTTCTCCTGGCTCATCTACAATAAACATCCACGATTACGATCACCGTGATAAACCATCTACGGATGGGTTTTTGTTCCTTTATTTACAAATTGCATTCTACCGAATCCTTACACACAAACGGAAGCGATCAATTCCTTTTACCGATCACCGACAACTTCAAACAATGCCTTTCCTTTTCTTTCGTTTGACGAATGAAATTCGAGGATGAATTTTTTTTAAAATACATAGTGGAATTAATCTTAATCCTAGTGTAGCGTCATATGAGCGTAGAAAAAGTCAATGGAAAATTCGAATCTGGGAGAGGCCCATATTACAGTGCCTTTGAATCCTAACGATTGGTTTACAAAGTCTAGAGGCAGACGAACTCGGGATAGATAGTTATTTTTTTTATTTGTAATCTTCAGCCGGAACATAAGAACTTCAACTTTTAATTTTTTGTGGTAACGTTCATCGATATAAATGCATGGAACGTGCTACCTAGGACAGGCGAATTGTTATCCTTTCTGCGGTCGGCATAAGAGTATTAAGCGAGCGACAATTACAACTAATGTACACTATCTCTTCTACTTATACGAATTTTAATACACTGACCATTACAAATTCATCCACTCGTTTCTTATCAGACAACCTACACGTTTAAACCACCTCACTAGTTTTAGTCAAGGGACGAAGTTATTTAAGAGAAAAGTAATTATTTTTTATTTTAAGATAAGTAATATGCACACATGTGCGATTATTGAATATTTGTAAAAAAATTTATTCACAACGATATAGTAATTCATTATATGAGCTGTTCAGAAGTCACATTGGTCAACTTCATAAATCGAAGCCTAGAAAAAAGAGACGATGTTGTGAACACTATTTCTTTATCTATCTATAATTTATTTTGCCATTTGTTTCTTCAGAATTGAACATTAATGCTGTACTTATGTACTTAATGAAATTAGAGAATTGACAAAATGTGGAGCTGACTAGTTTTGTTTGTGAGAGATTCGTATTATATTTCCTACAAAGATTAATTAATTACGCTTCCATAGTATAATCGAATAATGATACTCTATGACGCTCTTTCAATTTACGAACAATATATTTTTGTCAACTTAAGACGAATGTACAAGAGAACATGGTACACGTATTGTTTTTAATATTTCCAAATTATTAATATACTGAAAGTTACTTAAGAGTAGAACGTATTAAAAGAAACGATTTTATAATTCCTTAATAGCCAGGAACTAAACAGTATCCTTCTAACGACTTGTTCACTGTCTTCCTGTATGTTCCAAAAATTCTATATTTTTCGAGAAATGTCACTCTTACCAATAAAGATTGATATTTTTTTTATAAAACGTTATGATCTCTGAAGTAATCTTGTCAAACGTTTCCATCGTTCTTCTCGGAAGTAAAGCTCGAACGTTTCGGAGTGCCAGTGTTCTCCATCTTCAAAGTCATTTGCTTACGAGTTTCGTTAGCAAATTCATCGTCCTCCGTACTACTGCTGTTGTTTCGATTTCCATCGGCAGATGTGCCGATTATTACATAGCCTCCATCACCTCTTTCGTTGACGAAAGAGTCGTAATTCTCTCGTTGACGCAGCACTTCCGACGGATGGGTCATCGCTTTGTTTTGACAGTACCACTCTTTATTTCTTGCATGATGAGAGCAATCCAGAAAAGCCGTGCAATTCTACAATTTTAGGTGAATTGATATTTTTGTAGTCACATTTTTAATTTGTACTAAAATTGTATTGATTATACTAAATTATATATAGGAAGACTTAGGTTTCCCTTTATAAACATCTTGTTAGCAAGTTTTATAGGCAAAAATAAGACCAAAGTATGTGACAAAATTAATGAGTCCACTAAATTAATATTTTACATAGATGTTTGATATTTGTCTACTAATTTCATTTTGTATAAATACTATATACATCTGATATTTGAGTCACTTAGAAGCCAATGATCAACTATTACATCTCAAAAGATTCTCTGTATTAGTTCCAGAATATATGTATATGATTAGTTTAATTATGCAAAGATTGAATGGTTACTTTGAATGAAGTTGACCAATTTATCTTCTACGTGTCTCATTTGTCTGCAAAATATTTTTCGCATTAAAGAGGACTTTTATTTTGCAAATCTGACTTATTTTATTTCGTCGATTCAAGTTTCAGTTCATCGAATCATTCTTACCACGACGTCATCCGAAATCCTGGAACATCTGGATTGAGTGGCGAACCAGCAGCATTCCTCCTGCATGATTCGCGATAAAATTTCTCTGCTTTCCGTGATTCTATGAATAGCAGCCGAGGTACCCAGGATCCCACAGGATCTCGATGAAAAAGGAAAGGCAACAGGAGTGGAGAGGTAAGTCTTCGGGAGTAACTGAGGAAGATAAAACAGACTTCATAATTTCATAATTTTCTTTTTTTGCCTTTTTTTTTACTTCTATACTGTCGTATAGACATCCGTTTATTTTCGTTACACTGCTTACGTTCGATCTTCGTTTAAACATTTTCATTATTTTTCTGTCGAATCTCGTTAAAGAACTTCGTTCCTTAAGCTGGTAACGTGTTCGAATTAAAAGTGAATTTAAGCTCAATAATACCGGTATTGTTATAGTTCCATGTACATAATTGTACGCGAATAAAAGCATGTTCGTCATCATTAAGTTCCATTCTATCTGCGTTAACTCTATCAGTTCTATTCTTTAATAAATTTCATTTCGAATCAATGTTAAATGAAACGTATCTCGAATTTTATATCTCGTGAATACCAACGAGCCACTGACGTTCCATCAATCTGATAATACAAGAACCTAATTTAATTACATGGAAACTGATAGAGTTAAATGTTCGCGAAATATACTTCTTTCCTTCTTGCGTTCGAATTTGATACTTAATAACACGAGCCTTTGTAAGGACTTTTCTCACCAACTTGGCACTTGTAGGATTTAAGAGATGTACGGTGGTTCATAATCGTTTTTCTGTACATTTCAATCCCTTAGCACGTTTCCTACCGGTTAGAATGATAATAATTAGCTATTAATTAGACAGAATGTCGTTTACGAGTTATAATACGGGTTACGTTTTCCTGTTAGTCGCAATCATTTTCACGTTGTTCTTCCCTTTTTTTTTTGTTCTTCTATCACTGACTGAACATTTTTTTTTTTTGTTTTCTTCTTCCTCTCCTTCTTTTTTACCAGTTCTACCTCTACGTTTAATATCGTTGCCAATAATGAAACGTGGATTATGGTTTATTCGTCCTTAATCGTAAGACGTGTAAGTCATAATTCTATGTTACAGTCTGCATCGCCAACAAGACAGGTCAATAAAGTAACAAAATTATTAAAATTTCCAAGTAATTAACGCATCGCTAAAATTTCGTCATAGGATTCACGTTTTGGAGACGACGAGGTTGGCGTGATAGAATCGAAGAAACTTCCTCGGTTGTCTTAACTTTTGTTCCATCCACGAGATGCTGGCAATTTCCTGCTGTATTAGGTCCATCTTTTATCGCTGTTCGAACTTGAAGTTCATTATACAGATGTATATTAATATAGTGAAAGATTTCCTCCTCCCCTCCTCCCCCTACTATCTCTGCATTTCTTTATAGTCATATTTATACTAATAAATATAAATATCTTATATTAATAAAATTTGAAGAGTTAAAATGTGAAATAAATTATGGAAGTATACACCGCAGAGCGAAAGGATTTTTCTTCGACTATCCCTAAATTTCTTTAATGACGAGACGTTTCGAAAGATTGGACCTCGTTGGAGTGGTTTGTGCTCTTACTAATAATCCAAAAGTTAAAACAACTGAGCTCTCCTGCACGATAATCTAATTAATAACATTAGCGAACTTACAAGTGATAAGTTGTAAAAATTAAAAACTTTTGTCGCATACTTTTATAGCATTACGTCAAATAGGGCAATTGGTTGGCTTACAATTTGCAAAATTGACACCTTCAACTTTACTCGTTTTAACGCAAATCTTGCTCTGTTAAAGAATTTATCCACACCGATAACTTGTAAAATTCCGCTAATAACATTAGTTTAATTGTGCAAGAGGGCCCCGATGATCGATCGTACTAGACAGACAATTACATGTATCGTCAAAATTTCTTACAGAATTTTTATTCTCTTTTTATCACAACTCGCCTTTCCTCACGTCGCGACGATATTCAGCGTTCCCCCACTGTGTACCACTATAAACTACGCTCGTTTAATTTTAAAACAAATCACAGCATTTACATCATTCCATGCTTCTTGGACGTTTCTATACGTCCAAGAACAAAAAAGTCGAATGTTGAATTACCATCGCTAAATATTTCTATTACGCTCGAACGATATTCATTATAAACGATGATCACACGATATTTAAACAATGTATTTGATCGATGGAACACTAATTCATCTTGCTAAACAGCACAACACGTTCCTCGTGAATTCATTTACTTTCACGTAGATTTTCAATTAACACGCTCCATGTCATGATAAACGAAGCATCTTAGTACGCAAATCAATTTAAAATAGCATTAGAAAACAATTTACAGAAATCAAAGTAAAGGAAAAATTAAACATTTTTACATTTAAAGCTATGTTCTTTACATTAAAAATTCTAATTTCTACAATTGATTTTGGTACAATTGAAGATAAAAAACTGAAATATAATTGAACGCAATTCAGTGCAATTTTTAAATAGATCGTTAATAACCATTTGCTTGAAATAACATCGAACGTGTTAAAGAACATTTCACGTTTCAATACAAATTTTTGCCTCTTGTTCGAGGCAATCGATCGAACGGAACGGGGGAAGGTTTTCATACACGATAAAATACGCGGGACGTAAGCGCGACGGTGAACGCGAAATAAAAGCTTCTCTTTTAATTTGGTCCCATTATAGGTACAGGGTAGCTGGCACGAATTATGTTAAGTCGATGTACCGATAGATCAATCAACACGAGTCATAGGTACCTGCACGGGACTCAGAACTCGATCAAAAAGAAAAGAAAAATAGAAATAATAAAAAATATTTCATTCTCACTCAAGACAATATCGGAGATCGTTTCTTATATAAGAACAATTTTTAAATTTAATGAAACCTAAGTTCTAATGAAATACAAATTGAATAGCAAAAGTATCAATGTCACATATAAGAAGAACATAATTAATAAGGTGAACTTTGCATTTTTCTATATAATATCGCACTTGTCAGAACGTTAATGCGGAGATTCTAAAAACATTTTTTCTTTCTAAGTATATTTTCCAAAGGTCCCAAAGTTACTATAATAAATGGAATATTAAACGTACGTTAAAATGGATATATAAAAAAGTTTCAATAAATTACATGCCATATTTTTGAGTTTACATTATAACTACAGTCTTACTGTCTACAGTCTTAACTTACAAACTTCTCTTATACAATCCAACTTTTTTACTTATCTTTTACTGCATTAACATGCTGAAGTTGCGATATTTGTCTTCCATTTTTGACATATTTCATATTATTTTGCAGTGAAGAAATAAAAGGAGCTCCAAATGCAAAAATACCGTGCATCCCCTTCAGAAAAAACATATTTTTCACGAGCGGAACGGTGTGTATTTCGTCGGTTTCTCGACTTCCTACGTTCGCGATATTAATGTTCACTTTTATTCATACGTTTCTCCGCGCAGCAATACGTGTCGTCTAAATATTCTACTAAATAACTTAAATACCTTTTCGTCGCGCGTTTTCGTTCCTCCATTATACATATAAGTACAATATATATATATATATATATATATATGTATATATATATATTTACTTTTTTAAATATATATTTAATATAATTATATAATTCATCGTCGGTACACTAATCTCAGTGTATCATCGGCGATATCTAACAACTTGATGGAAGGTGCCGATTAAATACTTCCATCGACACATTTTGATTATATTTCTTTATCAAGTTTGAGCAACTCACAAAATTCTTTATATTTTACAACGTCTGTGTTATCAGAATAAATTTGCTATTAAAAAAAATACTTTAAACAATATTTAGTATTTTTGAAATACTTTTCACGTCGAAGAAAAGGGTCGTTTCTTTTTAAAGATGATATGCGATATCTGTTTCGCCAAAATTTCTAGCCTTTTAATATAATACATCGATGTAAGTTGCTCAACTTAATAGTTGACGTACGAGACCCGCGAATATCGTGCTGCTTTTGATTTTATATTTTTGATTTGATCAAAAATTTTGAAGACCTTTAATAGCTCCACAGATCTCTTAAAGGCACAATCTCGACAAACGTGTGTGCAGTTTGCCGGGATGTTTCGTACGCCATTTATATTCCCCGGCGAGTCAAAGTCTAACGCGTAATGTTTGTACAAATTGGAGAAATTTGTCTTACTCGCGAAATCGATTCGAACAACTTAGCTGAGAGTTATCAATTACGAATAACAGACGATTCTCTCTCCACGTACAGAATATTATCGGGTAACTTGAACATCGGAGGGAATAATTTAATCCTACAGACAACTGGACGCAATTCGCGTCCTTGATGAATTGCTAATTCCTTTCGGGGGCTAATTAGAATCTATAAATAAACGCAGCATTCGTAAACTCGTAAAAAAATTCCACGGCAAAGAGCAACTCCATTCATAATTGAATCATACACACAAGGTTGAAAACACGTTTGATCAAGTTTTGCAAATATCTACGTATACATCACATAATGTAGAGATTTGTTCAGTCGCTCTTTTTTCGCTCCTTTGGACGCAACAGTTCAAAATTCTTTCATAAACCACTGTATCCAGAAAGAAAATTGCGAGAGAAAATGCCCCAGTTACATACTCGCACTTTGAAAATGATTAGAATCACATAGTTCCCTTCCGTCAGACTTTCAATTGGGAAACACGTTAGCCCGCGAAAGAATTAATGATTTGCTTTAAATTTCGCTACCTATAGCGCCTATGTGAGGTCTATGCCAACGAGGAATACTTGGTTGGCTGCAATACATACCCATCGACGTCGGAGCGACGAGGTCGTTGTTCGACTCGTCGAAACTCGCCTCCTCGCTTTCATCGCCGTCGAAAGATCTGACGGTCGTCGTCGCGGTCGTAGTAATTACCGACGTACCGTGCGTCGCAGTGGTCACTGTCGATCCGTTTACCTCTGACATACGATCCGTACTTACAGTAATACTTTCCGTGTCGGCGACTTCCACGTTTCCGCCGCTCTCGCCCACCATGTTCACGAAAAACTCCGATCTGGAGAACCTGCCAATCTCCGTCGAACCGAATGCTTGGTGAAAACCAGGCAACGGTTGCTTACTGATGCTCTTCTTCTTTGACTCGAATCTTTCAGCTGATCGACGAGATTCATGTTCTTTATCGCGTGATATACTAGATTCCTGATGGTTCAAAATATTTAGTAATTATTGAATTATATAGTATTTGAGCCTCTCAGTGGCCTCTCACTCGTAGAAGTGAGTAGTAATTTGTTTCTTGAGTATCGACTTAATAAAGTTAAAATATTGACAAATAATAGAATTGATCAATTTGACTTTTGAGAGGCTCATTTATAAAGATTGAGGGGTTAATATTTATTTAGTGGAATGAATGTTATACCGTTGTTGGAACTAGATTATCCATAGACATTCTGTTATTCATAGTGCTTGGCTCCCACCTGGGGCCATCATCCTCACGACGAATCCTTATTGTGGACGCAGAGTCCATGATAGAGTTTACTGAGGTTTCAAGTAATCTCGGCATCTAGAAAATATTTCTATTGTTATTACGTATTAGGTTTAGGTAAAAATTCCTGTGTATAACAGAATGAAACAGTTCTCTGTAAAAATCTAGAAATTACTGCATTTCTGTGTGTCAATGAGACAGACAAATTTCTTTACGTTCTTTAATTTACAGTATTATAATGTAAAATTTTTAGCTTTGGTATCTAGTTAAAGTTTGTTTTCCGTACGGTTCGTATTATATTTTACATATAAATTAGAAAAAGGAGAAACCTGGTGCTCAGGGGGCGTGTACGATGCTCGTACGTTCTCGATATCGAGCTTAGTTGGATGATACATCATTCGCGGTGCTTCCTCGGAAAACTCACAGTGTCTAGGGGGCATACGATCCTGTAACAGCAGAGTGTGTCGCGGCCCACGGACTCCAACGTTTCGAGGCATAGGCGGAGTGTCTATAAAATTACATTAGAAAATAATACATTCTCCGGCATTTTCCTAAACTTTCTATTGGATTTTATCTGTACTTACGTGGCAGCACGCCATGACAAAATTGACCCCACGGTTCGTGTCCGTGTGAACCTGGACTCTGAATATTTGGGTGAAGAATGTTGCTCATCTGAGAAGGATGAGAAGTTCTGGGATGTTGATGAGCACCTTCGCCATTCTGCAATGATTTGTAGAAGCTCTTCAAGAAAATATATCATTTAAAAAGAAGGATTGGGAAATCTATGTAGAAGATTTTTTCTAGATTTCTATGAGAGAAGAAACAAAAAAAGTATATCAGTATATTTTGTTCATTAAAATATTGGAAAACTTTTAGATATAAAAAATAGCTTTTAAGAGGTACAAGAATTCTAAAATTATTTTATACTTTATAGATTTCTGCGAGAAGACAGATAACATGAATGTATTTTATCAATTAAAATTCTGCAAAGCTACCAAATATTAAAAACTCCTAACTCCTGACAAACTTTAAAATTACATAACTTTTTTTCAGATGATTCCGGAAACAACCCTCACCTGATAAGGATGCCACTTTTGACCATCAGGAAATTCGCTGTACTCCATATTCTCTTGGCGACGTAAGTCCCTTTCTCGACTAACATCGGTGAAATCAACCGGATATCCGTTATTTGAAAATGTAGCACCGCATTCAGCGGCCACGTTATTGGCTACGTTGGCCACAGCCTGATTCCTCATCACGTCTTTGCATTTATCGAGGCCACGCTGATGCATCGCACCCATTACTTGCAGTCTCTCGATAGGATCAGTCACGTTGCCGTACCAATCGGTCATTCGGGGCGAATGGATCGGCTTTGGACGAGACGTCGACTGGAACCACGGTTCCGTGGCTCGATCCGATTCCACGGATGAATTCATCGGCAAGTTGACTGTGGACACGCAACCAAAACGATGCTGATGATCTAGGAAACCACCGGATGTGACTGGACCAGCGATCACGCCCGCTCGAGCGATCGCGCTCTGCAAGATCGATCGCCTGGATAGCTCGCGACTCTGTTCGCGCATCGCCTTCCGCAGTCTCGCCTCCTTCGGATTGTACACGTAATCTGTCAAACAGGTGAATGTATTCGATTTTATTTATTACAGAAATTATAATTTTATTTTATTTCACATAAATAAATTTTATTATATATAATTATTTATATATATACAGTTATTTTTTGTAAGTATAAATATGAAATTATATGAAAAGTATCGAGTACAGATATACAATATCCCATGTAAAATGATGAAATAGTAATGATAATGAATGAATACTTTTGAGTCACTCTGTATATCCTTGCCACCTGAAGAACTAGATAAGAAATGCAAATCATAAAAGATTTAGCCTCTCCCTGAATAAATGCAGGTTCTTCATTTTTATTTAAGGAACTACTGCTGGAATTTTCAATAATTCACTACTATAGAACTTTGTGTTATAAAAATACTACTCCTTTGACGTTGACTCCATCATATTTTCAGTTACTTTGCTATAAAAGAATATAAAATACTTTTAACTACGTAGAAATATAAGATATTTGAAGACAGTATAAAGCAATGTTTCCATAATACTTATTGTCGTAGCTTCCACGCAGGCGCGCTAGATCTTATTATTACTGTATTTTCTAACATTCTCGACTTCAAATTTAAAACACAATACACCTAAAATGAATTTAATTTTATCAATTTCTGTCAGTACTATTACAATTTTAATGACGCATTCATACCGACATAATTCTTCTCCAAAAGACAATCTATACCTACAAGGACCACTTGAAATAATCGACAGCTCTAAAGAAATATGACAAACGTTAAAGAAATCGCCAAGTCTGAAGAAATATAACGAATGTTTTAAACGAAGAATAAAATCGGCCGTGTTTGTTGAAAATTTCTAAAACATCTACCTGTCGGATACGCAGGCGGTACAGTCCCGTTGTATCGCGCAGTAGTTTCGATAGCGCTGGAAATCGGCGGCGGTTCATAGCCACCGTAATCGGTGCTCGCGTTTTCATAGCAAAAGTAATGTTGTTGTTGATAAAAGTGGCTCCCTGCCGCGTAAGCCTCGACGTAGTTGCAGCAGTCCATCTTTGCGACCAATGTGGTCCTTATCGCGCCGCAAAGAACGACTTCTTTACTTCCCGAAGCTTATCAGCCACGATTGCACATTAAATCCTACCAAGTAAGCCTTGAACACATAACCAGAGGCGAATTTACATTTTCCACGGATGCTTCGAACCGAGTTTCGAATTTAGTCTCTTTTCTGTTTTCTTTTGTTCGTTTCCTTTTTCTTTATTATTTGGAAGAATCGGAAAATTGGCCCCTTTTTTTCTTCTTTTTTCTTTTTTCTTCTAATTTCGTTGGATCTTTCTTGAATTTTATTCTTTCATGATACACGTCACCGAATAGAGTTTACGTGGGAAGACCACGTAAAAAGAGGGTACATCGGGAGGCGTTCGATCGGCCTCCTGCATTCCGTCGGGAAGACCCAGCGTTTTTAGTCCCGTCGCGCGTGGCGTCATTGTCGTACCCGCCGACGTTGTCCTCGTCCTCCTCGCCGTCATCGTTTACACCGACCGTAGCCACTGATCCAATTCGCGAAGACTGGCCTAGCTTACTAACTATAGCCCCGTAGATCCCGTCTCGTGGGCCACGCGACCCGTCGATTCCACACTGGATACAGTTGAATGTATCGGACAACCCGCGTCATAGTAGCTGCATCAGCCGCAAGATCGATGCTCAAAGCTTTTTCTCTTCTTTCAACACCTCCCGCACGCCCGTTTTTCTCTTCTAGTTCGTTCGACCGCCACGCATCTCCAATTCACGTTTCTCTGTCGACAATCGATATCAGTGGTTTATTTCCGTGCTTATCGTAGACAATTCAATCCAAAGTTATTTTCGAAATCAAATTAGTTCTGTTGAACAGGAAAGTCTGTATCTACATTCTGCAATTTTATTTCTTCCATCATACTATTTTTCAGCTTCTCCTTCTGTTTTTCATAATTTTTATTTATTTATTTATTTTTTTTCATTTAATCAATCTTGATGACAGTCATATGTAAAATTCATTTCCATTTAAATAAATCAGTCTCTTCCATCCATCTACATTTTATTTACTCAACATCACAGATTGATTCACCAGAAAAAGAGAAAACAACAACGTACATCTAATCTCCAATGCAAAACTACGATGTTTAACGCACTGATCGTTTTTCCATTCCAATCATTTCCTCTTTCACGATGTTTGTTTAGTCACCTCGACTAAATCTAAACGTTAGTCACTCTAGTCAGTTGTCAGCATCTATTACACGTTCGTATCAACTATATGCTTCTTTTATTTTCAACTGACGTTTCCCATTGTCACTTCTTTCGAGACGTCGACCACTATTCGTTAATTTAGCTTGACTATTTACTATCGAATCAACGGCGGTATCCAACGACCTATTTACGCGAGTGTCTCTCGCTATCTGACTGATACTCCTGTGGAAGAGGCGCGCGTGCCGCAAGCGGGAACGACAGGCCGCGCACGGGAGACCCGCGTTCCTGCCTCGCGGTGCACTTGGGTCGCACTGATTTTGCGAGCGGCAGCACCGTGCACGTCCACGAATTTACGTGTGCGTTTCGTCATCGACGAATCCGACGGAGCTGCAGAGGGATAGAGGGGAGGGCTCGGTCTAACAAGAGGGTGGCTTTTTCCCTACTCCGGAGAGGCGAGGAGCGTTCGAGCCACGAGGTGAACGAAAAGAGTTCCGGCCTCCAACGTCTCTGCGGTGTGCGCAAAATATCCCAAGAAACCCCCTTTTCGCCGCCTATCGATTCGTAGAAGCTTCCTCTCGTTAATCGTTCGTCAGAGGATCCGTCTCACTTGAAATTGAACGTGTTTTTGTTCAGGAAAGAACAGTTGATCGAGGTGTCGTGTTATTCTTGCTACCATCCCTCCACTCGGCGACTATCATCGATTACCCAGAGTTCGAACTCGCCTTTTAAATGGATCGTTTGCTCCGGCTGCTGTGTGCTGGTCCATATCGCCTTTTTCCTTTCTCTCCTTTTTTTTTTTTTTTTTTTTTTTTAGATTGAAACGTAATTCCACGGATGCACTATTTGTTAAATGGATATGGTATCTCTAAAATGCAGATTTTGTTTCGTTCTTCTTTCTTCGTTTGAAAAATACTGGCGACATATTTGCAATCCATAACCTGGAATTTGAAAAGTTATTAGAAATGGAAAATAGAGTACCGTTTTATGGAGCGTGGAATTTTTTATTGTAAAATACTTAACCACCGGAGAATTCGTGCATAAGTGGAGATCCCTGCATTTTGCTGCATTTTGAAATTTATCTACCCCGTTACGAGGACTGCAGCAATTCTTCCTCCTTGTTATACGGAGTCTGCGGTAATTTTTTATCGCGCTATACGAGCACTTATTGTACTCATTTTAGGAGTTGTATACCAAACAGTTTTGGGAGAAGCTTTACGAAGTCACCCTACAGATTCTGCCGCAATAATCTCTTCCTAAATCTCAGAATTCTTATTCACATCCTATCCTCCTCTTAGATCATAACTATCCTAACTTATTTTATATTAACCGCTCAAAAACTAAACTGATCAACTTCGCTTTCTAAAATTTTTAATTTTAGCATTAGAATATACGATTTAAAAAATAATGATTAGTCTCGATGGAGTTGATCTGTTAAAAACATATATTTTAATTGAGTCTACTTTCATTGTTAACTGCTATCTGGTCATTAATTGTAAAATTCCAGTCATAATCAAACATAAGACAGACACCATTTGATCGATCCTAAGCGTACTTTTCAAGGAAAATCCGCGTGACGTTCACAACGACGGGAGGCTCTCGTTTTCTCGAGCAACCGAGCATCGCGTCGATGCGATGGCGGATCGATGACCGACGATCGTTACACACTACACACAGAGGGAAGAGAGAAAGAGAGAGAGGGGGGACACTCCTCCCCCGCGTGTCTTTGGCTCGATATGCCCGCTGGATGCACAAGCCTCGACATTTTGACGGCTTCCCTTGGAGCGACCGTGCGTCACCCCTCTTTTTCCTTGTCACGCGTACGATGCAGTCGCGCAGATGCATGCTAGTCCGCTTGCCCGCGTCCTCGGACGCTCGCGCAGAACATATCGACACTTTCCGGTGATCTTAATTGACCACTCGGCTTGTTCGCTACGCGTTGGCCCGCCGTCGATTGCGCGACTACCGTTTAGCGGTGAATTTAGCCTTCTTTGCACCCTTTCGACGTTTTCAAGCTACAGCTGGCTATCGTTACCAGAACCTTTACTGAGAACGTCTGATTCTCTTTTCTCTTTGATTTGGTCACCAGTCCTGGTACCTGTGATTTCCACGTTAAATTTCAATTCTGAAAAGAGTGGAAATTTTTAATATCGAGATCTTTTACAATTTTTATAGTATAAAAACTTTGTTTGTGAAATATTTTATAGATAGAATTAAAGTATTAAATGGAAGATAATATAGATAGAATAGAAAATATTATGTATAGATATTAAATATTTTATTTGAAGGTAGACATTTTTCATACCTTAATATGCAATTGAATAATTTAAAACTTTTCTTTGATCGTTTTCTTGTAGTTTATAAATTTTATTTTTCAATTGTTCATTTATACGTATAGTCGTTGCACTTCACATGTTGAAGCATTTCTTCTCACATGCTATGGAGAGGCTTAAACTTTAATTTTTTTTTTATATATAACGATATTGGAACTTGCATTTATTCACAAGAAGAGTTCTCGCTCAATCGTTGAATGTTAATTTCTGCGGTGGATTTACGACAATGGGAAAGAGAATGCGATTATGTTAAGAGTAAAACGGGTATCGGCTGAAACGATCGATCTGTCTAATATGCAATTACTATTTGCGCCCAGTGTATTGGTTCATCTACAGCATTCATGGATTATTAATTAAAACAGTTACAATAGTTGAATATGCACGCTCTCGTATCCTGTGATACCTACGAAGCCGATCTAATGTCACTCAATTCGTGCAACTAAACTGATACCAATGCACTGAATCGTAGAAACAGCATAATCAATGATCAATAGTTAGACTGTCAATTGATTTCGATACAATGTTACCAAAATTAAAATAAATGTGTATAAATTTGGTCTTTACAAAGTATGGGGATATCAATATAAATCATCCATAATTTAAACAATTATAAGAAACGATATCCCTTTAAAAAGGCGCAACTTCTGCTATTTTAAAAAACTACGTTTTTAATGTAAATAAATAAAAGAAAATCGTTGTCTCCGAATATTTCAAAATTCTGTTTCTGTCAAAATATTTAAGCCATAGGCAATAATTTGTCCGATTTTTATTCTTCCTACAAGTTATCGTGCTCATGATGAACGAACTTGTATGCGCTCTTGCACTTTTTCGTCCTGAATACTGTGATTAGCCAGCAGAGAGGAGAGCGAACGATCGCGGGGGAGCTAAAATGCGATTATAGCTCGTCGATTTGTGGGTGGGATAGCAGAGCGATACGAGTTTTGCGGGTCGAGGTACAGGGCACAGGGTGGCAGGCGGAGAAATATTCTCGGGTGAGTGACGGGGAACGGGCGGGAGGGAACAGTAGAGACCGGAGGTATTGATTGCGACGCGACTCTAGGAACCTGCCCGATACACGACCGCGCTCTACCTACCTACCTACTACCTACACCCACCGACAAGCGCGATTATTCCTCACATATCTCGCGTTACTGAGCATTCACGCGACTAAATGTCCTCCGCGGCCTAGCTGTACGCGGTCCCCCACTGCAAAATCAGTGCCAACTCCTTAAATACTTAACGTCGATCATTAACACATTCGCAGCTTCGTATTTTCTCTCTTTGCAAACCCAACGCGATCTTTTTTCGCGGAAAATATTGGACGAGCCAAAATTACCAGGAAAGTTTGGAAAAATATGGAACTCGGTTGATGCTGAAAATAAAAATAAATTGAAGGTTTATGGCAAAAACGAAGCTTTTAAGAAAAGTGAAACGTCAAAAATTGATTGGAAAATTTAGGAGAGATTTAGTTTTTTCTTTTTTTTTTTTTTTTTGTAGGATTTAGGAATATTTAGCAAGTTTATCATCAGACCTGATTTTGTATGGTGCATGCATCTACCTCATTTCATAGATAAGTTTACCATGATGTTACCTTTTCTTTTCGTGCTTGTAAGGATACAAGGAACTATCATGTACCTACCGAACGCGGGGCACGAACATTCAGTCGTATCGATAAACTTCGACGAGCCGCTACAAACGCGAAAACGAGGTCATATTGGTTTGAAAAGAGACTATAGGTATAAAGCGTACCGGGATACTTCCTCTTATGCTCCGCGTCCACTTCCCGGGCCAGGGCAAAGTATTTTTCCTTCACGTCCTTCGCCATGTTCTTCCAAAGGATGCCTAATCTGCACGATATAAAATGTTCTAATTTACAGTATACTTTGTGTTTTTAAATTATTAAAAATGTTAAAATGTTTAAATAAGCAAGTGTATTAATTAAGAAGAAAAAATATTTCATACAAAAGAACGTATTCCATCAAATAGAATCACTAGATGCAAATGTAAAAATGGATGTAGAGAAACTAGCCTAACGCTAATGTCCTTATTAGACTCCCGAGGATTCTCCGCAGCGAGCTTTTTACGCCATTCGTTGGCGAACAGCATAAAAGCGTTAGCTGGTCGTGGGATTTTTCGTTTAACTCCATTTGAACCGGCAATCCTCCCGTCGATGCATAGAAATGCTGGGAATCCTTCTGGACGTATCTGCGATCGACCGAGTTGCTGCAGCACGAAGATTTTCTCCTCGTCGCTTTTTTCGCGATTGCTGCAAATCTGCCTTGCCTCCACGCGTATCTTCTTCCTTGACACGTTCTCCTTATCGTTTTCCAAATCTTCATCGTTCGTCGTCAAGGAAACCTTGAACATCCCTTCGTCAGGTTTTTCCTTTTTACAATCCCCGCACGATTTTTCGGATACTCCACAGGAAAAGGAATTTTTCTTCATTACATGTTGACCGGAGGATGAACTATCCTCACGATCGGAAAAAAGTTCGCAGTCGCTTAAATTCTTTTCCTTAACTGCCGTTTTAATTGCAGCTAGAAATATTTCGTTTTGTTAATATTTCGATATTTGTTAATAAAATCGATATTTTAGTGAGATATTTTTCGCGCAGTTTTTATTTATAAAATTAGAAGTCATTTATCAAGTTGAATTAAGTAAAAAAAGAAATCGTGAAAAGTTGTAATGGCTGTCATTTGAAAGCAAATTATATAAGTATTATGTCTAATTGTATTTTCATACGTTAATAAAAATTGTGGCAACAATGACGAGAATCAAATTCGTAAAAAAAAATCCTTATTTTGAATCTCACCTTTCTGCACGAGGTTCAAAATCAATCCAGAAGCATCCATGGTGCCTTCCCTTTCATATGGAGTACCAATGAATAGCTATTAAATAATGGTTCTATGTTCAACAATAAATGTCGGTCGTGAGACGTTTAATAATTACAAAAGCTAACACACGAGTGCAGATTGTACTCCGTTGTCGAGAGGGGCGCGTTGGTTGTTGAAAACACTTGAAAAATCGTTGCGAAACGATACATTTTTCTCGCTTCTATTTTTTCGGCCTTCTTACATGACATCAGCCATGAATTCATAACAGAAGATAGTCGTGTAAGTGTTTGTTTTAATTTTAAATGGGATAATTTTGAAAGTATCGATAGAAACAGAAAATAAGGAATATCATGTCATGCGATGAAACTTGTTCGTGTAATAAACGTGGTATAGATTACTATGGCGTACTATCGTTGAAAAAAGACTGCGACGATTTGGAGATCAAAGCTGCGTGAGTAAGAGCTTATTACTTTATGATGTATATTTTTCCCCGTCTTCTTCATCAATTAATCCATTGATATTTCCATGTTGTAAAATATTAACAGACCTTTGACTGAAAAATATTAATCGATTAAATTATTCCGTAATTATTTTTTTAGTATGAAAGTAAAAATTGTATTTCAATACATGCATAATTAATTTTGTAATTAACTAATGTAAATATGTTACTATCATTTTCAGATTTCGACGCTTAGCGATACGATATAACCCTAAAAGAGCGAAAGATGAATGTTTATGTACTATTTTCGCCTTAGTAGCCGAAGCATACGATGTGCTTTCAGATCCCCTTAAAAGAACCATATACGATCAATTCGGCGAGGAAGGTCTTAAAAATGGCGTGCCTGGAGCCGAAGGATTTATTCAACCGTATACCTATCACGGAGAACCGATGAGAACGTATAGGTACTTTAATCAAATAATTACTTTACTATAACACTATATACACTATATATAACAAATAACACTAGAACTACCAGTCAAAATAACTGTTTCTACGATTTTATAAATGTGCCAATCCTCATTTAGGGATCATGGTCCCAGATGGATTAATAATACCAAAAATGTACTACATAACATGGAATTCCTTTTGTAATAAAGTAATAAATGAATAAATATAAAAATATTCTATTATTAGATATTTTTTAATACCTAAGAAATAGCTCCGTCTTAACTGTTGGTATTTCTAGTGATAACACATCAAAATTGCATTACATAAATATTATATTGAATTAATGTAAGTATTACAACAAAGACATATGCTTTTTTCGTATATTGCTTGCATGTACTCTACGTTTCCCCTATTTTCTTATACTTTAATGTTGTTATCAATTATGATAATCCTTTGCTTTATCCAACGGCTTAAAATTGTGTACAGTTAAACTTAACAGGCACTTGAAAACTTTGAATATTTACGATCCGATCTATCTACATCTTTCTCATCGTATCTCTGCAGGGAGTTCTTCGGTACCGAAAGTCCTTATGCTGATCTACTCTACGTACTAACGCAGTCTTCGTCTCTGCTCGAATTTCCCGAGGGGCGGGGTATAAAGCGCAAGGAAGAACCTCTGATAAAAACCTTGTACCTAACCCTACTGGAGGTATCATATCGACGTTCTATTTATTTATAATTTTCTTCTCTCAGTGTTAATCGCCGAGTAGACAACGTGCGATTCGTCGCAATATTCTATTTTACTTACATATTTTCATAAATCCATTGTATCGATCATTAACAGTTTACTATTCATTGTTATGCTAAACACTTTCCTTATTAATTTTCTTGCTTACACATATATTTGGCCAAATACACTCATTAAACTAAGTGATCCGCCACTTTAATTCTAAAAGATCTATAAATTCATTGATTTATATAAATAGGTCTTTCTTGGAGGGATAAAGAAAATGAAGATACAAAGATTAGTATTGGTAGGGGATGATAAGACTAAGACAGTGACGAAGGAAAAAATTTTAACGATACCCATTAAACCAGGCATTCCGACGGGAACGAGGATAGTGTTCCCAGAGGAAGGTGATGAAGGACCCACAAAAATTCCTGGTAAATTTATAATAATTAAAACAAAGAATAACTTTGTTTTTATTTCATAAACAAGATATAATTCGAACATTTCTGTCCGGTTAAATGAAGATTTTCATTTACTTTCGAAATATACTCAGAGGTAGAATCGGATTGTATGGAACTATCGCTAATTTCTTCTGTCTTCACGAAAGTTCGTTATAACCTTTTAACTTATGTCGATTCGGATATCGCGAAGGATACATTTAAAATGCATCATACATTTCATAGCGGACAGAAATGGGTTAATCGTAGTAGCTCGCATAATATCTTTACTCAGTCCAAAGCACGTCAGCGTAGCGGATGTAATCTTCATCACGGAGGACCGGCCTCACGAGACCTTCCGAAGAGAGGGCTCTGACTTGCACATGACGGTCGATATCTTTCTGCGAGAGGCACTGACCGGAACAGTGGTCACCGTCAACACGCTCGATGACAGAACCCTTCGAATACCACTAACGTCTGTCATCACGTACGTGTCTATCGTCTCCATCCCTGATCCAGTCTTTCTCTACTTCTCCTCTTTGTTTCATTCACTGAATAATTATTTTACGTTTCACAGAATTGATCCTACAAATAAATGTAATTGTTAAAACTCATTTTGAAAAGAAAAATCATGAAAATAATCACAAGTAATATTCGTCAATTACTACATAGAAATTAGAAAACAATTCAAATTCAAGGATTAATCATTCGTTATTCCACATTTTTCATTTTTTAATTGCTTCATGTTTTATAAATATTTTATTGCGGGTTATAAAAGTAATACATAACATTTCTTCTTTCTTATTAGACCAGATTACAAGAAACACGTACCTGGCCAAGGATTGCCGCTGCCGGAAAGTCCGAAGAAAAGAGGAAGTCTAGTCATATCTTTTAATATTGAATATCCGGTATATTTGCCGGTATCAAATAAAAATTACATTAAACGAGCGTTTGATACGTCCGCAGATATCAAAGATACGGAATACGTTCATCGTCTTATATTGGCCAATAAAATGCGTAGAAACGTGGACTTCGATGTTCCTATACGTCGAAATACCGACGATTACGAAGCAAAATAATTAGACTTTATATGCAATACTTAATTTCTCTATTCTTTTCATTCAAATAATTTAACTCATCGATTTGAAGTATTAATTTTTTTAAGAATATTGAAATCTCAAATGAAATTTGATTTTGGATGTATATACAATTTACATTATTAGAAATAAATTTACTATATCAACATATAACAAATTTACTATATATACGTTTGCTATTATGTATAAATATCTGCGCAATAATTATGCAAAACTTTGTGTAACTTTGTTTTCCAACATCTTTTTACTTTACTCTTACTTTTACTTTACTTGTACTCTTTTATCAAAATTTCTTTATATAATTTTTCTTCTAACTTGCTTTAAATATTTAATCCATTATACAATGGCATATCAGGGTTTTTTTATTTCAATAAAATTTTCTATACATATAAATAAATAAATAAATTTTGACTTGAAAAATATACGTATAAGCTTAATAATTTTATTTTAAATTTGAATTCTGGAAACGAATTATTGATTACCTTTCACATCTCTTCAAAGATCAATTAAAGAGTCTTAGAATCTGAAAAGTAACATATAATTGAATTTAAAAAAACATGCGAATTTGGTTCATATAAAGAAAATAAAAAGCCGTTATACTGTTATATAGATTACAACAAACTAATTTGTGAAACTCGTCGAAGTTACGTAAAATACTTTTACATTGGTACTTACGTTGGTACAAAATACCAACTCTATATCTCGCAATAGTAATTATAAATATTAAACATTTTTAACTCCTTTTTTGAATAGCTAATTTTATAATTTTAAATCAGCTATCTGGAACTTTTCAATAAACTTTTCCCAAATCTTTTACAAGATTTAACTTCGCAATATTCACACTGTACTTAAAGGACCTAAAAATATCATTTGATAGTCCAAAAAGAAAAATATTACGTATCATTGCAATCCTTATCCTCAAACGCAGCCGCAACAGAACTTTGTTAATTGCCTTAGTACTGCGCTCTCGCGGTGCAATATATAACTTCTATCATAGTAAAGTATATCGTGCGCAGTCAGTAATCGGATCCCTATTTCACAAATTCGCTTTTTCTCCCATGCTTATCACTTTATCAGTATTTTTGTCGACATTCCAACAAACCGGTTTCATGAACCGCAATTCGTCCAACGAATTGTGTTAGCGGAGGACGGGAACACCCGGGAAAACATTCCATTCGGATGTCGACCAAACGATACACGATAATCTCGAGCAATCATATGACTCCTCCGCACGTGACTTTATTTACAGTTGACTGATACTCGCGAACATGTATGGTGCAGTTCCCTGTGACATGATAGACCGAAAACGAAACAAAGTTAACGAGCAATGCGGTAGCTATAAACGGTCGTTGGTTTATGATGCCTTTGCTTGATAAGCTGTTCCCTTCGAGGAAGAATTTCAGGAATAAAGTACAAACCATCGTAGCATCAAACGTCGAAACAGAAGAAAATGATAGGTAAGAACAGCCCATTTTCTTTCTTTTTCATTTTCAGGTATACGTCGTTATTTGTCTTCATTCATTTTGCTCGTATGGGCCTCTGTACATCGTCACTTCTCTATATTTATCGATCTTATTCACTGCATCGATATCTATTAGTGACATAGCGTATATCGATCATCTATCTCTTGGTTGCCTTCTGTATTGTCCTTACAGTTATTTCGTGCGACTTTTGTCACGAGATAATTGATTTTTATTGGAAAGAGAAACAAGAAATATTTTGATCGCAAAATTTTGTAAGGATTATGTTTTTAATCTAACTTAACCTATTTTCCGTTAGGTCCGTTTCTATTTGCCCGTTGGCGGGAGACATAATCTTGTCGCTAACATACTCGTGACTTGGCTTATATATCGAACCATGAAATTGACCTCTGTATTATATATATCTTTACAAATATTTCTTGTGAACATCCTTCGTTTATTTAAACATTTACACACTCATTTGAATTATTTGTTTTATATTATGTTGTAATAAAACAGAGATTATATCTTTATTGAGATGTATTCTACTACATATGTATATGTATGGTTTACGATGGATATTAAACAAAAATACAACAAAAATAGATTATGTGTTAAATATTATTTGGATCTTGTATGTACAATAAGAAAATTGTTTTTGGCAAGCAATCATGAGATTGTTATAACATTTAAAATTAACATCTGCTATAGATTAAAAAGTTATGTAAGAAAAACTAACTATATTATTTCAGTATAATATTAGAAGATCACAAGTTAAGATTAAGATATTGTTTGTTAAGTCATTCTCCAATTTCTCAAATGTATAGTCATCTATGAAGCAATAATATTGTTTAACTATACTTATAATTCGATATAAAAATATATTATTTTTGTACTGTTTGTTACCACATCTCTTTTATGAATTATAAACTAATTCTTTACTTATTTATATTATTGTGTCAAATACACATTATCATGTGATTTTGAATATTTGCAGAAACTCCGCGTTATACATTGGGGCAGGTCAAGTTCGGATCTTACTGTTCCGAGAGTGTGAATGGCGCGGGAGAAAACTCCTTTTTGATTCTCTTTCCTTGGAGAAAAGATGGTGTAAGAATAAAACAGCCACGATTAATCTTAAAAAGAGTACCGGCAATTCGATGTTCGAGGTAACAAGTAATAATTGAAAAATAGAAGCACAATTTTTAGTCAAGTTTTAAATACTTTATAATAAAATATATGATGTATTATACGCTTAATATGCATAGTTGTAAATTTCCAGCGAGAAAGAATGGCCGAAGACGACGTAAGCTTATTGAGCGAAATGGTATTCGGTACAGTGGCGATGACGTACAGAGGATCATCATTTAAGGTAAAATAATATATTAATATTAAAAATATAAAATGTGTGCCATCAACATTTTAAATACTTTAGTTTGTATGTTTATCTTTAAGATCCATTCAATGAATTCACCATCTTGCATCATGTGCACAAAAGTCTTCCCTGCCACAGAACACAACATATGTAAACAGCAGACGTAAGCATATGCGTTCGTAATAAGACAGTTATCGATTTCATGATTGATATATTGATACGAATATCTGATTTATTACTCAATCGTGTTTCAGCGAGAAAGTCTCGGATGAGGGGTTGGGTCGTTCCGTGAACTTGGATTCTAACCCCAGTATGCGAACACTTTGTAGGTAGCAAGCTAATATCACTGAGAACTAATATCATTGTGGATTAAGTTTGATCCAATTAAAACTAGGATTTGATGTACATATGTAAAAACTTCATTTTCCAGTATCCCGACCAAGTTCTGGAAATCTATCAGGATCCGAATTAAACACTGGTGTCAGAAAAAATTCTACTTGTTCTAGCACCGGTAGCGGGTGGAATATAGACATACCACCACCGACAGGGAGTAAGTTCAATTCAAGCCAAATATATCTCATTGAGCCGAACTAGAAGCGATCCATCGTTGAAAGGTGTTTATTCTTCGGAATGTAATACGATATTAATTCAGGTTCACAATCGTTGGAGAGCAATGGATCTTCTGGTATCGGTAGCCTTTCGAGTTTACGTCGAAGGTGGTTAAGAGCTGCTTCCACTTCTTTAGCCCGATTAGATTCTGATGATACGTTTGGAATGCAGTACTGGGCCGAGAATGGAAATGATAATAAAGAGATTCATACTAAACGTCATAAAACGAGGCTCGGATTAACGATGTTGGTCCAACTAGCCGAAGGCCATGAGAGGTTGAAATTTAATTAGAGATTATTATAATGAATGTTTTAATTATTAATTTCATTCATCTTGGATTTCCCTGGTTTGCATTACAGAAGAATAGAGACCTGCCTGTTAGAGCACATGGCTCTATTGGAAGGAATGCTGGATCGTTTACGATATTTCTGTATTGAATCGGGTAGTATCAGTGCTCAAAATAAAGAAATGCAGCTTCCTGAACGGCTTTATAGATCTTCGCGATTCATTGTTTCGTTATTGCGTTTACTCACAAATATTGATGCGGATTTAAACTCGCGCACACCCTTGCTATGGCATGATGTGCTACTTAATTCAGTGAAAGTAGAGCATAAGATAAGTGCGCTGCATCGTAGTTTAGAACAAATGTGTCAATTATTGGATAATATCGATACAAAATCGAGCAACTTGTAAGTATTTTAATGAAAGATATCACACTTTCGAATCTAAATTAACATTTATATATTTTAGTTTTTTAAGTACTGTCGTCACTGCTGTTCTAACATATCATCTTGGTTGGATATATACTACACTGCCAATCCATGATCGACAATTGGTAAGCAATTTATACCTTTTTTTAAAATTGAATTATATAAAATACATCAATTACATATTTATTTTTAGATGGAAAAATTAGGCACCTGGTATCCTTGTAATCCACTATGGGTTCAATTAGGTGATTTATATGGTGCACTAAGTAATCCCATCAGGGTAGCGCATACAGTCGTTGCAGGCGATCCTCAAAAGGTCGATTTGATTAATTCTGTTTTATCCTTCTTGTCGTACTTCATCCGTAGTGGAGTAGTACAGAAACGACAAGAATATTGTAACGTTACTGAAGAAGACATTCAAGAAGCTGCAAGTCTTTTAGAACAAGCGAGAATAAAACGCCCACATTTATTCACTACGAAAGCAACAACTAACGATCGAGATTCTATGATTTCCCGACGTGTGTTATGCACATCTATACGAAAAAAAATTGCCGTACAAGAGCTTTCGTACGATGCAGAAGATGATAACGCTATTATGCAAAGCTCATATCCTGAATACAATGAGGGAAGATTAAGAGTAGGAGGATCTATTAGCTCTCTTAAACGTAGCATCACGATGGAATCAAATCTTGATTCATTTATGCTGAAAACGTTTGAACCTGAAACAGACACAAAATTCATTTCGAAGAAACTTCCTCGCGATGACGACAGCAATGAAAAGAGCACCGTTAACGAAAGAACTTGTACATCAAGCAAAGTTAAAATAGTAGTGAGCGAAATTGCACCACAAGATGTCGACTTGAGCAAGACTGGTATGCAACAGTGCCCTGAATTTTCGCTACGTAATTTTGAAAAGAAGGTGGAAGATAACGACTTGGATGAAGCATATACGAATTCTAAGATAGATGCTTTTCAAGATTTTGACGATACATGTGTTGATACATTGAAATTATATTCTAGCAGACCAGAATTTGAAACTGGTCAAAGTACAGATAACGAGATGAAAAATTCCCATGTTTTCTTCACTCTAGGTGATGAAGAAAAATCTGTGAAAACATTATCACGACCGCGACTTGGATACAATTGTCAGTGTTCATATATGTTCACACGAGTACCGAGCACGTCTGCACAATTGCCGGAAGATGTATTGAGAAAAATTATTCAAAGGAACTTCCCTGAATCATCCAAGAGTATTCATCCACCAGGAGCAGTATCAAGATCTCTGGGATTTTGTCAAAGGTGTAATGGGCAAGGTTACGTACCTCCACAAAATTATGATAGTTGCAAACAAGTTCTAGAAACCCCTACTAACGCAACAGAAGTGTTACGTACTTGTGGTAATACCGTGGGTGATGGAAGTGTTGGATTATCTAGATCAAACAGTCTAGAAGCTTTGATGGAAGCTAATAGTGTCGTCGAATTGCCAATGCCGCGGTTTGTGTCATGGACTACAATAAACATTTACATAGCAGTAAATGAGATTAACTGAAGATCAAAAATTTGTAATTACAGGACAAAAAAAATGAAGAAGACTGATTCACACCAGGACACAGGCTTTACAAAGACACTCTTACAGAACAGAATAAAACCCACAGAGTCACAGGGATTAAATAATTCTGAACCATCCTATACATGGGGTTTAGTTCTACAAGGTTTGCCAAAGAAGAAAAAGAGGAGAAGAAAGAAAGTTGTCCAGCAAGAAACAAATAGGAATGACTATGAAATAGATAAAGAATTGTGGTACTGCATACGTGAAGAATGTCTTGCCAGTGTACGTTTTCCGACTATTGATCAACCAATTGCCGAATCACTTTGTATTTTAGCGGATTTAGATACTTGGCATGTTGGAATCATATCCAATAATATGCCTTCACATACTGCACCGTTACCAGTTGGGATGTCAAGGCTCGTTGCCAATATGTTGGAAGGCTTTGCTTATTTATGGCGGAAATATCATTCAGCTTCACAAGTAAGAAATTGTTTGACTTCGATTATTAGTTTATATAAAAAGTGCCTTACTCGTAAGGATGATGCTGTAACACAATGTGTACTCCATTCATCTTTTACTATTTTTTCTTAAATTATAGTGTATAGGCATATTGGAAGCAAAATTAAGAGAAATGTGGCTAAAAAGTGAAACATTGGCTGAGATGTTATTAGCAACAGAAGTATGCGATGCCAATGTTGCAAGTTTGACACACGCTCTCGATCTCGATGCAGCAGATATACCACTTTTGCTCGCAGTTGCAACTTCCCACTCTCCTGAAATAGGCCAGAGGTTTGGTCTTACACTTACTTGACTGTATCTTATTTTTATCATGATTTTTACTTTAGGGTATAAAATCCTTTTCTGTCCAATATAGCGAAAGCTATAAAGTATTTCATTATTTCTTTACAAAATATGGTTGTAGATTGTTATTGTTGTATTGGGTAATATGTCCCAATAAACCATCGTCCGTTCTCTAAGTGAAAAAGATATATGAATGTTCAAGCAACTTTTTTAATTACATTAAGATCAAATGTTTGTATATGTTTTAAAATGTTTTAATTTATTGTGCAATATGTAAAATCATCTAATTTTTGCATTTAAATGTTAATATTTGAATATATATTTTATAATAAAAAGATTTTAGAGAATGTTTAAAAATTATTTAAATTATCAATATATTAATTTTCGAAGGACGGATGACACACGGTTCATTAATAAAGAAATAACATGATATTTAATGTACAAAAAAGCAAAATATAGTCTTTTTCTAGAATAATTGCGGAACTCTATGTTTAATATTATTGTAAAATAACTATATATATGGGAACTATACTTGTTTTTTTACACCATATAAAAGAATTTAGATTTATACACCCTGTAAGGATGGATAATAAAACTTAATTTTTATACTTCCATATGTTCTGTTCAAAACATTGTAATCTTTAATCTGTAAAAAATCACTGATTTTCAGATCTTCAAGGAAATTATTTCTAGTCGTCATAATTTCATATATTTTCTAGTAGGCACTATATTAAGGAGAGCAATATAAGACAGTTTTTTTTAGAAGCAGATTGACTTTATTTTGAAAAAAATAAAAGAAATTGAGAACGTTAATAAGCAATTTGATTTCATTAATTTAACAAATTGTAGATTATAAAGTCAACATAGTTTCAGCGGCATTTCTTAATAAAGAAAACATTTGCAGTACAATTTAAATGTAAAATTCATATTCTCTATAAATTACTGGTTTGTATTCACGATATCATCAATCTTTAATATGCTGCGGACAGTTTCCGAAGCTAGTGTAATGGCGCTTATAGAAACTAAAAGTGGTTGAATCACATTTTCTTCCAAGATATTAGTAATTGAACCTTTTCGCACATTAATACCAGTGGTATGTTCACCCTTAGCGTGTCGGTTTCGAAGTTCTGTTACAGTTGCAATAGGATTCAATCCGGCATTTTCCGCAAGGGTCGATGGAATTGTCTATAATATTCACAAACATATATTTGGAAAATATGTTAAAAATTTGCACGTATATTTAGTAGCAAATACAAATTATAAAAATGATATAACTCACCTCGAATGCATTTGCAAAAGCTTTAATACAATAAGCATCAACGCCCGATAAAGTTTGGGCATATGCTCCTAATTTTAGTGCAAGTTCTATCTCAGGTGCTCCTCCTCCAGCAATTAGAGCTTTTTGTTTCACTAAACAGCGTACTACACATAATGCGTCGTGCAATGAACGTTCTGCTTCTTCTAAGACCAATTTATTACTACCTCGTACAAGAACTGTCACTGTTGGTCCAGGATTTTGTATTTTAGTGATCTGTAACAAAAAGAAATAAATAAATATTTATGAAAAAAGACATTAGTATTTTTTAAAATAGTCATGTTTTAATCCACTAACCTTAACAAACTTAGAGCTTCCAGTCTGTACTTCTTCACATAATTCTGCGTTAACAAGATTATCAGCGACAAAGTGGTCTAATGACGCAATTGGTCTACAACCTAACGTTTTACATACGAATGAAATATCCTCACGTTCAATGTCTTTAATTACCATAACTTTGATTTTATCTAAAAAGTGTATAGCTAAATCACTGACAGCGTCGCGAAGAATGGATTTCTGTACTAAGAGCACGTTGCAACCAGCTTTTTTAATTTGCTTCACAATATTTAATATGTAAGTTCTTTCCTCCTTCAAAACACGATCCATTGTAGCGTAATCAGATACGATTACATTATGATCCATCTGACACAATAAAAGAATTTTACTTATACTTATGTATAAAGCTTCTTAAATTCATGTACACATTTCTTTATTTCAAATTACTTACGTCCGTTTTAGGTGGAGAAATGCAGAATTGAATTAAACCTATTTTTGCTTTTTCAATACGTTTCGGTCCATTAACATTACAAGATTTTTGTGTAAATATTAATCCTTCTACAAGTTCGGTGTCTTCAACTGTACCTCCTAACTTCTTGATTACTTTTATGTTCTATAAATGTAATAGTTATTAAGATATAAACTTAATACATTTACTATAGTAATTTAACTTGTATATTGATTTTCTTACATTAAGATCTACAGCAATTTCTTTCCCTTCTTCGGTAACTTTTAATACTGCATCTACAGCAAGTGGTGCTAAAAGGCTTGATTGTTGAAAGACAACCTTAAAAGAAAAGAATTGCATAATTTCAGTTTCATAATAGTATTTGAATTACAGTTTATAATTAATATATACATCGTAAGATATACCTTTGAGTTTAAGGAGGTTGCTGCAGCTCTAATCAGTGATTGTTTGTCTTTTAAATCGACAGGAATAGACATATTTGTCAATATTTCTACAGCTTTAACTGCAGCTTTTTGGAAAGCATCGCTGATTAAAGTAGGATGTATTCCCTTTTGCAATAAACGCTCTGCAGCTTCTAACAGAGAACCAGCCATAACAACAACACTTGTAGTACCATCCCCAGCTTCAATATCTTGTGCCTTTGATAATTCAACTAACTGAAAGCATCAAAACAAATGAAAAACCCATAAAAATTATTTAAAAAATTCTTAATGCTTCAGATATTAATAAAATAATTACCATTTTTGCTGCAGGATGTACAACGTTCATTTCTTTTAAGATTGTTGCACCATCATTTGTAATTGTAACTTCTCCATTCCCAGCTTGAATCTTAACATACAAAATGAAATATTTCAACTATGTATAAACAAATTAAGTCAATAAACTTAATTCTATGAGTTTTACCATTTTATCCATTCCTCTAGGGCCAAGACTGGTACGAATTGCATCACTGACAGCTGAAATATTGATATTAATATGAAACTCCCATTCACAAAAATGGGCGAAACAAAGGACATTTTATATTAATAAAATGTAAAATTGCACCTACATCCATAGCCTACAATTTTACTTAGGTATATTTAAAGTGTTTTTAAATAATTAAAACTACATTCTGTAAGACTATATAGTAATAAATTTTAACTTTTTCTTCAAATTAACGATGACAAAATAATTCGGTTACGGTGTATTGAACATGACTATATAAGGTAAAATTTTTGTTGGCCTAAGAAATAATTAATAAGAACTGAAATACTTCAAGAATATATCAATAGCATTATTTATTCACCTTTCGCAGCATTGATATTGCTGCTACGAATATCTGTTGGTTTACTTTTATCTTTATAGGCCTGTCCATGGGCGCTTCGTCCATCGCCGCTTGCCGTTATTGCCGTCATTCTCGACAAGTTGGTCACGTTTTTTAGGTCGGGTTGATTACGAAGTTTGTACGCGAGTTTGTAAGGAACTTCGTTCCTCTGAGTATTGAAGATGGTTTCTCGCGACACTTTTCTTTACAATATTTTAAACTCTTATAGGGAATAGTTAATTCTCTCAATGAATTAAAATACGGTACGCACAAGAAACGATTGGAAACCTTAGATTATAAATTCGTAAGAATGGATGCCGGGTAGCACTATTCATTGGTAACAAGGACCATGGATCTATAATGGCAAAGACATATCAAAAACGTTGTTCAGCACCACGTAGTGGCTCATCGAAGAAACTTTTACAAATTCATATTTTAAGATCTTATACAATATTCTACAAATTGATATAGATAAAGTCATTTTATTCTAATTTAAGTTATGACCTTGTATGGTTAATTAAAGTATATAACATAACCTAAAATTTATAAAAATGTATAAGTGCAATCTCAAATGGTATATCGTTTGATTATAGTACGAGCTTCCACCCTAGTTTATAAATTGATTCGAGGTCGATGGTAAATTGCAATACATATACATACAAGTTATTGTCGCCATTGCAAGCTACAGTTTATTATTTACATGAACGTGTTACGATTAAGATGCGAATAGTTAATAATCGTAAAAATACACGGTTTTTAAGGAAGTTTAATCGAAACTCTGCTACAAGCTCTAAGTGATTGATAGTGTCGTTGAAATGACGTAAGGTTAAAAATGCGTAAAGACAAACCCACTAAATTGTCACCTGCCCGTTGTCATTTCTGATAATCGGTATGGGATGTGCCAACTCACCTACTGTTAGATAGATACGAATATTCATATGGCAATATGCATGCCTTGAGAAACTGTTTATAACTTACGATGATATAGATTTTTATGATAACGTTGTAAAAAAGAGAATTTGATACGCGATGGCGAGTTCAGCTATCGGAACTAATTCGGAAAATACTTCAAAATTTTTGGAATCGTTACAAACTGACTTGAAAGTTCTCGCCTCTGAGACGAAGAAAAAATATCCACAAATCAAGGAAGTATGTTATTATTATTGACTTTAATATTTAGTAATATATTACACGTTATTATGTAATATTAAATAAAGAGTTAGGTTAGTTTTTAAATTTAAAGTGCTTTATTTTTTCTCATGAAGATTAGTACAAAATTATTGGAAACAATGTTTGAATATTGCATTTTATTACAGTCATGCGAAGAAGGAATTGCAAAAATAAGGACAGCTTCGAATACTTCGGGTGCTCCAATTTATTATATCGTTAATCAAATCTTATATCCTTTGGTTCAAGGTTGTGAGAGTAAAGATGTAAAAATTATAAAGGTATGTAAGAACCAGATATATTCTTTAGTATTTTATTTTTTAAATATATAATATTTTATATTTAAACAATATAATAATTTTCTGTCATATTACTTATTTTAGTTTTGTTTAACTATGATGCAAAAATTAATTACACAACAAGCTATTGATCAAAAAGGTGCCCGTTATATCACGGATACGTTATGGATGTTAATGGAATCTGGAACAGAAGAAGTTAAAGTTTTACAAACTGTAACTCTTTTACTAACTAGCAACACTGTGGTTCATGGAGAAACACTTGCAAGAGTAATAATTTATATTACTTATAGAATAAAAAATTTATGTCATTAACATCTTGAGTAATTTAAAAAAAATAATATGTCATTTTCAGAATTTAGTTCTCTGTTTTCGCTTACATTTTACAAAAGATTCTACAACAATTAACACAGCAGGAGCTACAGTAAGACAGTTAGTGTCATTAGTATTTGAGCGTGTAGTTGCAGAAGATGAACAAAGTCCTGATCAAGAAGATTCAGATGAAATAAATTTGGAGGAATTAAAAATTCCTACTAATCAGGCACCTAAAAGTTTAGGACCATGTGCTGCTGATGCATATTTAATGTTTCAAGTAAGTTTATTTATATTAATTATTACATTGTTTAATAAAATTTAATTACTGAATAACATTTTTTTTAGGACTTAGTACAATTAGTAAATGCAGATCAACCTTACTGGTTAATTGGGATTACAGAAATGACACGTACCTTTGGATTAGAATTGCTAGAATCTGTTCTAACAAATTTTTCATCAGTATTTTTTAAGGTATTTAATCATAGGTGATGAGTTCACATATAAATTATGATTGTTTAATTTTTCGTTTTTTTCAGCATCCAGAATTTAGCTTTCTACTAAAGGAAAGAGTGTGTGCCCTTGTAATTAAATTATTTTCCCCTAATATCAAATATCGCAATTCGGTACCAGCATCACTACAACAAGCTACACCTTTAGATAAACCTTATTTTCCTATTAGCATGCGGCTCCTTCGAGTTGTTTCTATTTTGATACAAAAATATCATTCTCTTTTGGTATATATTCTATAAACTTCAAAAACTTTTAAACTTAATAAAAATATTATAATACAGCTTTGAATTTTTCAGGTGACAGAATGTGAAATATTTTTATCCCTAATTGTTAAATTTTTGGATCCTGATAAACCAACATGGCAAAGAGCCTTAGCTTTAGAAGTTTTACATAAAATGACAGTACAATCTGATCTTCTTACAAATTTTTGTGAATGTTATGACTTAAAACCTCATGCAACCAACATATTTCAAGATATTGTCAATAGTTTAGGTGCCTATGTACATAGTCTTTTTGTTAATCCTCAAATGATGAACCAAACCAATATAAGTAAGTTTTAAAAAATTTACTATAATAGCAATAAAATATTAATAATGTTAATATCTTTTTAATGTTAGCGACAAGTACAACGATTCCACAAAGTACGGCTTCTCCGTTATTTACGGGAATGCCTATAGGTCCTGGTGTTTCACCTCAACCTGGTTTTTATTCACGCGGCATTTGGTTGCCGGTAGTTGCGACATTTACAAGTGGTCAAGCTAAATCAACCTAGTAAATACTAGAACGTTTTTTGTTGTTTATAGCATAATTCTTTTGTAAAAAATTAATACAAGTGATTTAATTAACTTTTAGTCTGGACATGCTTGATAAAGTCGAACCACCACAGATTCCTATCGGCTATGGAATAAGTGTAGCGTATGCATGCTTATTGGACATTATACGATCCATAGCTCTTGCAATCAATGGTACTAATGAAGTTGTAACTGGAAATCAATTGTACAAACCTAATGAATTTGAACAAAAACTTCATACTCAGCTCATTAATTCTAGTTGGTGTGGCTTGTTAGCAGCATTAAGTCCTCTTATAGATGCAAGGTAAGAAAGATTAAGCTATTGATTATTTTACCCATATAGTATTAAAATTTATTTTTTGTGTATAAAAATCTTTTTTTTTCTCTGGAATTCCTAGCACCGATGAATCTGCGACAGAAAATGTGTTAAAAGCGATTCAAACTTTTGCATCGCTGTGTGGACAACTAGAGTTGCAGACTCCGCGTGATGCTTTTATTACTGCAATATGTAAAGCATCATTGCCTCCTCATTACGCATTGACTGTGTTATACAATGCTCCTCAAGGTATACCAAGTGCAAGGCAACAAGAATCCACTCAGTATAATGTGACTATTGGTGAACCAGATTATAGACAACAGGTTGTAGCTGTTGGTACTCCTCTACCCACTGCATCTCTACCAGTTGGTGTGTAATAATGATTTGAAATTGCTGAATGAAACTGCTTATAGCTGAATAAAATGAAAAACTATTTGCGCCAATGTAGGTGCACATCAAGGTCCAGTTATGTTAACGGCAAAAAATTTACAATGTATGCGTGCATTATTATCACTTGCACATTGCCATGGAAGCATACTTGGTGGTGCATGGCATTTGGTACTTACGACATTACAACATCTCGTCTGGATACTTGGTTTGAAGCCTTCTACAGGAGGATCCTTGAAAGCGGGAAGAACCGCTGCCGATCCAAATGCAGTACTTACAAATGCAGTTATGGCAGATTTGCCTGTACTTAGCGCCATGCTTAGCAGGCTATTCGAAAGTAGTCAACATCTTGATGATGTAGCTTTACATCACTTGATAGACGCACTTTGCAAGTTGAGCCACGAAGCTATGGAATTAGCTTACTCTAATAGAGTGAGTGTGAATTTGATTTTCAATTGAATGCATCAGAGCTTTTAAGTCTTAAATATAAAGTGCAGTCACATTGCAATGTTTCTGTTAGGAACCCTCCCTGTTTGCTGTGGCTAAACTTTTAGAAACTGGTTTGGTAAACTTACCACGGGTAGAAGTTTTATGGAGACCATTAACAAATCACTTGCTGGAAGTTTGTCAACATCCGCATATTCGTATGAGAGAATGGGGAGTCGAAGCTATTACATATCTTGTAAAAATGGCACTTCAGCACAAATATCCACAACCTTTGCGCGATAATCAAGTATGTTAAACTTTTTAATAAAAAGAAAATAAATTGAATATTGAAAATGTAATTTATTTTTCTTTCATTACAGAAATTGCAGACTTTACTTTTAGGACCATTATCAGAATTATCATCAGTTCGCCATGGAGATGTAAGACAACGACAGCTAGAGTGCGTTTTACAAGTGTTACATGGAGCAGGAGAAACACTATATCATGGCTGGCCTTTGGTACTTGGTATTATTGGAGCAGTATCTGATCATCATGGGTAAATATCCTTATATAGTAATAAAAGCCCAATCTAATAAAAAATATCATTTATTTTAATTGTGTATTAATGTATTTTACAGAGAAGCTTTAGTTCGTATAGCATTTCAGTGTTTACAATTGGTAGTAACTGATTTCCTACCAGTAATGCCTTGGCGATGTCTTCCACTTTGTGTTGACACAGCCGCAAAATTCGGTTCTCAGACGCAAGAATTAAATATTTCATTAACTGCTGTCGGATTAATGGTAAGAATGAACGACCAAAAATGCTTTATATGTTCGTTTTATTCTTGATCTTAGTATTGTTATATGTTTTTCTTTTCTTTTCTTTTCTTAACTCCTTGCCATACCATTTAACTCGGAAGAATCCGGGTCCAAACGTTGCGCCCGAATGGTCAGGAAAAGAGCCGAAGCGATGGAGACAGAGTGTCGGAACTTGATACATGAAATCGTGCGACTGAGTACGTAGATAGTCGCGCCCATATTTAGAAAAAAGACACCATTCGATACATTCATACTTGGCTCGAGATTAAGCTACGAGTGAGACTCGTGATATTCACGTTTGACATGAAATTAGACCACAAGCCTGACTCGTGATATTCAGGTTTGGCTCAAAATTCTCATCATGACTCAGACTCGTAAAAGTATGGCAAGGTGTTAATTTGAGAAGGACCTGGTACATAACATGTTACGCGAATTCGGAACTTTTGGTTGAAACTTTCGATTGCAGATTATGGAATTCCTTACAAGTACATCAGAGCAGGAACTCATAATTAAAAGATGAACGTGCAATAAGTTGTAGAAGAAATTAGGAGCATTTAAAATTGTTAAAATTGAAATGCAAATGTCTTGAATGAAAAAAATTAAAATTAAGACAATCAAGCAAATCAAGTTTATTTTAGATGTATTATTACAATGCTTTTTTATATCACATAAAAAATAGATTGATAGGTCAATTCAGTAGATTTTGTAGGTCTTATAAAATATAGTCAGTTTAATGTATTTATATTTATATATTGTCTTTCCAGTGGAATATAAGCGATTATTTTTATCAAAACCAAGAGAAGCTTTGTGTATCTCTGAAAGGAGATTCATCGTCGGTGTTTCCGGACTTTCCTGGTACAACAAATATGCCACCTTTTGACAAACTTTGGATGTGTTTATATGCAAGATTAGGTAATATATTTTGTTACGAAACTTTATATAGGAGATAGAACATTTCTGAAATATTATTATTGCATTTATATTTGTAAGGTGACTTATGTGTGGATCCTCGCCCCGCCGTGCGCAAATCAGCTAGTCAAACTCTGTTTTCTACGATATCTGCACATGGTAGTTTGTTACATCAGCCGACATGGCAAGCTGTACTTTGGCAGGTTCTTTTTCCATTGCTAGATAAAGTAAGAAGTTTATCTAACTCCGCCAGTAGTGAGAAGGTAGATACTAGTGGAAACATACTTATTCATCACAGTAGAAATACAGCACAGAAGCAGTGGGCGGAAACGCAGGTAATGTATATTTATTTAATACTTATATTAATATATTACTAATATATGTATTAATAAAATTAACCTGTTTAATCTGTCTATAGGTATTGACTTTGAGTGGCGTTGGAAGAGTATTTAATACCAAGCGGCAATTGTTACAAATGTTGGGCGATTTTCCTAGAGCTTGGTCTCTTTTATTAGAATTTATAGAAAATTCTGCACTTAGTAAAAATAACGAGGTGTGTATGTATACAATATATGTAATAAAAAAAAATTACTTTTTTAAATTTTGTATTTATAATTGTTAGGTATCATTGGCAGCTTTAAAATCATTTCAAGAGATTTTATATCTCCAAAAAGGAAGTGACAATAACGAAGTGATTCAGTCAAACGATTCCGAAGCGTTATGGATCGTTGCATGGCGTGTGTGGTTGAATATCGGAATGGAAAGTACAACACCCCCTCAAGAAGGGGAAACGGAACCTTATGTACCATCACAAGCATTTTTAACAGCATTGGTTCATATATTTCCAGCTGTTTTCCAACACATCAGAAACAAGTATATTTATACTTAATAATTTTTTCATGTAATTAAGTTTCTATTTTAAAAACGAAAGTGTATATCCTTTTTTTTATTTCTCAGATTCACTGGCCCAGATTTGCAAAAACTTTGCATTGTGTTAAAAAATGCAGTTGCAGTTCCAGTACATGGTGAATCAACGCCATATATTTTGCCTACAATGCCAGATGTAGTTCTCACTCATTTACAAGATGGTGTACTTCATTCAATGGAGCTTTTACAAAAAGTATGTAATTTATTTCATTATTAAAATCATTCTTTCTCTATTCAACATTAATTTAATTTTTCTTTTAATAGGAAGCATTAAATGGACCCGATAATTTGCGAACAATGATTGTTTTAATATTTCTTCAGCTTTTGAGTTTTTCAAAGCTGGCTTGTGAAGCTCCCACCTATGGTAAAATCCCAACGAAACACATCTCTCAAATTAGAGGCGTATCTGTGCGTATTTTTTAATTTTTGTATTTAACCATGACATTATTTTTAATGAAATATTATTTAGTTTTTTTATTTATTTAGGCTGATTGGGTGACTATGAATTATGTTCCTTTTGGAGAGAAAGCTTTATCAATGGTTGTAACATTATATCAAAAGACAGCACCTGAAATGG